>NC_057402.1:8751766-9051766 GCF_019320065.1 Cervus canadensis
ATATAATAGCCAGGACATGGAAGCAGCCTAGATGCCCATCAGCAGATGAATGGATAAGGAAGCTATGGTACATATACACCATGGAATATTACTCAGCCATTTAAAAAGAATTCATTTGAATCAGTTCTAATGAGATGGATGAAACTGGAGCCCCTTATACAGATAAACTGGAGCCCATTATACAGAGTGAAGTAAGCCAGAAAGATAAAGACCATTACAGCATACTAACACATATATATGGAATTTAGAAAGATGGTAACGATAACCCTATATGCAAAACAGAAAAAGAGACACAGAAATACAGAACAGACTTTTGAACTCTGTGGGAGAAGGTGAGGGTGGGATGTTTCAAAAGAACAGCATGTATACTCTCTATGGTGAAACAGATCACCAGCCCAGGTGGGATGCATGAGACAAGTGCTCGGGCCTGGTGTACTGGGAAGACCCAGAGGAATCGGGTGGAGAGGGAGGTGGGAGGGGGGATCGGGATGGGGAATACGTGTAAATCTATGGCTGATTCTTATCAATGTATGACAAAACCCACTGAAAAGTTGTGAAGTAATTAGCCTCCAACTAATAAAAAAAAAGAATGTATGTACATATATAACTGAATCGCTTTGATGTACAGCAGAAATTAACACAACATTGTAAATCAACTATAATTCAGTGGGAAAAAAGTATACCTGGTGATTCAAGTGTGCAATTGGATTTGGAGAACTACTGCTTTAGCGTTTCTTAGGCAGGAGAAATGATTTTTTAAAATTAAATTAGCCTGCTAGTGGGCTTCCCCAGTGGCTCAGCAGTGAAGAATCCGCCTGCAATGCAGGAGATGCAGGTTCGATCCCTGGGTCGGGAAGATACCCTGGAGAAGGACATGGCAACCCACTACAGTATTCTTGCATGGAGAATCCCATGGACAGAGGAGCCTGGCGGGCTATAGTTCATGGGGTTGAAGAGAGTCAGACATGACTGAATTGACTTAGCAGGAATGCAGCAGCAGGAACGATCCTTTATTATACTGAAAACTGAGTATGTGAATAAAGAAAACTGAGTCTATGAGTAAAAAATTACGGTGATCTTGGGACTCACTTGGCAGTCCAGTGGTTAGGACCCTGTACTTCTACTGTAGGGGATGCAGATTCAGTTCCTGGTTGGGGAACTAATGATGCCACAAGCCACACGGTGCAGCCAAAGACAAACAATTGTGACCGTTCCTGTGCCATTTCTCTACCTGCCTTCTTCTACACCCCCACCCCCTGTGTATCAGACCTCTCAGACTCCTAGGACAGGCGTGTCAGTGCATGGCTGATAACGAACGGGAGTTTCCATCGTGAATGAATCTACTTCAGTTAGGTCATTTGAAAGCACAGTTCACATTAGGATATCTATAAATCAGGAAACAGGTGTTTTAATTTATAACTAGTAGCAGCTGGCACCACCACCTTAGGAAAAACAAAGGAACTGTCGTGGGTGCAGCAGAGCTGTTTTGTTGGGGAGTGCCGTGCCTCATGGCGCAGGCCGGTGTGGTCAGGAGGAGACCACAGCGTCTTGTGCTGGTGACGCGCCGCCGTGGGTTAGGAAAGGACTGGCATTACTCTGGGCAGAAGCGCCTGTCTTCAGAAACTGTTAGCTCCTGATATTTGGGGTTTGTAGCTGTCATACAAAACACCCCCAATAACACTAGCCTTTTATTGCTGAAATTCCTACTCTGTTATTGCAGTTCTAGGAATAGTCCCCAACCAACCTCTCCTTTTTCCATTTGAGCAGTTTATATAGCATGAGGTTTCTTAGGTATGCGAGTTTTCCATGACAGCCAAACTGCTGGCATGTAGGATTTGGTTTAATGATAATAAACAGAATTCTAAGGTAAATGTCCTAGTTGTTAATGAAATTTTAAACATTTTACTGATTTATAGTCGATTTACAATGTTGTGCTGATTCAGAAATCAGTGTGCAGTACAGTGGTTCAGTCACACACACATTCTTTTTCATATTCTTCTCTATTACAGTTTATTATATGGAGTGTAGTTGCCCTTGCTATAAGTAGGAGCTTAATGTTTATCTGTTTTATATATAGTAGTGTGTATCTGCTAATCCTCAATTCTTCATTTATCTCTCCCCCACCTCCTTACCCCTTTGGTAAGTGTAACTTTGTTAATGAAATTTTGAATATCCCTTTTATTCTCAAAAGACGAGTGTTTCTGGTTATCCAAGTATAAAATGTTAATGCCTTTCTTTTCTTTGCTTATTTCATCAATTCCACTTTTAAGTTTACAGGAGTGGATTACATTCGACATAATCAGACTTTATGCCTGTTGTTAATGATTTAATCAGTGGGCTTTGTTTTAGTTGTATACAAGTTAGTTTTGCAGTTTACACTTAGATCTTGCTTTTTAAAACGCTCTTTGCTGTCAGAATTGTACTGAAGGTGAACCCACCAGCCATGCATTCCATTTTGGAGAGAATGGCAGCTGAGGAGGAAGAGGAAAGTGACGGCCATTATCAGGAGGAAGAGGAGGGAGGCGCTCATTCCCTGAAGGATGTCTGTGACCTGAGGAGACCAGCCCCGTCTCCCTTCTCTTCCCGCAGGGTCATGTTTGAAAATGAACAGGTAAAGTAAAAGTGTGAGCAAGCAACAAAGGATTTACCCTCTGTCAGGTAGCCATGGTTTTAATGCTTTATCTTTTAAAAAATACTTTGTATACTGCTTTTGCTAGATTTTTAGCTCCAAAATTGAATAATATATGCTTTTTTTTTCCCCTTGGTTAAAAGTTACATGCTTATTTATTTGCTCACATGGGTAGGATAAGCAGATACTATTACTCTTTCAAATATAAAATGGTTATTTGATGCTTTTTTTTTTTTTGCACTAAACTGTTATGTTCTAGATGGTGATGCCAGGAGACCCTGTAGAAATGACAGAGTTTCAGAATAAAGCAATCAGCAATTCTCACTATGTGCTGGAACTTACGTTACCCAATATTCATATAACACTACCTAATAAAAGCTTTTATGAGAAGCTTTATAATAGGTGAGTTTGAACATATTTACTTAAATCTTTGGGATTGAACTCTCCCGCCTCACTGCCTGTCTACCACCCTACCTCCCTGTTTTCCCTCTTCTCTCTTTTCTTTTCCTGCTTTAATATTGTCCGCTCTTTCAGTGTACTTTGTATGGTGTTGATTATAGAGCCACTGCTGTTGTGGTGGGCTGCTGTCACGGTCGAGTTTCCTAAGCAGTGCATCCGGTAGCAGGGTTTCTCGTGTGTGACGTACTTACTCCCTCCACCCTAGGTTGTCTGGTTGCCCTCTGTCCCCTTACCATGGAGCATGAGAGAACGCCTCTGTGTACAGTGATAGGACAACACACTGAGGCCTGTGCAGGGACCGCTGCCATTTTATAGGTGAGGAAACGGAGCTCGCGGGGCCTAGGTAAACTATCCAAGCTCTTCAGGGTCTATGATCTTTCTACTCTAGAAGGCCATTTATTTCAAAATACTTGCTTGGTATATATGTTTAAGGATATTTAAATATGGTAAATTTAAGTTTTTATACACAAGTTATAACTTAGAGCTTCTAATTCTCACCAGTCCCTTGGATTGCAAGGAGATCCAACCAGTCCATCCTAAAGGAAATCAGTCCTGAATATTCATTGGAAGGACTGATGCTGGAGCTCAAGCTCCAATACTTTGGCTACCTGATGCGAAGAACTGACTCTTTGGAAAAGACTCTGATGCTGGGAAAGAATGAGGGCAGAAGGAGAAGGGGACGACAGAGAATGAGATGGTTGGATGGCATCACTGACTCGATGGACATGAGTTTGAGCAAGTTCCGGGAGTTGGTGATGGACAGGGAAGGCTGGGGTGCTGCAGTCCATGGGGTCACAAAGAGTCGGACACGACTGAGCGACTGAACTGAACTGACAGTGATATGAAAAGAGTTGGAAGATACTTGGATAGAGGGCCAAGAGACCCTGGTGTAGAATCAGAGTCCTAGAGTCTTTGTACAAGAAGTGTCCCTCCTCAGAGTTAAAAAAAGAAAGCACATCTTGTTAGAACTAGAAACTTAACTTATAACTTGTGTATAAAAATTTAAATTTGCCATATTTAAATACCCTTAAGCATATATACCAAGCAAATATGTTGAAATAAATGGCCTTCTAGAGTAGAAAGATCATAGAAGAAGATCTTGAACAGTTTACCTAGTCCCCATGAGCTCTGTTTCCTCATCTATAAAATGGCAGTGATACTTGTACAGGCCTCAGAGGGTGGTTTGGAGCATTATATGGTATAACGTTTGGAAAATTCTGCGAACAGTACCTGGCAAAGAGTAAACACTCAGTAGTCCTCTATTATTGTTGTCATTCCCATCCACTCTGGCATAGCTGAAAGGTGGTCATGTGGGTTTCTAGAAAAAAAGATGTCCTTAGTGTCTGTTATCGTAGCTCCCCACATGTAAACAAGTTATCCAGATTTTTGTTAATCTTCAGAAACTGCAGACTGTTGTTTCCGCTATGGATTTGCGTGTATGTATACTCAGTCGCTCAGTTGTGTTCAGCTCTTTGTGAGCCCGTGGACTGTAGCCTGCCAGGCTCCTCTCTCCATGGGATTTCCCAGGCAAGAATAGTGGAGTGGGTTGCTGTTTCCTCCTCCAGTGAGTCTTCCCAGCCCAGGGATCGAACCTGCATCTCCTGTGTCTCCTGCGTTGGCAGGTGGATTCTCTACCATTGTGCCACCAGGGAAGCCGGCTGTAGATTTACTTAGTGCCAAATAGGATTTGGATTTATACATGATCTGAAGTTTGGAAACCACTGATCTCTAGATCACTCTCCTTATTTTATGGCTGAGGAATGTTTACTAAACTAACTAATGTGCAAGGCTAAGACTGAGAAAAATGAAACAATTAGTGCAAGGTCCAGCCCAGAGGTCAGAGGCCTTCATCCACTTCTTTCTCCTTCTGCATTGATTGAGCAGGTTAAATTGGGACATCAGAATTGTAATACACACCTGAAACACTGCATTTACAAATATGTGTTCATTTACCACTTCTTTTTAAAATACAGGCCCAGGCCTTTTTTGATTATGAGCCACTGGTTAGAATTTTTTTGCTTGATGTATACCCAAGGTTTTGGCTACAGCTATCAGTTTCAATTTCTTTAAAGTAGAGTGAAAAAATAGTTTCAAGCCAGTCTGAGTGCAGAATCCTTTCAGGTCTTTAAGGTGTTTTCCCCTTCATTCTATATACTTAAAAGTCACCAGGTAGCACAGTATTGAATTAAACTGCTTACAATTGCATATAGTTGGTATGAGTGGACCTGAGACCAAACGCAGTGGACCTAAGGTGACCACACAAGGAGCACAGTCGTTGGTGACTAGACGAAGTGTGCAGTACAGCTCTGGAAGCAGAAGTTCTTAGGTGGGCTGGGGAGGCGCCCACCAGCAGTAGACAGGTAATGTCTAGGGGACCTGTCAGTCTGGCAGGTGGGGTGATAAATCGGGGAACTGGAGATCACCTGTTGTCTGGGGAGCTGGTTAGGTAGGGTTGCTTAAGAGAGCTTCTGTTCTCTCTTACTCTTCTCTCTTCTTTGTCTCCCAGGCCTCTAGGACTGTATAACTACTGCAGTGTTCCCACCCTCTGGATCATAGAAATCACGTATCTCAGTTACTCAGAGTATGAATTCTTTGCCCTTTATTTGGCTTTGTATTTTCACTTTTATTTTAAAAAATTTCAGACATTCTCAAACTTTTAGGAATGTTGCAGGTATAGTATAAAGAGCTTTTTTTCCCCTCAACCATTTGAGAATAAGTTTCTGACTTGCTGTCCCTTCAGCCTTGAGCAGTTGAGTGTGTATTTCTCACAAACAGGGACATTCTTCTACCTAACCGTAGTTCAGCAATCAGAATCAGAAAATTAATATTATACATTAACATCTAACTCTCAGACCCCATTAACATTTTGCTAAATGTCTCAGTAATGCCCTTTACTATATATAAAATTTAAAAATATCTTTCTGAGCAGGAATTATAACTAACTCTGCCTTTACTGCATACATTTAAAATAGTGGTTTATTCCTTTAGTCTTGGAGGAGAAAATGGCAACCCTCTCCAGTGTTCTTGCCTGGAAAATCCCATGAACAGAGGAGCATGGTGGGCTGCAGTCCATGAGGCCGTAGAGTCGGACATGACTGAGTGACTGAGCATGCATTCCTTTAGTGCTTTGACCCTTCTTAGATAGTCTTAGATACAGAAAGATTTTTTTTTCTCCTATGTCAAAAGTCCTTCAGAATAGAATACAAAAAATTCTCTACCTGGTTTATTAAATCAGATATTTACTGAACCTTCATTATGTTTCAGACTCATAGCCACAAAACCACGGTGATATGTCTAAGTATCTTAAATGTTTCTTTTCTTGATTTAAAACATCATCTAATGTATTAATGGTGTCAAGACTGTGTTTAGACCAAAATGTAAATAAAGGAAAACAGTAAAATCATATGAAACTTAAGTTTGCAGGTCTCCTACAAACTCCAGGTTTTACTTAAAGTAATAATTTCTCTTTAACCTATAGCTGTAGGGGATAAGGTAAAGGAAAATTTCCTGAGAAAATTCTTCCTTTTATACTTTCACTATTTCTTCATATAGGAGTTTAGACTAAGACCTGGATTTAGACTCTTGTTTCTTTGTCCTGTGAGTAATGTGCCCAGGAAATAACGAGCCACATGAGTACTGAACCGATGTGGGCATCCCTGTCTGTGTGTCTGAGATGAGACATGCTTCTGCTGACTGTCTGGTGTTCTTTACCCAGTGATGCTTCCAAGAAGAGACCTTTTGGGTGGGGATTACAGTTTGTGGAGAGTGACAGTACTCCGTCCTGGCTTAGACTCTCTAGGGCCTCAGCAGCTCAGGAGTTGGCCCGGAAAGTTCCTAGACCAGTGGCTTCTCACAGGGAGGGGCCAGGGTTGCGTCATCGCTTGTCACCTTGATTGGTATTCACGCTAGGCTCTGTGATGAGCCTGTGCCTTTGGCAGTCCTTCCATGTGAGTCATCTGCTGGGCCTCCCTTCAGACCTTCAGTGCCTGCTATGTCACAGCCACCGTGCTCGGCACATGCAAAGATGACTACGGCACAAGTCCCTCTCTGAGGGGCTACAGTCTCGGGAAGGGAAACAAGAAAATAGGGTATTCCAGGTGCAGTGACTACTGCATCATGCATGTGTAGGGTACTCAATGGGTCTAGGCCTAACAAAAATCTTTGTAGAGGGCGTTGTAAAGTCTTGGTTTTCATGACAACGTGGAGGTGAGTGGTGGGGCTGGGGATATCTGAGAAATGACAGATATCTCTTTCAGAAAGTGGGATGTGATCTTAGCCTGGCTGGACATGCATCACCCCAGTAGTTATCAGTATTAACTTGGCTGTTCCGTGAGTTAGAAGGGTTTCCTCTCTTTAGTCCCTGTTCAATATGCTTCTTCATCTCATACAAATTTCCCAGTGAAGCTGTGCTTTCTGTTGTAGAAAGAAAAAGCAGATAATTCCTAGAGACCATGAGCAATGGAAAAGAACTGAACGGGGAGCTGGACATAATCTGGGCTCTGGTCCTGGTTCTCCCACTAATTAGTTTTGTGACCTTGGGCAGGTCACTTAACCTTTATGAGGCAGTTTCTTCAAGTGTAAAATGAGAATAATTCTCCCTTGGCTGTCCCATAGGATTGAGGCTGTAGTTTACAGAGTGTTTTCATATATATGAACAGTCTTCCTTTTGTTATTTATGTGTTTTTATTTTTAATAAACCTCCTTTAAATGTGTTCAGATGTATGTAATTTGATCTGTATTAACACTGGTGAAACTAGGCATATCGCTAACTAGGTATGTAATTGTACCTCTTCCTTTCTCATGGCCCTGAAAAGTGTATCAATTATTTTTCCATTGAAAGAAATTTCATTTCACCCTTTAGAAAAACTGCTATTCATGTGACTTCTTAAAGGAATATCCTGTGGTTTGCCTTTAGTTGAAGTAGGAGTTATGTATTTATTTTTCAACTTTTGTCTTTATAGGATCTTTAATGATTTGCTGCTATGGGAACCAACAGCTCCTTCACCAGTAGAGACATTTGAAAATATTTCATATGGTATTGGGCTTTCAGTAGCCAGTCAGCTGATTAATACCTTCAGCAAGGATAGTTTTAGTCCATTTAAATCTACAGTTCACTATGGTAATATATTTTAGATTTCTTCTGATTTAGAATGCCTGGTTTACCAGTAAACAAAGTAGTAACCTTTTAAATTGATGGATTTAAAAATGTTTGTTTGGTGTTTCCCATTTATAACTATATTTTATTATATCTTTTACTGATTTATAGTATTTTCCCACTTCTGTTTATTAATAATGTTATTAATTAAATGTTATACTTATAGTGATAGTGTATACACTGAAGTTCAGTGGTAGAGAAAAACATAGAAGGTACATTTTTATCATCATACCTGATTCTTTGTAAAAATAAACAGGTAATATGAATATTCTTGTGATAATTTTCAAGTTTGAATGCCCTTTTATTTTAATAAGCTGTTAGAACAGCTGTAATTGTGCCGTTTATTTCTCATAGATGAGGAAAGTGGATCTGAGGAGGAGACTTTGCAGTATTTTTCTACTGTTGATCCCAATTATCGTTCTCGTAGGAAAAAAAACTAGACTCTCAGAACAAGAACTCACAGAGTTTTCTCTCAGTTCTTCTGAGTATTAATCATGGGTTAATGGCAGTGTTTACAGATGTAAAGGTAAGGATTTACAAATCTAAAGTGATTTTTTCAAGTGCATCTCATTTTGAAATTACCATGATATACTCAGTCAGTAATTGAGGTAGTTTGAGGTTGTTTCAGTGACTAATGAAAGTCAGTTTTCTGAGGTGGGCCATGATGACGGCAGCTTTGGAAATTTAGCTTTCATGGCAGATCAAAAGATGAGCATTATATGAACCTTCTTTTGGAAAACATGCCAGTTGTACTCTTGAAGTGGTAACAGTAATTTACCTGTTGCAAAGGAGGATGAAGGACAGGGGCTCATTTGGCCGAAGAGGCCTGACATAGCATTTTTCATACTGCCGTGTTGGATGATTCAGGAACCAGACAGCTTTGCCGCAGTGGGGAGAGCCTCCTGACCTGAATCAAGAAGTAGCATGTCGAGGGTCCTTCTTGCTTTTCTGCACTTAACTAATGACGTCTCTGTGTTCTCTGATCTTATTAGCAAGGTAATGGAGATCTGTTGGAAAACAAGCATGGTGAATTCTGGTTAGAATTCAACAATGGTTCGTTATTTTGTGTGACAAGATATGAAGGTTTTGACGACAAGCACTACGTTTGCCTTCATTGTAGCAGTTTCAGTCTCTACCACAAAGGTAGGACAAAGTGTGAAGGAGATGTGTTTTGTTCACTTCTGGTTAGACATGTTTAAATCTTGCTTAATAAAGAAAATTTACTGAGAACAGAAATCGCTATTAGAAATTATTTTCCAGGAGTGTTCTATTCCACTGGCAAAGTAATAATTATTGTAAATTAGAAGTTGGCTTTTATGTTCCTTTTTTTGCAGTGACTTTATTGAGATATAATTCACATTTCATGTAATTCACCCATTGAAAGTATACAGTGGTTTTTAGTATTTCATAGAGTTGTGTAACCATTATCATAGTCAACTTGAGAACATTTTCATCACCCCCGAAAGAAAGTCTGTAACCTTCAGCTGTAAACCCCCAAAGTCCTGCAGTCCCCTCCAGCCTTAAGAAGTGTTAGTCACTCAGTCATGTCTGACTCTTTGTGACCCTATGAACTGTAGCCCTCCAGGCTCCTCTGTTGATGGGTTTCTCCAGGCAAGAAATCCCTTTGTCAGTGGGATATTCCAGCCATTCCCTTCTCCAGGCGATCTTTCTGACTCGGGGATCAAACCTGAGTTGCCTCAATTACATGCAGATTCTTTATTGTCTGAGCCACCAGGGAAGCCAGCCTTAAGAAACCACTTATTTATTCTCAGTCTCTATGGATTTGCATATTCTGGCTGTTTCATGTAGATGGAATCCCACAATAGAAGATTTTTTGTGATTGGCTTCTTGGCATGATGTTTTCAAGGTTAATCCAAATGTACCAGTGTTTCATTCCTTTTTACTGCCAAGGAATAGCCCATTTTATATACACGGATCATTTGATTATTTTCTCTCAAGTGGTATTTCCTTTTGGTAGTACATACAGAATATACTGTTCTTTCAGCACATTCCTTGTGTTACTTCATGAATAGAAGTGGGATACTTGGACATTCTTAATGTTTATCAGATTTCCCTATTTAAATGTAACTTCCTTGACATTTCAAATCTCAATTTTTTTGTTTTTAAACTTGAATAGTCACTTTTTCCAACATTAGTAGAGAAGAATGAATTATTAATGCCAAGCTAGTTCTTGGTCATTTTGCTTCCAGGGTTATGTTATGTTCAGTGGAGGAACATGGATTTTTGTTTGGGTTACAGAAGTTCGTGAGTTAATTTCATGTAATCATTCTGTTATATTGTCCTCTCATTGTGGATATAGGCATAGTGGATGGAGCAGTTCCTTCTACAGAAACACGACTGCCTAGTTCAACCCGCCCACATTGGTTAGAACCTACTATTTATTCCTCTGAAGAAGATGGCCTCAGTCGAGCTTCTTCAGATGGTGTTGGAGGAGACACTTTGAATATGCTGTCTGTTGCAGTTAAAATACTGTCGGATAAATCAGAGTCCAATACAAAGGTGTGTATTTTATACTTGTATACCATTAAATACTTGTTCCTGATTTGATTCATTTCAGTTCAGTTGCTCAGTCGTGTCCGACTCTTTGAGACCCCATGGACTACAGCATGCCAGGCTTCCCTGTCCATCACCAATTTCCAGAGCTTGCTCAAACTCATGTCCATCAAGTCAGTGATGCCATCCAACCATCTCATCTTCTGTCGTCCCCTTCTCCTGCCCTCAATCTTTCCCAGCATCAGGGTCTTTTCCAATGAGTCAGTTCTTTGCATCAGGTGGTCAGAATATTGGAGCCTCAGCTTTAGGACTGATTTCTTTTAGGATTGACTGGTTTAATCTCCTTGCAGTCCAAGGGACTCTGAAGAGTCTTCTCTAACACCTCAGTTCAAAAGCATCAATTCTTCAGCTCTTAGCTGATTCAATTACTAGCTAATAAAAATGATTGCATAAATACAAGATATTTGTTTTCTTAGAAAAACTTTTCAAGTTTTGAACTAGAAGGTCATGTAGGTGATAAACATACCTTTTTGTGTTGTTTTGTGTAGGAGTTTCTCATTGCTGTAGGGCTAAAAGGAGCCACTCTCCAGCATAGAATGCTTCCTTCTGGGCTTAGCTGGCATGAACAGGTAAGAGAGCTGGGATGTATGTGTTGATTTATTTTTTACTCTGTTAGTATTTACTGCACATACTGAAGATTTCACAAATTATAAATGTTCAGTGCTCATTGAATTTTCATGAAGTAAATACTCCTGTATAAACATTGCCTCTTATATTAGAAAATAGGACATTATCACCACCCCAGAATGTAATTGGTTTTTTACCTTAATGTTTGGTTCTTAAACATCTCAAAGACAGAGTTATCTTCTGTCATTAAAGGGAAGGGACCCATACAGTGCCTGTCATAGAGGAATATAAATGATGTGTTGACTTGCACTTATAACTGTGTATTCTTTTTCTTTTTTTTAATAACCATATATTCAAGTACCATAGTTTCAGAATTATTCCCTAGGCCAACAGCATACGTTGAGGCATTTATAAGGATTTATGTAATAAATTTCCAATGTATTAACTGTATTTGGTTAATTATATTTTTTCAGAGGAAACTTTGGGTAAAGTTCACTCTTCTTTACGTGAGAATAAAAACTGTACTCTGTATAATTCTTGTTCATTTTTCTTAGAAAGAGAAACCTTTTCTTTGCTCTTGGAAAATAAGTTGTTTTAAACTTAAATGCTTTCAGAAACATCCTGAAACATAAAGTGTATATAGAGTAGGGGTAGAGAGATGGTTAGTCTGCTGGCTGTCGGTAAGAGAGAGATTCAGCCAAACCTTTTTATTTAGATGGAAATACAGGAGGGTAAATGGTGGTGAGAGGACTAGTTTTCAGACTGAGCTGGGTATAAATAAAAGGGAAAGGAACTTCTCCCAACAATGGGTTTATAGAAAACCAGAAGGAGAGTTTTAAACAGACTTTAGGAAAATTTGTTTTTGTTTTGTTTTCAAAAAAAATTATTCCAAGCAAAATCATGTTGATGGTAGATTATACATGCTTTTGTTAGTTTCATAGGAGATGATTTTTCCGAGATCATTGTAGCAGTGTGATTGTTAGATCATCTCTTCATTTCAAATCCTAGTTTTGAAAATACTTTTGAAGTAAATTCCTTCAAATGATGATTTTTTTTAACATTATGATTTTTCACTAAATGATTAATTTTTTTTATAAGCTATTTTATTTCATGTTGATATTAAGGATATCATATCAAAACTCTTTTTTTCTTCTAAAGCAGGGCCTTTTATATTTTTGTGATTATAGATTTTATACTTCTTGAATATTGCTGATGAACCTGTTCTGGGATACAACCCTCCAACTTCATTTACAACCTTTCATGTCCATCTCTGGAGCTGTGCACTTGATTACAGGTGAGTTCATAAGTGGAGCAAAGTAAAGTTTTAAACTCTAAGACATGTACTAAGTTTTGAAAAAAACATTCAGTAGAGTTAAGGCTCAAAATGCTCTTTAAAGGAGGTCTCTTTTGTTGTGACAGACTAATGTTCTCTTGTTTCCATGTCGTATTAGGCCTCTTTATTTGCCAATCCGATCTCTTCTTACTGTTGAAACATTCAGCGTTTCAAGTAGTGTCGCCTTGGATAAATCATCATCTACTCTCAGGTACCATGTAAACCTCACTGTCTACTGAAGGCAGCTGTTCAAAACATACTAGTAGAGATTTGAACCCTTTAATTAAAGTCTCAATTGTTTGTTAAAAGCAACATTCTTTTACTATTAGTCATGTTCCTTTATCTAAGTTTTCCATTTTTCTTTCTCAGGTGATTTGTCCCATCTCTTCAGTTTGTTACTGTATTTCATTTTTTAGGGCGAAAATTAACTCTTGAGATTGTTAGTTTACTTTTTAAAACATTTATATATGAACTTCCTATAATACTTGATGCACTTTATTTTCCTAATTTAAACTTTGTGATTTGGGCATCTATTAAAACTACTAAAAATTTAGAATTAATTTGAGCAGATGTTTAATCTCAGTCACACCATTTAAATATTTGTTAGTCATAACCAGTGAGTTTTAAAGAAGAATGTTCGATGACATTTGTGAGTTAGAACCTTCGCATGACTGATAGCATTTCTATGAGACAGAGTGGCACAGCTCAGTGATCATGCGGCAGATATCCAGGTTAGTCTTTCAGGTCTTGATTTTGTCTTTTTTTTCCCCCAGAATAATTTTGGATGAAGCTGCTTTACACCTGTCTGACAAGTGTAATACTGTTACTATAAATTTGAATAGAGGTAAGAGTTAAAAAAAAAACAGTATCTAGGATAGATAAATGCACTTTTTTTTTTTTTTGTATCTCAATATTTTTTAAATATTTTAACTCTGAAATAATGCCATGAAATTAAAAGACACTTACTCCTTGGAAGAGAAGTTATGGCCAACCTAGATAGCATAATAAAAAGCAGGGACATTACTTTGCCAACAAAGGTCCATCTAGTCAAGGCTATGGTTTTCCCAGTAGTTATGTATGGATGTGAGAGTTGGACTATAAAGAAAGCTGAGTGCCAAAAAAAAATGATGCTTTTGAACTGTGGTGTTGGAGAAGACTCTTGAGAGTCTCTTGGACTCCAGGGAGATCCAACTAGTCCATCCTAAAGGAAATCAGCCCTAAATGTTCATTGGAAGGACTGATGCTGAAGCTGAAACTCCAGTACTTTGGCCACCCGATGCAAAGAACTGACTCATTTGAAAAGACCCTGATGCTGGGAAAGATTGAAGGTGGGAGGAGAAGGGGACGATAGGACGAGATGGTTGGATGGCATCACTGACTCAGTGGACATGAGTTTGAGTAAACTCCGGGAGTTGGTGATGGACAGGGAGGCCTGGAGTGCTGCAGTCCATGGGGTTGCAAAGAGTCGGACACGACTGAGTGACTGAACTGAAGGGTCTTATCAGTTTGAATGTTGTAATACCAGTTTGTAATATCAATAACATTGATGAAATGCATCAAATTATATATACTTAATTAATATAAGGCAAATTTTGTTTCTAACTAAAAATAAAGAGAACTGTAGGATTTTTGTAGGTTGAAGCTATATTTCCATTATAAGTATTTGTAGTACTGCCTGCCACGAATTTTAAAGAAATGCTAGTGTTATTAGGTGTTTGTTGGATAAGCATTTTTTAAAAGTTATACTCAGATATTTTATTAATTAAAAATTTTTAGATTATGTTCGTGTGATGGATATGGGACTTTTGGAATTAACCATAACTGCAGTGAAGTCTGATTCCAATGGAGAGCAAGTAAGTTATTAAAATAAATGGATATTTTTACTTGAGTATTTTTATTTTATAGAAGAGGCTAAAAATATACTGAACTTTTTCCCACTTGCCTAATTTGGTCAGAAATAGATAAAATATTTTAAAATTAAGATTGAGTTATTGTAAACACATATTTCCTGTGGCAAAACAAATTATAATGTTTTATTTAATGTAAACCTATGCAAAAATGTTTTTTTTGTTGTTGTTTTGGTAAACGTTCTTATCCTTTTTTCCCTCTGTCCTGTCCAGACTGAACCACACTTTGAATTGCACTGTTCTAGTGACGTTGTCCATATTAGAACGTGCTCAGACTCTTGTGCTGCACTAATGAATCTAATTCAATACATTGCAAGCTATGGGGACTTACATGCCACTAACAAGGCGGACGTGAAACCAGGAGCTCCTCAAAGAAAGGTGAAGGTACAGCCACCAACCTTATTCTTTAGAAGTCACTCACCCCCCGCTGCATTCCATCCAGATGAGTGGCATGGGGACATTAGCGAGGTGGTCTTGGCAGTTGTAGGGTGAAAAGGAAACTGAAAAATCATCTGTCTGTTCCTTAGTTTCAAGGTGATGGGGCCTAGAAAGGTGATTCCATGGGCCTTTTGGGAAAACAGTTCTGCTGTTTGATGCTCTTGATTTCAGAACATTCATCTTCTCAACCAGCATATGTTTTCCCAGACTTAAGTTATTTTTGTGTGTCCTCAGGGAAGAAAGAAAACATTTCTCATCACGTGAGAGCCTGTTATATGCAAGTTGTATGTAAAAATGCTATGAGAAGGTAGATGGCAGGAATTAGTATTATTACCAGAAGACTCATTTATATGATATTATCTTTCATATTTGAAAGGATCCAATTTTGAGTATAGTTTCTCAATGTGATTTCCTCTTACCCAGCACAGTCAACAGGTTAAAGGTTATTATCTCTATTTTGTAGTTGAATAAGTTAAGACCCAGAGAATTTAGGGAATTTGCCCTAATTAAGAGCAGATATGGCCACAATATGCAGATATTTCGATTCCCAGTTCAGTGCTTTCCTGTGCCCCCAGCTGTCACTTCTCTGCCCTCTTATGTCCAGATCGAACAGTGTCCAGTTTGTTTAGCATTTTCTGTTTTTCAGTGTCTTCATCTACATGGCCTCTTCTGTGAACAGAAGCCTTCTTCTCAACCTCCTTAGGTCAATAGATCTCCACTAACGATCTGACAGGCCTCACGTTATCTTTCGTTCAGGCTGATCTTACTCCTCATTTAGGTTACACTTCTGTTTTTGTTTCCTTGTTCCTGCTGTTGTCTCGTTGATAATAAAGTGATTTATGACATACTCTCTCTACTGGTTCTTCTCTTTTTAAAAACAATTTCCAGTTTTTTTGTTGTTGTTCAGTTGCTTATTTATGTCCGACTCTTTGCAGCCTTATGAACTATAGCATGCCAGGCTTCCCTTCACTATCTCCTGGAGTTTGCTCAAACTCATGTCCGTTGATTCGGTGATGCCATCCAACCATCTCATCCTCTGTCATCCCTTTCTCCTCCTGCCTTTAATCTTTCCCAGCATCAGGATCTTTTCCAATGAGTCAGTTCTTCGCTTCAGGTGGCCAGAGTATTGGAGCTTCAGCTTCAGCATCAGTCCTTCCAGTGAATATTCAGGGTTGATTCCCTTGAAAATTGACTGGTTTAATATCTTTGCTGTCCAAGGGATTCTCAAGAGTTCTCCAGCCCCACAGTTCAAAAGCATCAATTCTGTGATGCTCACCTTTCTTTATGGTTCAGCTGTCACACCCACACATCACTACTAGAAAAACCATAGGTTTGACTCTATGGACCTTTGTCAGCAAAATTACGTCTCTTGTTTTTTAATATGCTGTCTAGGTTTGTCATAGCTTTTCTTCCAAGGAGCAAGCATCTTTTAATTTCATGGCTGCAGTCATTATCTGCAGTGATTCTGGAACCCAAGAAAATAAAGTCTGTCACTGTTTCCAGTGTTTCTCCACCTATTTGCCATGAAGTGATGGGACTGGATGCCCTGATCTTCATATTTTGAATGTTGAGTTTTAAGCCAGCTTTTTCACTCTTCTTTTTCACCTTCATCAAGTTGTCTTTAGTTCCTCTTTGCTTTCTGCTTAAGGGTGGTATCATCTGCATTACTGAGGTTTTTGATATTTCTCCCTGCAGTCTTGATTCCAGCTAGTGCTTCATCCAGCCCGGCATTTCACATGATGTACACTGTATAGAAGTTAATCTACAGTTTATTATAAATTATTTTAAATTATCCCTTCCAAATGGAATCTTTCCATTTTAGAGTCATGCTGACATTTTAAATGCATGATTTGGATTTAATGAATCCATAGTTCGTTAACATAAATTGTTAAGCATTGGTGCTGGAATTGAACCCCATGAACCACCATGTAGTAGAACTCCCCTCTCATATATTCCCCCTACTGTCTTCAGATATACGTTTGTTCCAAGAAGTGAGACTTGGCCCTGCAGTGGCTTTGCCTCAAAGGTGAAGGTCGTGGCAGCAGTCAGGTTTGAGCAGATCAGACTCTCCAGAGAGACCCCTTCTCCCCCAGCTTCAGTGCAGTGTTTTTCACCTTTCTTCTCTTCTAATCTATTACCTCTTCAAGATTCAGTTAAACTGTGCTGGCATTGAGATGATAACACACTTATTTCTATTTGCCGGCAGTCGTTGGGCTGAAAACGATGATACTAAAGACTTAAAAATGTAACAGCTGCTGAGTAGAATATAGAAAAATGAGTATGTCCCTGTTTCTGATGTTTGTATAAAATGTGGTCTGTTTCCAGGACGAAGTAAGTGTCAAGTAGTGTGCTGTTTAGAGCATTTCCAATTGTTTCTAATTAGGGTTTTTGGCTGTAGGTAGATTCTGTTGGTCGGTCATCCTCACGTGGTCCAGTACTTCCTGAAGCAGATCAGCAGATACTACGAGATTTGATGAGTGATGCTATGGAGGAGATTGACATGCAAGAATCAGCTTCATCTGTAAAACCACAGTCTAATGGTGAGACAGACCCAGGACTTTTTCCCTGAGAGCTGCGATGTTGTAGTTGAGGCTGACATTGTTTGCATTCTTACAGATTCCTCAATAAGTAACTAAAAAGACAAGTCTGAGTTTTCGTGGGTATTTATTAGTCAGTCAGTTTGTGTTTATTGAGTGTCTAGAAAATACTGGCTAGAGGCTTTCCTGGTGGCTTAGCACTCTGCCTACCAGTGCAGGAGATGTGGGTTTGTTGCCTGGGTGGGGAAGATCCCCTGGAGGAGGAAATGGCAACTCACGGCCAGTATTCTTGCCTGGGAAGTCCCATGGACAGAGGAGCCTGGTGGGCTACAGTCCATGGGGTCTCAAGAGTCGGACACGACTGAGCAACTAAACAACAACGACAGATTTTTATAGGGGAGACAGATAAATTGCAAGATAAAGCTTATGTTTTCTGGTAGCTTATAGTTTAGTAAAACAAACTGGCGCTAAACCAGACTGATGCTAGTACTTAGAATGATTGAGAAATGATAGAAGAAAACACTTCAGAAGGGAGTGTATACTCTAATCAGTTTGGAAAAAATTTGGAATCCTCTCTTTAGACTGGTGAAAGTGAGATGAGTTGGCTTTTAAAAATTAGATAGGACTTAGGTGTGTAGCAGGAGAGAGAAGATAATTTTGGCAAGATTGTTAATGCCAACAGAATCACAGATAGGCATGTGTGAACCTTAATGATTTAGTAACTCAGGCTATTAATACTATAGCAAAAGTCCCCTTCTTATAGGAAAGAATTAGATAATAACATTAGATAATTGGGAGGTGCCAGACAGAGAACTCTGAAATCCAAGTGGAAGTGTCTAAATATTTTTGAAGCATTTATATAGAAAACATTTTTTTCTAATTAGATGAACATTCTTATTTCTACATGTTGTGAAGTCTTAATTTTTAAAAATTGTTTCATAATGTGATAAAAGTCTCTCATTCAATGTTGCTTTCATTCTAATTTAGAATAAATCAGAGCTAAGGAAGCAAATGGGAATTTTTAGCTCCCTAAGTACTAGGCATTATTTGTAATAAATGTTTGCAGCTAACCTACTTATGCTGGAAAGAATATTTAATGAATATTTATTGAGCAGCTTCATTACCCAAGATTCTATACTGGGTGCTGGGCACTTACAAGAGTGAATGGGTTCAATATGCTGCCACAGAAGAATTTAAAGTCTAGTTTGTGAGCCTTGTGAGGCTAAGATGTTACCATATTCATCTTAGTATCTTTAGTCCATGTCACAGGATTTGGTTTGAATGAATGAATGGAGAAAGAATTAATGAGTCTAATATGTGATATAAATGTATAAAAGTAAGTGTTCACATACAGATTTATTTTTTTAATTGTATTTTTTGGCTGCACCTCTGCAGCATGTGGGATCCTAGTTCCCCAACCTGTGCCCCCTGCAGTGGAAACAGTCTTAACCACTGGACCACCAGGAAATTTCCTACTTGCAACTTTTTGTCTTTATATTGAGACAGCTAATCTGTGTCCTGTTTGTATATCCAGTGCCCCAAGGAGTCTTTTTATTGCTCAGAATCATTCCCTGGCTGAAGACATGCTCAGAAACTGTTCCAACCCCCCCACCCCCTGGACTCTAGGTAGAGGTTTCCCATAGTTGTAGGTGAGGCCTTACCAGGTGCAACTATTTCCCTTCCCCTCGCTATATTGTCCAAGGAGTTTCTTCCAGAACGTCACTTACAGGACATAATTCAGTACAAAATTCTGGCCAAAGTAGAACTGCAGTCAACACTCACTACCTGCTGCCGAATTCCTGAACTTCTCTGACACCTAATAACTTTGAGGAGACGTCTGTAACTTTGAGTCCATCGTTGCTGTTTTCTTAGGAAACCAAACTTATTATTAGTCTTTTTATTAGTAGTCAGAAGATTATTGTAAGAAATAAATGAGATACTGTGGGTGAGAGCTCTAACATAATGCACAACTGACACATGACTAAAGTGTTTAATAAATGTTGTTGTTACTGATGTTCCAAAATGTGCTGAAATTGACTGTTGTAATCTTTTCCCCTAGGTGTTTCTGATGAAAAATCTCAAGTTCAGGAACCATGTTGTTCAGACCTCTTCCTGTTTCCTGATGAGAGTGGAAACGTGTCCCAGGAGCCTGGTCCCACTTACACCTCATTCACCCACCACTTGATTAGTGATGCAGTGACAGGCGTGCCCACGGAAAATGACGACTTTTGCATTCTTTTTGCACCAAGAGCAACCATTCAGGTAGTAAATTGATAACAAAATTAAAGTCTTGAAATAATGTTGCAAATAGAATTGACCAAAGGACACCTGAAAAAGATTCTTTAGATTTTGTTAACTTCACAATTCAGAATTACTTCCTTTTGTAATTTACTATTGATGCTTTGTAAATGTTTGTTATACTTTACCCTGTTTATGACACATCTGTGAGGGGCTCAGAAGAATGCTATTTGTAAAATCTCCTACAGATACTTCCTCCTGCTGCAGAGGAAGTATGTAGTTTGTACCCTGAAGTACCTCTTCAGGGTGATGAAATTAAATAGCAGAAAAGAGTTCTATACAGAGGTGTTAAAACAAGAATTGGGAAACATAAGATGGGGTTTGTGTGAAGGCTGATGGTTGACTAATACATGTAATTTCCACTTTATTGTCATGCTCACGTTGAAAAAGCATGGTCTGGATTTAATGAATCCACAGTTCACTAAACAAAATGGTTAAGCATTGAATCTATATATTTTTATTATCAAACAAGTAGTAAAAGCCAAATTGTAGACTATAAAAAATTCCTAGGAATGATTCACATAGAAGAGAGAATTCATTTTGTAGTGAATGAAGCAGAGTGTATTATGTGACAATTATTGTCAGTATTTATTGTCCACTTTATATAAGGAAATTATTCAAAAGAATGCAGAATCAAGAAGTTCCCTTGAGATGTGAATGGTACTCAATGGTTTCTACTTAGATAAGAGAGTATATGTTAACTGTTCCTTTGTCTTAGGAGAAGGAAGAAGAACCAGTTGTAAAAATAATGGTTGATGATGCAATTGTGATAAGAGAGAATTATTTTAGTCTGCCTGTTAAGAAGACAGATACAAGCAAAGCCCCGTTACACTTTCCCGTTCCTGTTGTTCGGTACCTGGTTAAAGAAGTCTCTCTTGTTTGGCATCTTTATGGAGGAAAAGATTTTGGAACAGCCCCTCCTACTTCTCCAGCTAAAAGTTATATGTAAGTTAATTTCTACATATGTCTATTTGGCAGGCCAATATATTCTTTTCATTAAAAATACATAGGATTTACTCTTTTAAGAATTATTAATAAGTATGACCCAGACCCTGTCTGTGTTCAAAAGGGAGAAACTGTCACATGAGCAAATGAGGGCAATGAAGTGAAGGGTGTGTCAGGAGTTAGGGACCTCGTGTGCCCCCGGTTTTCCAGCGTCAAGCACCCGGCAGGGTACCAGGCACAGAGTCGATGCCTCTGAAGTACCTGTTAAGTGAGTGCATTATCCTTTAGTTCTGAAAGAGAGCTAGAGAGAGAGGCTAGGTAGAGACTGGGGGCAAGCGTTCTCATTGGGGTGGGGAGGGTCAGAAAAAGCTTCATGTAGCGGGAACCTTGGACACAACATCGTGAGGACTTTTTCTATTTAAAAGTGCTTTTTTAAAAATTTGACACATTACTGTAACTCTTTTCTGTATTAATTGGGATTTCTCGGACTTGTCTTCTGATTCTCAGGGGTTTCTGAAGTAATAGGAATTTATATGGAGGTCTCATTTCTAAGTCTGTCTTGTGATATGCACACCAACATCATAGTTCGGTTTTTCTGTAGTTTTAAATATTTAGCAAGTATATGATTGCTGTGAGGACAGTAATAAAGTTTATGCTCTCAGTGCCTCCAGGGTATAGAAGGTGTAGTTTTAATGTACAGCCGTACAGTTTGTGGCAGTGTTCTGATAGGTCTGGGATCTTGTTTTCTCTCTTCATCTTGTTTTTCCTGATGTCGTTCGTTGCCTTCCTTAGACTATTCCTTTAATAAAAGGTTTTATTTTTTCATTTATAGTAGTCCCCATAGCTCACCTTCTCACACACCTACAAGACATGGACATAATATGGTCTGTGGGGGAAAAGGAAGAAACCATGACTTTTTAATGGAAATACAGTTAAGCAAGGTAAGATGGCATTTTAAAAGGAAAAATCCACTGAAGTAGGAGCATTAGTGAGGGTTCTTTGGTCCTATCCTGCCCCCTCCCCTGTGTGGTCTTGGGGCCTAAGTGGAAAAGTGCAGGGATCTTGTGTAAATCTTAACTCTTTCTCTTTTTCAGATATTCTGAAAAGATTTAGAGTTTTTGTTTTTCCAAGCTACTCTGGTAAACTTTCACTACTTTCCAAGCAGTGTCTCTCAGAGTTGAACAAGCACCAGAATCCCCTTGAGGACTTAGTAAAACACAAGTTGCTGGGTCCAGAGTTTCTAGTTCAGTAGGGCTGCAGTAGGGCCTGTGAATTTGCATTTTTAATAAGATCTCAGGTGATTCTGATACTACTTTACCCAGGACCACACGCTTGGGGAACCACCGCCCTGGAGTATCTCTGGGGAAGCCTGCCGTGGAATAAGCACACAGGTCAGGTCCTGTGTGAACATCTAGAGACCAGTAGGGCCAGGCTGCCAGGGACCTTGATGCGTTTAATTCTGTCAGCTTGTCTGGGTTCTGACGGGTGTCGTATGTTAGGGTGCTTAGCATGGTCGTGGTGACAGCTCCATATGCTTCATTGCATCCTTGCCTCCTTTGGAACTTGAACCTTGCCTCCAAGCAGTTTCAGAGGGAAACAAGATAAAAATTTTATGACTTAATCCTATTGAAGGTTTTGCTTGAAAAGGATGGGGATTTAACCAAGGTCAGATAAGAAATATCAGTCAGGCTTATCCTTGTATGGTCCAGTACACGTGGATTAATAGTAAATATGTGAACAAATGTAGGAGTGTTACACTGTTCTCTGAAAGCAGAATCAGAAGCTGAGAATTTAATGAAAATGTGTGATATTTTACATCTGAAAGAGAAAATCTGTTTTAAATAGAGTGTAGAGGTGGTTCTGTATTCTTTCCGTCTGTGAAGGTGAAGTTTCAGCATGAGGTCTACCCGCCCTGCAAACCAGAATGCGCGTCTAGCCTCGTGGAGCACCCGGTGTCCCGGCAGGTGTTCATCGTGCAGGATCTGGAGATTCGGGATCGTCTGGCAACGTCACAAATGAATAAATTTTTGTACCTGTATTGCAGTAAAGAAATGCCTCGGAAAGCTCATTCCAACATGGTAAGATTTAAAACTTCATATGTTTTGGTGTTATATTTGTTTAGAAAAAGTATTTCTATTATATCTAAAATATATATAAATTATACCTATTATAACTGCAGAAGATTTAGATTGGGGAAAATTATGAGATTTTCATTTTAATATTAAAATCCCTTTTAAATATGCTGCTTAAAGTTTTATATTTAAACAATTATTTTGGGACTTCCCTGGTGCTCTAGTGGTTAAGACTTTGCCTTCCAACGCAGGGGGTGTGGGTTTGATCCCTGGTCATAGAGCTAAGACCCCACATGCCTCACAGCTAAAAGACCAAAACACGATTCAGAGACTCTGTTGTAACAAATTACCAGAGGAAAACCAGAAGTCTGTTGTGATCTACACAGAACACTCACACCAGGAGTTTCCATGTGGTCTCTTGGACTCTGCACTCTGCACTCTGATTGCCAAGGGCAAGACCCCACAAGCCACACAGCGTGGTCACACACACACACACACACACACACATGATATTGACACAGAATTGTTAGCAGTGTTCCAGATTTCTAACTTTTACAATTTTAGTAGCATAGAAATGCTCAGCCCAGGACTTTCAGAAGAAAACATTATAGAGGTTACCTTTGGAGTATGGGCCTATGGATTTAGATTCAGGGGCTTAGCAAACTCCTTTGAGACTGCAAGTATGACATTATCATTTGCTTTTTTTCCCTCTAAAGAGAATCCATATCTTTCATCAGATTCTTGAAAGAGTATGTGACCAAAAAAAGTTAGATTCTAAGGAAAGAGGGTAAACTGACTTTCTGTTCTAACATAGGGACTAGATATAGGATTTTTTTTCCCTCTCTCTGTCTCTTTTTTTTAATGAAAACAAGGCCATAATGTCATTGGGGAAAAATGTGTTTCTCTTTCTCATCTTGCAGTTGACAATTAAAGCATTACACGTGCGCCCAGAGTCTGGCAGGTCCCCACAGGAGTGCTGCCTAAGAGTGTCACTAATGCCACTTCGCCTCAATATTGACCAGGTTTGTATTGCAAACATAATGCATGGAGATATGATTAAATAGATATCCCGTGTTCAGAGTGAGAAATTTAATTTAGTAGAATTATAATTTTGTTTATAATTTAAAGTGTATGGAGGTTGCATAATTAAAACAGACTTCCACTGGTAAAGGACAGGACAGATTCACTAGGTGTTGAAATCTGAACTGTGAGTAAACGTTGTTAGATGTTATCCTCCAGTCTCCTACTTGCTCTCTACATGACAGAGCACTTAATAGCTGCCTCTTATGTTCTCTGATCTTTACACACGTGCTCCTGATGCAGATATACAGGTGTTTTCAGGAGATGACAGGACTCCTTAATATGTATTATTGGAAGGTATAGGGGACTGTAATCACAGCACCTGTAAAGGAATTCCTGGGCAAAATGACAAATTAGTAGATTGTCGCTTAAACAGGTCACAAATGAAACAGATTTATGGAGATAAAGAAATTCATTTTCCTGTATTCTAGCAAGCACCCCATCAGACAGTTCTGGGTTTTGCATTCACCCAGAGAGCAGTCTAGAGCACAGCTGGTGCTCCTCTACCAGCTCTGTTCAAGGCCTCTGAAGATGGGATGCTTTGCAGTGTAGTGGTGAAAGCATGGGTTTGCGGTCAGACCTGGGCTCACATCTCAGTTCTCTTTTACTAATTGTGTGGCTTTGGGTAAGTAACTAACTCTCTAAGCCTCAATTTCTTCACTGATAAAATGGAAAACATAGTACATGTAACATCATTTTTTAAAGCATGGGGATTAAATGAGACTAGTGTCTATAAAACACTTAGCTTGGTGCCTGGCACGCAGTGTTAAAGATCATAAGTGTTAACTGTTCCCATCATTAACTGAAGCGTATAACAACTATAGAAAATGAATGGAGTTTTTATAATGATCTGCTTTTGAAATAACAAAGCCTTGTTGTTGTATCATATATATTGATGTGAGCTCAGGTTTGGAAGCAGCGTATATGTTGGGTAGTATTATTTGTTTGCTTAATAATATTGATTAAATAATGTTGATTCACTGTTTAAATAAGTAGCAGATATATCAGGAATAATCTTAAATGATGTTTATATTGTAAACAAACTACAGGCCTAGCTCAGAGAAAATGTATTGTGAAGCACAGACATGCAGCACAACTTTACTATGTGTGGCTTCTGAGTTGGGTCAGGCTTGCCAGTGTGTGCTTAGACTTACGTTTTCTCATTATGATAAGAATCTTTTCAAGTCTGTGTTTTAGTTTAATTTATCCATATTGGCCTAGTAGGAATATGATGAAGTATTTATGGGAAATTCAGTCTGTGAAAAATCACCAGTGTGAGCAAGAATTTGAGCAGGATTTATCTTTGTGGCATGACTTTACCAGACTTAACAAGACCAATTTTCTCTAATAAGCCTTTTCTTTAATACTGAATGTTAATTTCTTCTGTAGAACTATAAAACAGTATGATTTTAAAATGGAGAAACATTAATCTTAGCAAGAAAAAAAAAATCAGGGAAATAAATGTTATGACTAAACTGAGGAGGAAAGGGAAATAATTTCCCAAGATGTGAAACCTGCAGAAACAAAGCCATGCTACAAACGTATATGCCTTAGTGAGGAATATTACGATACAAAAGAGTCCTGTCTTCTACGACTGACATACCATGCCAAACAGTCATTTGAATAGCAAGCCAAATTTGTATTTTTCTTTTAAAAACAAATCAGTTGATGATTGATAATGTTTTGAGTAATATGTTTTTTACCAAGCATATCTCTGACTTTATCTTAACTGGATCAGAGCAACATGTTGTTTGCTCATGTTTTTCAAAAGCTGCATTGCTGTTGACATTTGCTGCAGTTGCTTCCAAAGCTCAGGGCACCTGTAGGACAGGCAGGACACTGGGGTCACTAAGATGGAGTGATTTCCATGTAGGGAGGTAAGGAGATGATGGAGGTTGTGTAAGTAGGATGCTTGAGATCCAAAATCTGGAGGGGCCAGATTTCCTGACTTTCTTAGTCTGGTGATCATTTTAGTATTGAACTGCCTGGAAATCTGTGTAGGGAAGACATCAGTTCAGTTCAGTTGCTCAGTCATGTCCAACTCTTTGCGACCCCATGGACTACAGCCTGCCAGGCTTCCCTGTCCATCACCAACTCCCGGAGCTTGCTTAAACTCATGTCCATCAAGTTGGTGATGCCATCCAACCATCTCATCCTCTGTCATCTCCTTCTCCTCCTGCCTTCAATCTTTCCAAGCGTCAGGGTCTTTTCCAATGAGTCATATTAATTCCAAATCATTTGCTGAGTGATTGTCCCAGGTCTGAACTAGGATGCTGGGAATACCTAGATGAAGAAACATCCCTTCCTCAGAGATCTCTGTATAATGGAGAGACTGCCAAAAAAACAGAGGACTTTTTAACACCCTGTGATAAAGATAGGCATAAAGATAAGTCCTGCTGAAAGAGGACTTTTAGGCTGGGCTGGGAATTTGGAAGATGAGAGGTGATCAGGAAAGGCTTTCTGGAGGTAACACTCAAGCTGGTCTTAAGGAATGTAAAACTATGAATATTTGCAAAGGCATTGAGGGCCTAATTCAGGTTATGAGATGAGATGTGAGGCCATTGGGTAGGACAAGTGCCCAACTGAGGTTGGAAGTGGTGAACATGTAGCAGCACCAGTTTGCATGTTTGTGATTTTCTTCAGCATCACCTGAGTATGACATTGAAAGTAATTCTTTTAAACCTTAAGTCATATCTCACTGATAGAAGCCTTTATCATAGGACCTTAAAGCTAGAAATAACTGTTTTATAGTTCAAGTTTAGTATAAATAAACCATATTTTTTAAAATTAAAAAAAATGATTGTATTGAGGTATAATTTGTATATAATAATAGGCAGAGATTTTTTAGGTATACAGTTTGAGTTTGACAAATATATACACTTGAGTAACTACTGTACCAGTTGAGATATAGAACAATTTTTGTACCCTACAAAATTTGCTTGTGTCCTGTTGTGGTCAGTCCACCATCCCAAAGCAACTGCTGATCTCATTTCATCACTGTAGAGCAGCTTTTTTTGTTCTACAGCTTATAAATAGAATTGTATCTGGCTTCCTGTTCTCAACATTATGCCCAGGAGATTTTTCTGAGTTGTAGCATGTATCAGCAGTCCATTCATTTTTATTCCTGAGCAGTGTTTCATTGTATGGGTACAACAACTTGTTTATTCGTTTACTTACTAATTTACAATGGATTATTTTCTAGTTTTTGGCTCTTATTGGATAAAGCTGTTACGAAATTTGAAGTCTTTTAATGGACATATCTTTCAGTTTTCTTGGGTAATTATAAACAGGATGTCTAGGTCATAGGGTGAATGTGTGTTTACAATCATAAGAAGCTGCCAAATAGTTTTCCACAGTGGTTTCCACCTGTACCATTGCAGGTTCTCGGCAGTAACCGATGAGAGCAGCAGCTGCTTCACGCTGTGACCAAACTTGGTGTTGTCTTTTTAATTCTGGCCATCTTATTTGGTGTTCATTGCCATTTTAATTTGGATTTCCCTAATGACCAATGATGCTGGACATCATCTCATGAGCTTATTCAACATTTGTACATTTTCTTTTTTGAAGTGTGTGTATCTTTCTAGTTTTAAAGTTAGGTTGTTTGTCTTACTGAGTTGTAGGAAAGATTGAGGGCAGGAGAAGAGGGTGACAGAGGATGAGATGGTTGGATGGCATCACTGACTCAATGGACATGAGTTTGGGCAAGCTCCAGGAGGTGGTAAAGGACGGGGAAGCTGGCATGCTACATGCATTCTATGGGGTTGCAGAGTCGGACACAACTGAGCGACTGAACAGCAAAAGAGTTTAGCATAAACACCAAAATCAAACATTTGGAGAACATTTTGAAAAACTTATGGCCCAGGAATAAATGCCGCAGAAAATAAATGCAAATAAAAGTTAAAAAAAAAAAAAAAAGCTGATGATTAGTATCCCTTTGTTGTTTGTAGTAAAAACGTGTAAAAACCACTGCCTCGTTAGTCGTCCTTTTCTTTTTTTTTTGAAGGCAGTCATAGAAGCAAAACATTTATAGTATTAAAATATTGCCATCTGGTGGCAAAAGGATAACATTTTATATACTATTACCATGTAATACTTGATATATGTGTATATCATATCTGGGCTTCCCAGGTGGTACTAGTGGTAAAAAACTGCCTGCCAAGTGCAGGAGACATAAGAGATGCATATTCGATCCCTGCATTGGGAAGATCCCCTGGAGGTGGGCATGGCAACCCACGAGTATTCTTGTCTGGAGAATCCCTTGGACGGAGGAGCCTAGAAGCCTGTAGTCCATACAATCGCAGAGAGTCGGACGTGACCGAAGCAGCTCAGCGTGCACATGCACTGCACCACACAGAGCGATTGTGATACGTGTGTATGATGTAAGCGATGCATAAGCGTCGACATAAATACGTATGTGTAAAGAGTAGTAATACAATGACCAGTTCATCAGCTTACTCTCTGACTGCAGAACCGGAATATCCTCATACTGTTGAAGCTGTCTGCTCGTTCTTCAGTCTAGCCCTCGGTTTCTCATACGCAACATTACCTGAAAAACACCTTTTTAACATCCATCACTGACCCCTCTGACAAGTGTGATCAGTAGTGGATCAGACCCTTTGGACGCCACTCAGGCTTTCCGTGTGCTGCTGCGTATTGTGACCCTGTGATTCACCTTCACGTTGTGTTTTGGTGCAGTTTTAGTGTTTTATATTAAGATTGTTTTTAATGGAAAGGAAGAATAAGAAAGAACAGGCTCAGGTATTTAATTTTCATAGTCTCCAAAATGGATTTGTCAGCTGCCATGAAGCTGCTAATAGTGGGCAAAATGGCTTGCATATACAACATTAAGACCAGTCCAGTTTCAGAAGAGACCACACTGAGTGGGTGATTTTATTTACTTTTAGTTTTTACTTTGAATATCATGTCCAGTGAAGAAAACGTACTCAGGCAATATAGTCTTAAAAGCAGAAATAAGACATTAAGAACTTTTAAGTCATGTCTAAGTATTGAGTACTTGCTAGCTGCTATTATTATTGTTAGTAATACTCCTGCTACCAATTCAGAGAGCCAATGCCAAAAAAGAAAGAGACTGCTATATTTCTATGAAAACTAAAATGTTCTTTGATTTAGAAATAGCCATTTAATTTCTAACTCATCTGTACATTAATTTCCACATCTATAAATTAATTTTCTCAGAGTTGTGAGAATTAACAAGGACGAGTGTGAGAGAGAAAGGAATTGAGAATAGGCACAGTGTACTCACTGGATAAATTATAGCTGTATATGATGAGTGAAATGTGAGACTTCACGGTTCTTTGGTTCACAGTTTTAAAAATAGCTGCAACTTTTTAAACCATTTTAGTTATAATTACATCTCTCAATTTTAGGATGCCTTGTTCTTCTTGAAGGATTTCTTCACAAGTCTTTCTACAGAAGTAGAGCTTCTCATGACTCCAGATCCAGAAGGTATTATGTAGAATTTGAAAAAGTCTATAATGTGTACTTGGATTGATTTTGATTGTTATGAGACCTTTTTGAGAATGTACTTACAGATTTTTTTCTCTCATTTATATAAATGTGTTCCATGATTATTTTTCTTAAGTTGTGCATATGTAGTTTATGTAAAAGTACTATAGTTCCCCCTTAGCCTCAGGAGGTACATTCCAAAACCCCCAGTGGGTGCCTAAAACTGCAGATAATACCAAACCCTAAATGTACTAAGTTTTTTCTTTACATACTAGCCTATGACAAAGTTTAATTTATAAATTAGGTACAGTAAGAGACTAACAATAATAACTAATAAGAACAATTATAACAGTATACTGTAATAAAAGTTAGGTGAGTATGATCTCTTTCTTTTTCTCAGAATATCTTGTACAAATTTAATGACTTTTCCATCTTAGCTAAACACTTAGCATGCACTGTAGCTGTAACCTTTGTAGTTTGAGGTACAGCAGCAAAATGGGCATGAATTCCTTTTTCCTTCATCGCAGTTTCACAGATTTGTTCTTACTGTAGAGCTTAGCAGGCTGAGCATATTGATTTTTTTTCTTCCTTATTAAGTCAAGAACTTTCATCTTTTCACTTAATATATTATGGCTTCTCTTTGGTATATCGGAATTGCCAGCATCACTGTTCTTGTGCTTTGGGGTCATTATTAATAAAATAGGGGTTACTTAACATAAGCACTGACCTGATAACCAAGACGTCCACCCAGTGACTCACGGGCGGGATATGCTGGACAGAGGGCTGATTCACCTTCCGGCGGGGCAGAGAAATGGTGCAAGATTTCATCATGCAGCTCAGTGGTGTGCGGTTGAGAACTCAGTTGTTTATTTCTAAAATTTTCCATTTCGTATTTTTGGACCATAGTTGACCTTGGAAAGTGAAACTAAAGATGGAGAGGGGGCTACTGTGAAAGATTTATCTGTAGCAGTAGTTGTATTTATTAAACGAAATACTGTAAAACAAGTTAATTGTAGATTGGTTTAAGTTGCTCTAAAGAAGCATACCTAATTTTCCAAATGTGCACATTACCTTTTCAGTTAAAAAGTCTCCTGGGGCTGATGTCACCTGCAGTTTGCCAAGGCATTTAAGCACCTCAAAAGAGCCAAATCTAGGTCTTTCTTTCCCTGGGCCAAAGCAGCCTTCCCCAAATGGCAGTGCCAATTCAGTGCAAGCAGTTAATGGGGAAGAAGAGAAGGACTTCTCTCCTGAAGAAGCATTGTTTAGTGATCAGCCTGTGTTTTTTAGGTAAATCATTCAATTTTGATAACAAAAGACATTATTTTAGAGTTTGAAAGTTGTTCTTTAATGTGTTTGTGTGACACAGAAATCGTGGCGTTACCTCAGCTTTCCTCTGCACTGGCAAATAATCAGCGGGTATGAGTCAGACATGACCGAAGTGACTTAGCACACATACATGCATACTTATTTATATGAGGCTTCCTGGGTGGTGTCAGTGGTGAAGAATCCGCCTGCCACTGTAGGAGACACAAGAGATGCGGGTTTGATGCCTGAGTTGGGAAGATCCTCTGGAGGAGGAAATGGCAACCCACTCCAGTATTCTTGCCTGGAAAATTCCATGGTGGGCTACAGTCCATGGGACTCTAAATTAGAGTTGGACATGGCTGAGTGTGTGCATGCGCGCGCGCACACACACACACACACACTTATGTGTGGGCCCCACCCACATGTACCTCTCATTTACACATAGTAACCCTGGGTCAGGGCTCATCCTCCTGTTGATCCTGTAGCAGGAATTTTCTCTTCTCTTAGTTTCTTCTTTTTTCCTCTTTCTGTCCCTCTCTTCCTGATTACTTTCAGAGCCTGTTAGTGTCTCCATGACCGTGATGCTGTCTCTTTCCCTCACACACCTCACCTTCAGCACCCCTCCCTTTTCCCTTACGGGGATTTTCTGTCTGGTTTCTCTGCCCTTCCCTATCACTGCTGTGTCTCTTGTGACCCTCGGCTCTCTGGCTAAGTTGGCATCATAGGGAAACCCAGGTCCCTACACTGCTGCTGGCTGCTATGACTACAGCCAGCCACTAGCTGGTTGCCTGCCGTTTCCAGTTCCATTAATTCTTCCCTTCTTTCTTTCCCAGCCCTTGATGGTGGGGATGGAGCCTAGGCTCTATTGAAAGGAAAGAGGTCAAAGATCAAAACCACCTCTGTTATGAGAGACAACTCCCTTCCCTGGCTTTCTGTACTCCTCTCCTGCTGACATCAGTGTCCAATGTTCTCTCTAAGGTTGGACTTTGGCAGTTGTTGTCGTTCAGTCGCTGAGTCAATGTCTGACTCTTTGCAACCCAATGGAGTGTAGCCCCCCAGGCTCCTCAGTCCATGGGATTTCCCGGGCAAGAATCCTGAAGTGGGTTGCCATTTCCTTCTCCAGGGAATCTTCCTTACTCAGGAGTCGAACCCGTGTCTCCTGCATTGGCAGGCAGATTCTTTACCACTGAGTCACCTGGGAAGTTCTAAGTAGGCAGTACAACTATTTTAAAGTGTTTTCATGTTTTGAATATCTTGTGTATTGATGAAGATAGTCAGAAAATATAATGGAATGTGAGAATTGGAAAGATCCTGAAATAGAGGATCTCTGGTGATTCTTAACTTTTCTTTCATAAAGAGCCTCTTTTATTATTTTCCCACTTTGCTTTTTTATTAAAAAATTTTTTCTGCCAAAAAAACTGTGTGTCCTAAGAAATAATTTGAATTCTTACTTTATATTAATCACGTATAAGCTGCCAATTTTTATTTTTTATGAACACTGGATAACCATTATAAAAAAAACCGAATCATTACAATTCTGATTTGAGCACATGGAAACTTGGCACTTTTTAATTAGTTTGTGTAGACTCACTTACTTAGGTAAATATTTGTTTTTTCCACTAGACTGCTTAATAGCTTGTAGATTTCTATTTCTACTCTCAAAAACTGCTAGAGTGTCTAGGACCCTGGTGTAATACTTAGTGATATAGTTTAGATTACTCACTTTACTGACGAGGAAGTTAATGCAAGAGAGGAGAGGTGACTTGCTCAAGGCCACACAGTTAGTGGCCAAGCCAGGACTAGAATGGAGGTCTTCTTAATCCCAAATTCAGTACATTTTCCAATTAATGACATAATAGTCTCCTCTCCTACAAACATTTATTCACTCCACAAATATATATTGAACACATTATATGTGCGTCAGATTTTGTTCTAGGTACAGTGAACAGAGTAGAGAAAAATACTGAGTTTAGCTTACAGATAATTAAAATATTTGATGTGCCCTATTACGTGCCTCAGATGATCAGTGAGAAGGTGGCAGGGCTGTTGAGGGGCTGTTGCCATAGAACCAGATACAGGCGGGCGTTTGGAATGAGGGGTGACCAGGACCCCAGACTTCCTATAGTCACTGATGTAGGTTCAGCATTTCCTTTTTCCTGTAGGTTAAGGACTTTTGCAGGATGACTTGGGATGACTTAGTGTATAACCACTGACATTAATTCTGTAGTAAAATGTGTTTCAACTTGCAGTTTACAGTCCAACTTTTGGAAGCCAACTGCTTTTGTTTGATGTGTATAGTTGTAATTTCATTCAGAATCCCCAAGTGTGTCAATATCCTGTTTACAAGCATTAATTTCAAGAATGTTAAAATTCACCAATGTAGATGGGGTTTAAAAATTAACTGATGAAGACACTTAGGCGCAGAGAGTTTAAATTACTTGCCTTGACTGTATCCCATATAACTGATAAAACTAGGGTTCATGTCAGGGTCTTCTGGATCTTTGTTTCATCATGCTACTAAAATAAATACCTCAGCTCTTCTTTTTTACTTCTTGGTGATGATTATATTATTTGGTTTAGTATTTTTATTAGTTTGCTGTCTGTATGAATTGAATACTTGCCAGAATAAATTTTTCTAACTTAAATTTTGATTAGTAAATGAGGAAAAGGTTTTTAAAATATAATAAAATAAATAAAATTTATAAGATTAACATGGTTTAGTTGTTATATTGTCTTAAGAAGGTATACAGCTGAAAGACATTCTCTTTTATTTAGATCTTAATATATTCACATTATTTATTTTGTGGTTTTTATTCTCCAGTTGAAAAGGTTAATTTACATCTAATTTCAGCTATTAGTAATTTTTAATATAAATAACTCCCCTTCTTTCTTTATCTTCAGAGAATTTAGATTCACATCAGAAGTTCCTATTCGACTTGATTATCATGGGAAACACGTATCAATGGATCAGGTCTGGAAATTTTGCACAAATATACTCTACAGAATTATCTCATTTGTTTTTCTAGTGGATTCAGTTTTTAGGAAACTTTTTCCATCGTAGTTTATATGTTTGAAATGAAGTGTAAGATTTTAAAATTTAATTCTATTTTTAAAGTAAATATAATTTACTTAAGAATCTATGAGTAAAATTTGGATGTCAGTTGGGTCTTATAAAATACATGTACTTTTTTGATATAAATATTTTAGGTGTTAGCTTAATTAGTGAATTTTTTTTTTATTTTAAAGGGTACATTAGCTGGGATTTTGATTGGTCTCGCCCAGTTAAACTGCTCTGAACTAAAGCTGAAGAGGCTTTTCTATCGGCATGGGTAAGTTGATTTATCATATGAGACTTTAAGATGTAGTTACTAAAGTTAGTTTACAGTTAACCAACATACATAATTTAATTATTTTACAGTGTTATTTGAAGAGAGCTCATTTTTAGAGGATTTTTACTGTCTAGGGGCTATTTTTTTATTCTGAGAGAATAGTAGTAGTTTGAAGAGAGCATTTCACTAAAAAGCAGCTGTAGTTAGGATTTTTTTAATAATTTCCCAAAGTTATAAATTCACCTATATGGAAGTTCACAAGGTAATGGTCCTTAGTAGCTGAGAACTATGTGACAATTTATAGATGTTGAATTAATCCTATGCCAAAGCTTTAGATGTTAAAGAAGTAAAAACAGTGGAAATGCACACTTGTGTATATTACCTTAGCCTTTTATAGAAATTATTAGCATTACAATTAGGTTAAATGTATGTGTATACACACACACACACATATGTAGTAACATTGAAAATCTATAAAATTTCGTCCATGTAATTTGTAGATTTTTTTTGTCTTAAGTGAAAAGAACAAAAAATATCCCCCAAACTGTGTAAACCTATAAATTTCACTCTTCTTCCCATATACTAATAGTCATTTTCTCTAGTTTGCTAGGTGTGGACAAATTATTCTCATATGCAATCACCGAATGGCTTACTGACATTAAGAAGAACCAGCTGCCAGGAATCCTGGGAGGCGTTGGGCCTATGCATTCACTAGTACAACTAGGTGAGTGTTCTTTTTTAATTAGAAGATAACTTACTTTACCTGATCAGTGATTCTTAACCCTTTTGGGATTATGGATGCTTTTGAGAATCTATGTGAGGATCATCTTTCTAGAAAAATCTACCCGTTAGTCATACACAGCAAGTGTTGCCTCCCATTTTAGGGGTTAAAAATCCACGGGTTAGAATGATACCAGAGACTTGAGCTCCAATGGTCCTATTTTTCTTTTTAAATGTTTTCTTATTGTGATAAAAGTCACATAATATAAAACACGCTATTTTAACTGTATTTAACTGTACATTTCGGTGGCACTGAGTATGTTCACATTGTTGTGCAGCTCTCACCATCATCTATCTCCCGAACTTTTCACTTTCCTAAACTGAACTCTGTCCCCATTAAACTCTTAGGTCCTCCTTCCTCACCACCCTCCTGACCCACCTCCGGCATCTGCCGATGTATCTTCCGACTCTTTGAATTTGAGGAAGATACCGTGCCTGTTCTAGGCACCTTGTATAAATGGAAGCAAGCAGCCCTTGCCTTCACCTGCTGTCCTCCAGCACCCCTGTTAATTTCTGAGTGTTGACTGTTGTTCTAGTGCAAGGCCTCAGGGACTTGGTCTGGCTGCCCATCGAGCAGTACCGAAGGGACGGCCGCATCGTCAGGGGCTTCCAGAGAGGCGCGGCCTCCTTCGGCACCTCGACGGCGATGGCTGCTCTCGAGCTCACGAACAGGGTGGTTCAAACCATACAGGTGACTTGCAGTAGACACTTTAATCTCCAGAAAGAGGAAGAGCCCTTATGAACACCTGACTTATTTTGGTTTTAAAATGACACTGTGAAAATGTTTAAAATCCTGAGAATATTTTATTTGTAATGACTTAGTATCATTACATTTTTTTTGATTAGCTGTCCATTGTTACATAATTAGTAGAATTAAGTGGTGGACTACAGTGTCAAATTTGTTTGCCTGTTTCAGGTAAATTATAACTTTTAAGTTAGCCAAAGATTTATTATCACTCCCTTTCTGTGGTAAGATCATAGCTGAATGTAATGACGGCACTAGAGATCCAATAGTAGTTGTATTCAGGTTTGCTATTAAGTGTTAAACTCTAGTTGGCCTTATCCAGTTGTGCAGAGACCACGCATTCTCGTCTAGCCTGGTAACAGAGTGTTCTCAGAAGAGAGATGAGGAACTGAAAAAAGCTGCTCAATGCAGATACTAATGTATACGTTAACGTTCTTGTTATAAAAGGAATGCATTCTGGTTGTAAAGAATTCAGATGCTGCAGAAGGGCCTGCCTGAGGGTGGGAGTCCCTCAGCTGTTCCTCACTCCCCATAGGAAGTGGGCTGCTGGAGCATACCTCCCCAGACTCTGTTCTGACTCACCCTTTCCTCTCTGATGGAACCATCCAGGCAGCGGCAGAGACTGCGTATGACATGGTGTCTCCAGGCACCCTTTCTATCGAGCCCAAGAAGGTCAGAAGGTTCCCCCATCACCGGTTAGCCCACCAGCCAGTGGACCTGAGGGAAGGGGTGGCCAAGGCCTACAGTGTCGTGAAGGAGGTGAGTGGCTGCCCCAGGGGATGGGCCGGAGCAGTTTGCGTCCTTTCCTGGAGTTTGTCTAAAGAGCATCAGGGCTTGGGCTTTGTTCTGAAGGAACCCCAAGGGTGGCTTTGGGACTGTTTTGCCACTGATGAGTGCAGATATGTGTGTAGGTAAGAGGGGAGGGCTACGTCCTGGCCTGCAGGCTCTCAAGAAGACTATCGATCTCATGGGAAGACTGGTCTCTTTATGGACAGAGGCAAGCAAAGGGTGGTAGAAGCACACCACCAGTTCATGGAAGTTCATGGAACTCACCAGGGAAGTTTACGCATGTTTGTATTTTGCTGGTTTCCTCAGATTTCTTTAAAAAGCAAATTTTTTTAGGTTAATCGCAAACCCTAATTCCGTTCCCATGCGTTCACAATCCTGAAGATGGTACATTTTTTTTCTATTCATGTTTTTATAGTTTCATATAAGTATGTCATCATAAGCAAATACTATTGTTTATATTTTAAAAGTTAGCATAAATTGTATCATATATCTGTAAATTTTGTCTCAAGATACATCCTTGTTGATATATGTAGGTCTGATTTAAACTTTTATCATGTTTCATTGTGTGAATATAGCATAATTTATTTATCTTTGTGTTGGTGGACAGTTTCCATTTTTTCCCCTAAAATACTGCCATTGGAATGTCATTTAAAGGTCCCTTTGTTCACATGTGCAAGAGGTTATTAAAGGTGGAATTGGTGATTTGTAACTGTTTGAATCCTGAGACTTATTAAGCATTGCCAGATTTATTAAGCATTGCCAGATTGTAATTTAGTTGCACCAGTGAATCCTGGTCCTTTATGGATCTTGACGGGAGCATTCCCTCCGTGTCTTAATCTTTTTCTTTTTTTAATTGACATATGAGGAAGTTTGAGGTTATTTTACTTATGATTTGTGTATTAGGATTTTATTAACGATATTTCCCCCTCTCGTATTCCGACAGACAGAAGTGCCTTAGGACAGTCTTTTACCTGACAAAAGTAACCTCTTTGGTTCCAAATGCAGGAAGACCACTGAAGTAAGGATATGTATTAGTGGCTAAATAAAGGCAAGGCCACTGGTCACCTCTCTTAAAAAGAGATTTAGTCGGGAGAATAAAGAGAGCTGATAACCTGTCAGATCTGTTCCTATAGATGTCAGGATTGGGCCAGTTGTCAGTAGACATGTTAGAAATCAGGTTTGTAAAAACAATCCTGGGCTTTCAGGCATAGCAGGGGCGGCTGGCAGCCGGATATTATAGCACTTGGATATGTAGCACTTTGGGCTTCCTGGGTGGCGCAGTGGTAAAGTCTCTGCCTGCCAGTGCAGGAGACACAGGAGACGATGGTTCGATCCCTGGGTCAGGAAGATCCCCTGGAGAAGGAATGGCTACCCACTCCAGTATTCTTTCCTGGAAAATCCAGTGTATGGAGGGGCTTGACAGGCTACAGTCCATGGGGTCAGAGTCAGGCACCATTGAGCAACTAACACTTCACTTCACAGATTGTGAAAGTAAAGACTAGATTTGGGGCCAGGACAAGGTTCCTTGACTTCCCTGAGAGCCTGAAGTTCTTCTCACTATGCCCCTCACTGAAGCGGTCACAAGAGGACAGTGCTTTGTGGCCCTTGGGGATCCTGAGTTAGACAAACGGGAGAGATTTGAAAGCCATATGTGACGACTGACTAGTGACAACAGTGTGACGTTTTACCACCCTGGCTTGACCTACGCGTTTACACATTCAGCTCTAAGGCTCAGCAGTCATGATTATTTTCATGTCACACAGTTGTAAGAAGAATGAAAAATGCTGCAAAAACTTCGTTTCTGGTTATTAGACATGTTCCTGCTTTGTGTTCTCAGAGTTTTCTGTCTTTAATAAAGTGTTCTATTTAGTCTCTTATCTTAATTGAATGTTCCAGTTATCTTTTCTAGTGCATAGCCAGTAATTTAAAACTAATTAAATTATTTTCTGGAGCTCAATAGGATTAGGTTTTCCTGTTGCAGTTGAAACACAGGAGTTATCGCCATATTCATTTAGTGATTATATTTATTCAGGAAGCTTTGTTTGCTAAATTTGATTTAACCAGAGTGATTAATAGAGCCAGAGAAGCTACTCTTGGAGTATTAACTATTTCCGTGCACATCCCTGTGTGAAACTGTAGTCTAGCTACATTTTCTGTACGTAACTGTCACAACAAAATGCTGAATCGCAATTATCCCTTACTTTCCCTTTGGAGAAGAAAATGGCAACCCCCTCCAGTATTCTTGGCTGGAGAATTCCATGGACAGAGGAGCCTAGTGGGCTATGGTCTATGGGGTCACAAAGAGTCAGACACGACCGAGGGACTACCACTTTCCCTTAGAATTGTCATAAAAGAAATTATCCTGGGTTATCTCAAAAGTACAGTTTCTGCTTTAATTTCTGTCTGGTTACAAACCTGCTCTTGATGAACTCTATAATTAGCGTGTTATGAGATTATTTAGAGAGTCTTCTGAGCAGTGATTTACTCCCTTCTCTCCCCTCTTTCCTCAGGGACTCGCAGACACGGCTCAGACCATTTACGAAACCGCCGCTCGGGAACACGAGAGCCGGGGGGTGACGGGCGCCGTGGGGGAAGTCCTGCGCCAGCTCCCCCCGGCCGTGGTGAAACCTCTGATCGTTGCCACAGAAGCGACATCGAACGTCTTGGGTGGCATGAGGAACCAGATCAGGCCAGATGTCCGGCAGGACGAGTCACAGAAGTGGCGCCATGGGGACGAGTGACGGTTCAGACGCGACTCTCGGTGACGACGAGGGTGGAGATGCGGGGCAGAGGGTCCCACCAGCGGCTGCAGAGGGGACTCGTTTACTATTATCACGCTCATCTCAGGAACAAAACCATTTCTTAGTGAAATAATTTAGTATCAAAGCAACATGCAACCAAAACCTTTTGACATTTTAGGGCTAGTTGGTACTTGCCAGTAGACATGTTTGGTGGCTGGTGTCAAAAGTCCGTAAAGCATTTGCTGCCAAGTTAGTAGAATGCTTGCTTTTATTAAAATGACTGTAATTTTCCTCGTTACAGACAAGCTATCATTGGAAACCTCCTTTTACAGTACAGGGTGCTCAGAAGCGTTTTGAGTACTTTGAAAGCACTATATTTATGTTGCTCCAAGGAGTTGATTTTTCTCCATGTTTAAAGAGAATCACAGCTTCAAAACTTTCATTAAAAATGAGAGACAGAAGCCACAGGGAAAATAAAGCAAATAGGATTTTCAATATAAATATCAGTGAGGAAAAAATAACCCAGTCTGTTGGATTTAGTGTTCACGCAGTCAAGAACGTCGTTTCCATTTGCTCAGAAAATCCTTCTATGGGAGTTTGAGAACGTGAATGTCGCAGACTTGTTCTGTTGTGTTGCACTTTATTATGTGTATGTGTGTGTGTGTGTGTGTTTAGATTAATACAAGTCATGTACTATATTCTACATGTAATTTACAGAGTTACACAAACTATAAGGAGGACTAAGTATGAAGGTTTTTGGCAAAGGAAGGTAACTCAAATGTAGTAACTTTCGTTTATTCTAAGTATAATGAAAATGTCATTCTATAATGAACTGGGGCCCATATAATTGTTTGTTTATTCAAATTTAAGCAGGTATAGTGCAAGCTTATTAGGGGTGTGTGGAAAGGGAGATTGAAAGTGGTTTTTACTTTTTTGAAATTAACCAAAAAATCCTCCAAATATGCCCTAGTCAGCTATTTTGAAGCACCATTTTTACTTGGTTAACAGTGTACATTTTGATATTCTGTCAGGAATGAATAAAGTATTTTTATTTAAAGGTAAAATTGCTTTATGCTTCCATGAATAGTTTGCTTCTCTTAGAGCATATTCATAGATGCAATGCTAGGATTTACTCCAAAATCCTTGGGAACACTTTCTCAAAATTGATTTTGGTTAATGTTAAGCAGATCATTACCTAGGTGTGAGAAGGAAATTGTTCTCCAGAACTCCTTCTCTGACTTTAGATTAATCTAGCAGAAAGAAAACATAGGATTTTGTATTCATCCTGTATTTAAAGTGTCATGATGTGAGCTCTCATTTCCTAGAATGGGGGGGATGTCATCGAGTTGAAGTTGAATTTCAGAACTACTTTCAGTTTGGGGTTTGAAAAATGACATTGGATCAGTTTCATTCTTGAAACTTTCTACGAGAAAGCAAAAATCCGAACATTTAAAATTGGTAAAATTTTGTTAAATAGCGTTTAAGTCTGTCTTGTTCTCTTTTTACTACTGAAAAACTTGAACGGCCAGTGCTCAGAAAACCACCTATTGAAGGGTCAGAGGACCATTTGTTACTAGACCCCAGCTGGATGGAGCCCACCTAGAATGTGGTCCTGAGTAAACAGGAATCATGGCTCTTTACTGTGTGAAGCTTCAACCTGCTTCTGGGGTGCTTTCCGGGCACCCTTGCATCAATCCCAGCATTTTCCCTTGCACGGAACATGCTGGGTATGATATGTGTGATAAGGAATCAAACTGAAAAACGCTCAAATTTAAAAACATAAAATCTCCTTAACTTTTAAATACATTTTCCATACTGTATTTAATTGAACTTAATTAGTATAGGGAGAAATAATCATCCTCTTCTCTGTACTCTGAGTTGCAGATGGACCCATTTTTTGACAAATTGGGTTTATAAGTCCCATTAAGCATATCTTTATTACATAATTTCCATGGCTCTCTCTTCTGCCCTCCTGCACCTGCTTTTGATAGAATCCACCTTTGGGATCAGAAACCTTGTGTCTCAGAAAGACTTAGTGTCAAGGCGCTGTTCATGGTCACTTTAAACCAAGATGCTCTTTACCTGAGATGTTTACGTGGAAGAACTGTGTGTGTATTTGAACACTTTGCCATTGTTAAATATCCATAATTTTTTTGTTTTTTAATAGTGTCTTTTCTAACTTTTACGCCATGCTGACACGGTAAAGAGTGTGGCAGGATGCTTGTGTGGCCAGGTCTGTGACTTACCTAGAGGTGACTTGGCCAAGACATTCAGCTCTAAGCCTCAGTGTGCCCCTCTGTAAATGAAGGGGCTTCTTACGACAGCAGAGATTTTCAGATGATTGGAGCATGCGCACGTGTGCGAGCAAGCGTGCGAGTGTGAATGATGGTGTGGGGTGTAGCACTTAGTCGTGGGCCCCAGGCCTGTGACACCTTGAACAGGTGGCATTGCCAGAGTCCTGGCCGTATGACACCCACAGAAGCCCCGGCTCCTCCAGGTCTCTGATCTCTCAGACCAATGTGTTTCTGAACGGTGCCTTCAAGGCTGACCTCTGAGTGGAGTAGACAGCATGTCCGTGTATCGCTGCATTGAGTCCGTGTGTGTATCTCCCCGAGGGGCCAGGTAAGCAAGCTTGATCAGGAAGCATCAGTGAGTTTCAGAACCTCACAGGGTTACAGGAACACAGTAAGACCGCCTTACATGATAAAGGCAGCAGGGGCCATGGTGATGTCTTCTCTTGATTCGGGCTGATTGGGATCCCCCGATTTCCTTGTCTGTCCACAGATGGCTATCGTTTACTAGTACAATGTCCGCTCAGCACTCGCCTTTTAGAACAGATAGGATGGCATGTTTTTTGTAGATATCGTAGCAAAGACTTCCATTTTAGTAAAGCTTGAGTCCAATTTGGATTCCCACTTAAGCAAGCACATGTATGTAACGTCAACATTTTTATAATACAGAACTCAAGAAAAAAAAAAATCTTCCCAAGTAGCAATGTGCTTAAAATGGCAAAAAGACAAAAAACTAGTATTTCTTGCTCCTGCTATGTGTCACTTTTAAATGCTGTTGAAATAGTTTCAGTTTTTAAGGGAATTACTTTTTAACCATCTCCTTTAAAAACGGTGTTCTGTAGGTTTAGTGCCTTTGTTCAGTTCTCAAACAGGCAAAACAACTACGTCTGCTGCTTGGGGGCCGCTCGCCGCCCTCGGGTACCATCGAGTTGGGTCGTGTGCCCCAAACTTGCCCTCACCAGAGACAAGAGACAGGGCAGAGGTGGAGTTCAGCAGTTTTAAACCAGAAGTCCACACTTGCACTAGGTAGTTTTAGGATTAACAATTTATTATCTTAACATTAATTTAGATCTTATATATATATATATATATATATACACATATATATAAAAGCCACATGACCTGACTTCAGAAAAATCGTTTAACTCTGCTTTGCTTCAGTTTTCTCAGACCTCCGTGGGGTGTGTTTCCTCAGCTTCATGGGGACTGTGGCAGGGCTAGTGGTCTGCGGTGAGCAGTCTATTCCCTGCTTCCCTTCATGTCCTCTTGACCGACCTAAGACATGGGAGAAAATGTCTGTAAACTTCTTTAAGCCTCTTGAAAGTATAAGGCCCTATGCAAATACAAAGTGATACTTGGTGTCTGCAGATGCATCAGTTGGACGTACCCATTGGTACCGAATTGAATAAATCAAATATAAGTTTGTGAGTCTCAGGTTAAAAAGCAAAGTTGTTTAGATAGTGTATGAATAATGAAGGGGGGAAAAAAATCTTACCAAGAAATCTTGTTTCTTTTTACTGGAAGATACAGTCAGTCTTTTCATTGAAAATAACTGAGTGCTTTAATGCCAATTTATTTTTATCTCAATAGTTTCAAAATCATGCTAGGCACTCTGCTCCCTGTAATAGACTTTATATGCACAGTTGCAAGTCAGCCAGTTTTAATCAAAAGAATTTTCCTTTCATTGTAGTGTCTACAAGTCAAAAATACAGAAGGCCTTCTAGTACATCACAGTTAGCTTCTTTGGGAGGGGGCGGGATAAGAAATTTAGGTGAGTTTCGACAATTCATATTTTGAAGTGTCAGCAATTTTTAAAAACAGAGGTGTTAGACATTTTTTTTTTGCCTCCAGTACCGTGTTGGCCCCTTTGTTTCAAGCACGTAGCCTCATAGAAAACACCAGAATGCTATCTGATGTATTTCAGGAGATTGTAGATGTGATGTTGGCTGACTCAAGGATATCTCTAGTGCTGTGTGTGTTGGGGGGGGCGGGGTTGAAATAGCAGCCCCTCCTTTTAAGAATGTGTTTACTTTGCTGTTTCACATGTATTTTGTGTATATGAAATGGCAGCTTCCAGTTTCTAGTTGGATTTGTCTTACGTTGTTTGTATAATTTGCCAGTCACACAGGACTGTTTGCTTTTCCATTGCAAAATTTGCTAGGGACTCCAATTCAGCTCTTATGTTAATCCATCCTGATTTATTTTGGACATTGAATTGATCTCACCTCAAGTAAAAAACACGTCGTGTATGTTGACTGTCGTTGTTGCTGTTTCCTCATGGAAGTAATTCTAAATGTAAATCCTTTAAGAATACTGATGCTGTATGGTATTTTTGTGGAAATGTTAACTTGTTAGTGTGACTATTTAAAGTATTATGAATTTAAGGATATTCTTGAAGAAAATTAAAATATTTACTCTTTGGAGTTTGCTTTAAATACTATGGTCTTTCTCCAAGAAATGCTCCCTGTATAAAAAGCCTGTTTAACATTTTTTGAAGCAGAGGGTAGATCTGTGTCAGATCCTGTTCTTGGGAAATGGTCTTCCTCTGATCCTGGTACTTAGAGCAACTCTTGTAGCTCCCTGCTACCAATTTCTGAGAAATCAATGTATAGGGTATATGCTGTTAGAGCTTGCCACTCCTTCCCCCTTTTGGATGTTAATTGCTGCATTAGTTATTTTATCTCTAAAATGTAGACTTGCAGCAAACACATTAGTGTTTATGAGGTCTTAGGGACCTAGATATATACTTGAAAAATCTGTTCTTTTTGGAGGAATCTTATTACTTAGGACTATTTTAAAGAAATGTTTAAAGACAATACTTTGACAGATTCTTTGATGACAGATCTCATTACATGACTTCACTTTGCACGATCAGAGAAAAGTCATGGGTCACAACACACCTCACACATGACTTTTTTTTAACTTTTTATTTTATATTGGGGTATAGCCAATTAACAAACAATGTTGGGAGTTTCAGGTGGACAGCAAAGGGACTCAGCCATGCATACACATGTATCCCTTCTCCCCATACCCTTGTGAAAGAGAGGGAAGCAAAGCTTTGTGAGGTGCCTGCTGTGAGCCAGTTATTGTATTATTTGCATAACCTCGTAGCCCCTCTGAGGGGTGGTTATAACAGTCTTTGTTTTCCGGAGGAGGAGACTGAGGTTCAGAGAGGTCAAGGTAGTTGCTCATGGTCTCGTGGTTTGACTCCCAAAGCCCATGCTCATTCTAGGATTTCATTTAAGAGGTGCAGTTGTCTAAATCAGTGAAAACTTCACTAATAAGGAAACCAAGAAAGCAGTTTTGCTAAAAAAAAAACTTGAGGTTAAAGGCCCTTAAGAATACTTGAGTCTGACCAAGTTGCTTATCCTGCATCTTCACCCATCTCCCCACCCCTGGTTGGGCTCCAGTCACAGTCATAAGTCTGGGAATGGGGCTAAATTAGAGTCCTTCCACTTAAAGTATCTTGCCCTTGGGGCTGGTTGAGTCCTGTGGGTCTGTCCTGTACATTGTGAGATGTTCAGCAGCATCACTGGGCTTACTCAGTATACGCAAGTAGCACCTCCTCCCCAGTTACGTGAACCAAAAGGTCTCCAGACTTGGCCAAATGTCCCCTGGGTGGCAAAAAGAAAAAAAAAAAAAACCCTGGTGCAAACTGCTGGGTTAAAAGCTCCCCTGGTCAAAATCATATGCAACCTGGAGTGAGAACAGTGCCTAAGAGCTTCCCCACATTACTTTCTAGAATATTCTGCCTGGTTCCTCCTTATCTCAGCTTAAAGATTATCATTTTCAGACAGGCCCAGCCACCCCTACCGCTCTATGCTAGCACACACTCCTGTCAAGACGCTTTGTGGCACATCTCTCATTTTAAAGTCAACGTGTGTTAAGTATTTGCTATGTGACTACTGCTTTTGTTCAGCCCTCAGCAACATGGCATTCACATTTAGTATCAGCCGGAGTCCTGGCAGGGAGCAGACGGCCACTGAGGCGACGGAGGGCCATGTAAGGAGGGGACTTAGCCTAGGCGGGCAGGGGCACAGGATACCCGAAGCACCTTGAGAGCTGACTCTGGGCCTTCCCCGGGGCTCAGGTCTGCGACTCGGTGGTGACGTCTGGCGTTTTCCTGCTCCCCTTGACTGCAGGAACATGAGTCTCCTGCTCCTCTATCCCATCCATCGGGATACTGAGGCTAAGCCTCCTCGCAGGCCTGAGGGACAAACAGCGGCTCACAGAACCCGTAGCTGAAGGAGAGGGCTGCCGGACAGTGGCTGTGGCCTTTGGTGGAGCCGAGGAGCCAGAGGGGCGCGGTGACTATTTCACCTCCTGGGGCTCCTGCCCTCCCACCTGCTGGAGCTTCTCACAGGTTGAGCCTATAGTCCAGTATCTCAGGCTCATCCTGGCAGAAAGCACAGTGGAGAACAGAGCAGAGGGGTGGAGAACGGATCTGGACGGGGGCAACTGAAAGCTGTCCAGCATTCAGACACAATTTGCCTTTATGCTATTGTCTTCACTCTGCTGATGACAACACAGAGGCTTAGGATAAGTAACCTACCCAAAGCCACACAAAGTGCTAGTTAATGAACATTAGTCACTGATGACAGTTCAGTTCAGTTCAGTCGCTCAGTCGTGTCCGACTCTTTGCAACCCCATGAACCGCAGCATGCCAGGCCTCCCTGTCCATCACCAACTTCCGAAATTTATCCAAATCCTGTCCACTGAGTCAGTGATGCCATCCAACCATATCATCCTCTGTCATCCCCTTCTCCTCCTGCCCTCAATCTTTCCCAGCATCAGGGTCTTTTCAAATGAGTCAGCTCTTAGCATCAGGTGGCCAAAGTATTCGAGTTTCAGCTTCAACATCAGTCCTTCCAATGATCAGCCAGGACTGATCTCCTTTAGGATGGACTGGTTGGATCTCCTTGCAGTCCAAGGGACTCTCAAGAGTCTTCTCCAACACCACAGTTCAAAAGCATCAATTCTTCTGTGCTCAGTTTTCTTTATAGTCCGACTCTCACATCCATACATGACTACTGGAAAAACCATAGCCTTGACTAGGCGGACCTTTGTTGACAAAGTAATGTCTTTGCTTTTTAATATGCTGATGACAAACCCCCAAATCCTAGCAGTTTAACAAAAGTTTATTTCTCATTTACATCAAGTCCAGTCACTGCTCCTGAATATCTGGCAACCCTCCTCTACATGGTGATGGAGGAGCCCAGGCTCCTTCCATCTGTGGCTCTGCCTCGCAGGAAAGAGAGGACCGCCTGGAGCTGAAGACTTTTGCCCACATTCTGTTGGTCAGAATCCTATCATGTGATCACATCCAGCTGCAAGGGAAGCTGGGGAATGTAGCCTTGCTGTGTGCCCAGGAAGGAAATGGGGTTGTTAAGAAGCTAGCCAGACTCCTGTCAGAAAAAATACCACAACCTCAAAGTCAAGAATTATTTTTTATTTCGCAGCCTTTCTGAGCATTTCAAGCCTAGAAGACAGCCTCTCAGATAGCTCTGAGGGACTTCTCCGAAGAAGTATGGAGGGAGCCAAGGTAAATAGAAGTTTTTGCAAATACCACGTAGCTGTTAATTAAAGAAGACAAGCGTCTCAAGTTAAGAACTTCAGCACTTTTCTGTGTGGGGGAAGGTGCGAGAGTCTAGACCCCTTCGTATGATTTCTTTGGTGCGCCTCAGCTATCTGGGGTCAGTGCCTGGTGTTTTCTCATCCTGAGTCCCCTCGGGGTACACACCGTAGGGGCAGCTGCCGTGGCTGAGGGCATGGCAGCAGGCAACCCGTTTGTCTGCATCCTGAATTTCCTCATCACCAGGGCAGCTGCAGCGGCTAGAGGGCTGTAACATCATTTATTTACTGATCAGCAGGCAACGTTTTCCACTCACACCCTGCTACATGCAGAGATTTTAATCTGAGAATGTCTGATTCCAGACCCGTCCTCTTAGCACATGTTCTGCTGGAATTACAATTAGTTACACTCCAAGGTAATTTGATACAACCAAAGTTGGACATTTTTTTCCCCTCGTTTATTTACACTCCTGAATGCAGTTCCTCATGGAGCAAACAAATTAAATTCAGCAAACACTGGCTGAGGGGTGAGGCAGGATGGTATAATGTAATGGTTCTCAAAACTTGTCGGTATATTGGAATCACCCGAGGAGCTTTTAAAAATTCCAAAACCCAAGACCAATTCAATCACAGTTTAATGTATTAAATGTACTTTTTGAAGGTGTATTTTTGAAACTCTCCAGGTGACTAATGTGCAGACAAATTGGGGACCACTGGTGTAGTGGCTAAGAATGTATATTTTTGAGTCAAACTGCCTGGATATGAAACCAGGCTCCATTAGTTGTTACCTGTGTGGTCTTGGGGAAGTTGCTTAATCTTTCTGTGCGTCAGTTTCCTCCTCTGTAAAATGGAGTTAATAATAGGATTTTATGAGGATTATCTGAGTTAATGTATGCTAAGTGCTTAGAATAGTGTCTGACACATAGTATGCACCATCTAAGTGTTAGATATTATAGTTACTGTTTCCTAAATGCCTACTATGAGTAATGCCCCGGGGTAGATATGAAAGATATATGTGTGTGTGTGCTCAGTTGTGTCTGACTCCTGCTGACCTCATGGACTATATATAGCCCGCCAGGCTCCTCTGTCCATGGGATTCTCCAGGCAAGAATACTGGAGTGAGTTGTCATGTCCTCCTCCAGGGAATCTTCCCGACCCGGGGACTGATTGAACCTGCATCTGTTGGGTCTCCTGCATTGTCAAGCGGGTCCTTTACCAGTAGCATCACCTGGCAAGTCCTATGAAAGATATGGTCCTCGACTTTGGGGAACTTGGAACATACTGAGAATATATCAAAATCTAAGACAGAGTAGATATGGCCAATTATTCCAGCCATTTGTTCCATATAAAATCAATTTGTTTTGCTTCTGAGAAATTGGGTGGCATTTTACGAAACCAAGGAAAGGAGCAGTCACTCAAAATAGTCTTAGAATTGGAATTCCTGACTTTGAAGATGCCACTGGTCTCCTTTCTCACTGCCATCCAGACATCTGCTTCCCTGGCACTATACACAGAGCCGGGGCTGCCTTGGGAAAGCCAGAGGAGCCGGTTCCCTTTTCAGCCTGATGTTCAGGATTGGCTGGTTACAGGGAAATTTGACTTGAAGGGTACATCTTGGGTAGCATGTGGAAATAAAAGCCAAGGAGGGTGCTGGAGGCAAAGTCTTTGCGGGTTTGGGGGTTCTGAGGAAAATGAACATTAGCACATCTTTACAGTAAGAATTTCTAAGGCTGTCAGAAGAGGGCAAAACATTCTTTTACATTTAGATTTCACTGAGGTATAAAGGAAAACATGACTGCTCACTGCCAAGTACTAACGTCGCTTCCAAAACCTAATGTGAGCCTTTGTCAGCCCAGATGTGGCCTATTTATTTTTAGAGCAATGAAGACCTCAAGGCCATGGCTCAAAAAGCACTTCAGTTTAGTTCAGCTCAGTTCAGTCACTCAGTTGCGTCCGACTGTTTGCGACCCCATGAATCGCAGCACGCCAGGCCTCCCTGTCCATCACCAACTCCCGGAGTCACTCAAACCCATGTCCATCGAGTCGGTGATGCCATCCAGCCATCTCATCCTCTGTCGTCCCCTTCTCCTCCTGCCCCCAATCCTTCCCAGCATCAGGGTCTTTTCCAATGAGTCAACTCTTTGCATGAGGTGGCCAAAGTATTGGAGTTTCAACTTCAACATCAGTCCTTCCAATAAACACCCAGGACTGATCTCCTTTAGGATGGACTGGTAGGATCTTCTTGCACTTAACATTTAGTGAAAGTTATGCACAATCCCCACACCCCTTAAAAAACTATGCTATTTAAAAATCACTATCAATATCATCAGTACTGGCTGCCTACTCCAGTATTCTTGCTTGGAGAATTCCATGGACTATCTCAGTTCAGTTCAGTTCAGTCGCTCAGTCGTGTCCAACTCTTTGTGACCCCATGGACTGCAGCAAACCAGGCTTCCCTGTCCATCACCAACTCCCAGAGCTTGCTCAAACTCATGTCCATAGAGTTGGTGATGCCATCCAACCATCTCAAAAGAGTTGGACATGACTGAGAGACTTTCATTTCACTTCACTTCATCAATATCATAGCTCTATTGTTAGAGATCCTCTTTTCATATATGTAACAGAAATGTTATAATGAACATTTCTAAGGCCAAATAAATACCTCCCTTTCTTCTTCATTTAAGTTTAAACTGGTTTTACTTACTTCCACCTCATCCCACCTGTTTTCTTTAAAATACTATTTTCTTCAAAACCCTCCTTAATCTTTCATACCGGATTTCATTTTGAAAGTCATCTTTTTAGTGTTTATGTCCTGTTTGCTGATCTGGGGTTTCAGCCCACTTTCTACCCCAAAGATTGACCTTGAACTAGTCCCTTAACTTGGCTGCACCTCAGTTTCTCAATGGCTTTGATACTAACCAGGCTTCCCAGGTGACGCTAGCAGTAAAGAATCTGCCTGCCAATGCAGGAGACGTAAGCGGCACGGGTTTGATCTGTGGGTCAGGAAGATCCCCTGGCAGAGGAAATGGCAACCCACTCCAGTATTCTTGCCTGGAAAATCCCATGGATAAGGATTCTTGGCCTTCCCCAATCAGTAGAAATTTGGGCAAGGCTTTACTGGGGCCCCTGCAGTAGTTGCAGGAGGGAGTGAAAACATGTAACAGGTTTGCTTGCTTGCTCTCAAGAGAGTGCAAGCTGGTTCCTTTTATGGGGTGAAGGGTAGGGGTGTGTCCAGGGATCAAGCTGGAGGGCTGATTTAGGCGGTTTGTGCCCCCCGCTTAGGTGTGCGTGCAAGGGGCATCGCAGGACCCTGATTTTTCTCCCAACACCTTGTTTTTGCTCAGACGTGGCAGTTGAGTTTTTGGTCTTTTTCTATCTTTTGTCCAGGATTTGCTCCACCTACAGCATGGGTGCAGTTTTTTTTTTTTTTCTCATGCAGTTATTTTTAGACCCATATAGTTTCTTTGTATTTTGTAGCTCAAGGAAACATTTTTCCTGGTGTAAGCTTTGCAACTGTAGCAGATATAAGAGATGCCGGTTCAGAAAGATCTCCCCTGGAGGAGGGCATGGCAACTCACTCCAGTATTCTTTCCTGGACAATCCCCATAGACAGAGGAGCCTGGTGGGCTACAGTCCATAGGCTCAAAGTCAGACACGCCTGAAGTGACTTAGCACACACTCAAGCTTTGCAGCACTGCAGCAAATGGTCCCAGGTCCAAACCTGTCTCAGTTGATCTGCAGCCTTTATTAGTTAATTCCACAGATGGATCACTATCTGGGGAAACACGGAATCAATGATATGTGACATCCATTTAAAATTTGAGTGGCTGTTGCCAATTTCCCTTTTGTAGAAGTTGTACCTACGTAAGTATCCACCAATAGGGCTCAAGATAAATTGTTGTCTCTTCACATTTCGTGTTTTGTTACGTTTTGGAACATATCTGCTGTAACCCATTCAAGGACTTGGCTTTGAAAATTTGTGCAGAAACATTTCTGGGGAAAGAGCGCTCCTCCTTGGATGCCAGCAGGGGGCGCCCGCTCCCCTCCTGAGTGTAACTGGTTTCTTGCATTTGCCCCACAAAGCCCCCGCAGTCCATCTGAAGCTGAGCAAATCGTGGCCCCACACAGGATGGGAAGGTTTTGGAAATATCCTAATTATCCCAACCGTTTCACAAGGCCAGTCTGTGGCAGCTTCCTCTTAGTCAAGGACATGGCTTCAAATTGAATATAAAAATGTCATTTGATTTCACGATTAATTTCTTCCTGTAAATACCAGGGTGGGTGGTAAAGCACGCCCAGCCCCTCTCTCAATCCCCAGGGCTTGTGAAAGTTGCCAGTGTTCCCAGCAAGTTGATAAGGGAATATTTGGGACCTGAGATAATTGAAATGTGCTTTATATTCAGATAAAGATCTTCTGTTGTGTTTTCCTTGCAAGGTGGGGAGCGGGTACATAAAAGTGAGTCTGAAATAGGAGCTTCTCTGCTAAGTCATTGCTCTGGGAATGCAACCCCAGTCCCCAAATCCCACTGCTCAGGGCTGGGACTGAGGTGAGGCGGCCAGGGTCCTTGCCTTGGGCACAAAGTTTCAGGAAGGGAATAGTGTACAGCGGCACTGCAGTGACCAAGATAGTAACTGAATGCCATGTGTTTTTAAAACCAGGCTTGCTGGGTCTCCGTGGTTGCCTGCAGGCTTTTCTGCAGTGGCGTGAGCGGTGCATGGACTCCTGGGTGTGGTGGCTTCTCCTCCTGCAGGGCACGGGCTCCAGGCACACGGGCCTTGGTAGTTGTGGCATTCGGGCTCCAGAGCGCGGATTTAGTAGCCAGGGTGCGTGGCCCAGCTGTTTCACAGCACGTGGAATCCTCCTGAACCAGGGAGGCCATTGTCCTATGTTCTTGTGAAACAATCTCTCTGAAATGCAGGCCTGAGTATGACATCCCTGTTCAGCACCTCTGCTGACTGGCATGGCCTTCTGATATCTTCTGTCTCCCGAATCTCCTGGAAAGTAAGCCTGGTCTCCTGCCCACTGCCTTAAATCCTACCCCAGATACAGGGAGCTCTGCCACCATCAAGGCAACCCAGATGGTAGGATCCCGAGCACTCAGGCCTCTTCTCTGACCTTGCAGTCTCATGGGCATCCCTGGTCTGGACCGAGCCCTGCTTCAGGAGTCCTGCTCACTAAGTAAGTTTCCACCCATCTTGGGGCTGGGTTTCCCGCTCACTGAGTGAATTTCCACCCATCCTTATCAGTGAAATGAGGTTGAACTTGATGATACTTTCTTTTTTAAAATTTTTATTAGATTCATAGATCCCTTGTACTCTTTACTCAATACTCCCTACTCGTAACGTCTTAACCTAAGTATGGTACAATATCACAGCCAGGAAGCTGACCGTATAATTTTTCAGATTGCACCAGTCTGACATGCACTCATTTTGATGATATCTAAAGCCTCTTCTAGTTCACAGGAGGAAATTTCCCACCTGTTCCTCATCAAACCTGTGACTCATCTCTGGAGAACAAGAAACTGTCTGTGTCCATTGCAACACCCGGGAGACTCCCTAGGCTGGGACTTAGGGGGGCTTAGTGCTGCTAATTTTCCATGACAGTTGGGGTGATGGATGCCACGGGGGAGGGTGGCCGGCAGCCGTGGATTCACAGGACAGGCTCGAAGCCAGAAGTGGGCTGGAGAAGAAGCTGTACTCAGCCCTTCAGAAGAGAGAGAGAGAGAGAGAAAACAGGGGCGTGGAGCTGGAAGGGTGGGTCTTTTCTTAATTAATAGATTCCATTAAATTTTATTTACTTAATTAATTTTTGACTCTGCTGAGTCTTTTGCTGTGCAGGCTTTTTCTCTAGTTGCAGCAAGCTGGGGGCGCCTCTCTAGCTGGGGTGCATGGGCTTCTCACTGCAGTGGCTTTTGTTGTGGCAGAGCACGGGTTCTGGGGCATGTGGACTCGTAGTTGCCTGATCTTCCTTGATCAGGGATCTAACCAGTGTCCCCTGCATTGGGAGGTGGATTCTTTATCACTGAGCCGCCAGTGATAAAGCCCATCAGATGAATGTATGATTCATCCAGCCATGCCAGGTGTGAGCCCTCCAAGGTGAGCCTGGGCCTGGATCCAGGTGTGAAGTACCCCAGGCGAGCCCGTCAATGACAGCCATGGGAACTCAAAAATATTCATTTCTCCCTCAGCGTTGGTCCTTTTAACCAAGGCAGGAATTTTTCTACCTGCAAATGAGTAATTGACCTTCCCAGCAGAAGGACAACAGAATCCCCAGCTGTAGGAGTGAGCGCTGTGCTTTGGTTAATATGACAGGCGGCCCATAAATCACCCATGTGCTTATCAGAGCCCGTGTTGACTGTCTGTTGTTGAACTTCAGGTCAGTGAGCAATGCCGTGACTTCTCAGGCCAGCACACTCTCCCATAGCACGTGGGACTATTTTTCGCAAGCCCTGTAAGGATTTTTGAAGCCGCAACTTTAAAGCAGGGCCCGAGAAAGAAGGATAGAGGACATGTTGGGGTCAGTGCACGAGAGACTGGGTCTTATTTTCTCTTTCCAATTCTCCCTGCCTGCCTGGATGCTTCTGTCCATTCTGGCCACTATGCTGTTGGGGCTTTGCTCACTGGGTCCTGTGCAGGGACTCAGAAACTGCGCTGCATTGGAGGCAAGCAAGCCGGCTGAGTCCAGCCTCCACCCGTGGCGAGGGGGCCTGTCTGTTGGCAGCAGCGCTGCTACCCAACTCCAAAGAACTGATGTCCTGGGGAAGCCCCAGGAGGTCAGCCCTGAGAGGACCAGGCATGTGCCTCTGCCTGTCTCCTGCTTCAGCTCCCGACGTAAGTGCCTGGCAATAGCAGATGCTTAATAAACATCAGCTGAGTGATCGAAGGAGTGAAGACTCTGCATTGCAAGAGCTTCTAAGTGCTCAAGTGAAGCCCGAGGGTGGGGACTCTTTATGGAATTTAAATATTTGTCAAACACCCCCTGGTCCAGAGTAGATATGTGGGGAGGCGGGATCCTGCCTGTTGACCTAAATTCAGGCCCCCTGAACCTCTCTCTCTGCTCTCCAGGAGCGGAGAGAGCTGGGCCGCCGATCAAAGGGTTGTCTCTGATGGCGTACAGGGGTCCAGTGGCCCAGCCCCTGCCTGCCTCTCCATCACCAGGCTCCAGGAACACCGCCTCCTTGCCATTTCCCGAATGAACCTGGGTCTCCTTTGATGTCCCATGAGGATGGGTCCTTCTCATGCAGCAGGAGAGGTCCCCTCTCCCTAACCCTTCCTTGGAGACTGGCCTTGGCACCGGGCCCACTGACCTCTCCTCCCCCGGCCCTTCCAGCACCTTGCCTGCCTGACTGCCCACCCCCCACCTCACTGGTCTTTGACTGTCTTTTCTTAATTAATGAAAGTGAAAAGTGAAAGTGAAGTCACTCAGTCGTGTCCGACTCTTTACGACCCCAGGGACTGTAGCCTACCAGGCTCCTCCATCCATGGGATTCTCCAGGCAACAATCCTGGAGTGGGTTGCCCTTTCCTTCTCCAGGAGATCTTCCCAACCCAGGGATTAAACCCAAGTCTCCCGCATTGTAGGCAGACGCTTTACCATCTGAGCCACCAGGGAAGTCTTAATTAATAGACTCCATTAAGGTTTATTTACTTATTTAATTTTTGACTGTGCCGGGTCTTTGGTGCTGTGCAGGCTTTTTCTCTAGTTGCGGTGAGTGGGGGCTCCTCTCTAGCTGCGGTGGGCGGGCGCCTCACTGCGGTGGCTTCTGTTGTCGCAGAGCACAGGTCCTGGGGCACGCGGGCTCCTAGGTGCGGCTCCCGGGCTTTGTTGCCCCGCGGATGTGAGATCTTCCTAGACCAGGGATCGAACCAGGGTCCCCTGCATTGGGAGGTGGATTCTTTATCACTGAGCCCCCAGCGGAGCCCACATGGCCAGCCTTGATCCTTGTGCTATCCTGGGGTGGCCCCACCTCTGGAACATTCAGGGCAAACCTTCCTACTTTGTAGCCACGACCTCCTATTTTTCTTGCTCTATCTTGCTCTGGATGCTCCCTTTAACCCCTGTCCTTTAACCATATCAGCGTCACTCTGCTTCCCTCATCTCCTCCGTTCATTTACTCCCCTAATTTAGCCATTTTCCATAGTGCCACCAGAATCCCCAACACCCTTAAACGATGGCTGCTCGTTTGACAAATCCCACCCCTGGAGCAGTCCACTGTCTGCCATACCTGGGCCCACTGAGGTTGGCCAGAGTGATTAACTCACATAAGAAATGCATGCTGGCTCCCTGGTGGTCCAGTGGTGAAGAATCCCCCTGCCAAGGCAGAGGTCACAGATTCCACCCCTGATCCAGGAAGATCCCGCAGGCAGAGATGTAGCTATGCCCATGCACTGCAACTGCTAGTGACCGCTCACTCCAGAGCCCGTGCTCCACAAAAGAGAAGCCACTGCCACGAGAAGCCTTGCCCTGCAACTAGAGAGGAGCTCCTGCTTGCCGCAACTAGAGAGAGCCCCAGAGCAGCAAGGAAGACCCAGCACGGCCCAAAATAAACAAATAAAAAACTTAAAAAAAAATCATCTAGAAAAAATGCATACCTCCAGCCAGGTGCTCACAGTCCTTGAAACACCCTCCTGCCCTTGACCATCAGAGATTCTCCCAACACCTGCTTCTCCTCAAACCTCAAATCCCTCCCTGACAGCCTCATCCTACCTTCCTTCTTCCTCCCTCTTAACCTGTGAACCCTCCTGCCTCTGGGTCTGATTTGTTTCTTTTCTTGAGAGCACTCCTTTCCCCCATTTTGTTTGTCTTTGGGGATTTTAGGTCTCTTCCTCCAGGAAGCCCCTCTGGATGGCTCCCTCCCCGCCCCCGAGGCTGGACGCCCCTTCTGTGTGCCCTCAGAGCACCTGCTGTCACCTGATAGCAGATGGTCCCGCTCTGTGATGCTCTCCTAACTCTCATCCCTGTTGCCACGAGCTCCTGGAAGGCAGACCTTCTCAGGGTCACCAGTGGGACCCTGGCAGCAAGAAAAGCATGGAAGCATTCAATTCTCTTTCACCCACAGCCCGCACTTCCTACCCGTGTGTCCTGGTTGCCTCCCTCTCTCTATGTACCAGGTTCCTGTTGTTGTCTAGCTGTTGTTTAGTCGTGTCTGACTCTTTTGTGACCCCCGTGGACTGGTAGCCCTCCAGGCTCCTCTGTCCATGGAATTCCCCAGGCAAGAATACTGGAGTGGGTTGCCATTTTCTCCTCCAGGGGATCCTCCTGACACAGGGATGGAACCTGCATCTCTTGCAACTCCTGCATCTGCTGAGCCACTGGGGAAGCCCGTACCAGATTCTACCCCTTAACTCGGCTCACAATTGACTCCCTTTGCAACCTGTATTTTGGTAACCCTGGAAGGAGCCCATCCTCTTTCCCTCTGAATGTCCCAGGTACGGGTCTGTGTCACCTGCACGCAATTTCTCATTTACTTTTTTTATACTACAATTATTTTGATCTCCGTAAGTTCCTTGCAGATAGGATCTCTAGCTATATCATCTCTCTGATCCTGGCAGTTCACCTAGAACATTTTGGAAGGACAAATGGAATTGCAATAAGAGATGCTTATTGGAAATTTGTTTCATACCGCTGTGACAAATTAACAAAACTCGGTGACTTATTAAAAACAACATGGATTTATTATCTTCTGGTTCTGGAGGCCAGGCCTCCAAAGCAGTGTCACTGGGCTGCAGTCAGGAGGTCAGCACGGCTGGTTCCTGCTGGAGGCTCCAGGGAGAGTCCATTTCCCTGCCATTTCATCCTCTACAGGGCGCCTGCAGTCCTTGGCTCGTGGCCCCTTCATTGCAACCTTCCAGCCTTCTCTGACTCTGACACTTCTGCCTGCCCTTTATAAGGACCTTTGTGATGATATTAGACTCATCCAAATAGGCCAGGGTAACCTCCCTATCTCAAGATCCTTAGCTTAATCATGCCTGCAAAGTCCCCGTTACCGCATAAACATTCCCAGGCTCCAGGGACGAGGTCCTGGTTTATGTGGGTGGGTGGGTGGGGCATCATCCAGTCTACTGTTGCTGCTCAGTCGCTAAGTCGTACCCGACTCTTTGTGACCGCATGGACTGCAGCACACCAGGCCTCCCGTCCCTCACCAACTCCCGAAGTTTGCTCAAACTCATGTCTGTTGAATCGGTGATGCCATCCAACCATCTCACCCTCTGTTGCCCCCTTCTCCATATTCATGATGTCAGTAATAATGAATAACGAAGCCACATTTCTTGGCTCCCTGCTGTGTTAATTCCGCCAGAAAAGTTGGAGGGTCTCTTTCCTATGGGACGAGACTACTGGAGTAAGACTCCCAGGAATGCATCGTTTATAAAGTTCCCAGACTTTGGTCCTGAAAAGCTGGCCCCAAAAGACATAAATCACTGGATTCAGGCAGCTGTTGACAAAAGCAAAGAAGTTGGCACACTGCAGGCCCAGATCGATGAAATTCTCCCAGAAGCAGCCTCTGACAGCCCTCACCTGGAACAGAAATTCCAGGAAGGCAAAGAAGTGGTAGGGCGCCCAGCAGAGCAGGAAGGCGGACACGAGGGTGAGGATCAGGGCGGTGGTCCTGCCATCCCTGGGCCCGCCACACCTCATCCTGCTGATGTCCCGCTGCCCCCGCAGGGCTGCCAGGATGTGATAGTTGAAGAAAATGATTGCAGCCAAGGGGAGGAGAAAACTCAGCAGGGTTAACTCCACCATCCTTGCAAAGGGCCAGGCATCGTGGGGGTACCGCAGCACACAGGCAGAGACATTCAACTCCGGCACAGCCTTGACGGAGCGCAGCAGGAACGTGGGGAGACTCAGGAGGGCCCCCACAGCCCAGATGAGCAGACAGGTGCCCTGGGCCCACCGCCGCCGCCGCCGTCTCCGGCTGGCCATGGGGTGCACCAGCACTCGGTAGCGGTCCTGGCTGATGGCCACCACCAGGAAGATGCTGATGAAGAGGTTGGCCTTGATGACGCCATTGACCAGGCGGCAGAGGAAGGCTCCGAAAGGCCAGTTGAATTCGTTCCGGATGTTCTCCGCCCAGAAGGGCAAGCCCAAGACGAACACCAGGTCAGAAGCTGCCAGGTTGGCCAGGTAGATTTCTGCCACGTTCAGACGCTGTCGGGCCACGAGGAAGACGGACAGCACGAAGAGGTTCCCCAGCAGCCCACAGAGGCAGATGGAGAGGACGCAGGTGGGCAACACTCTGTGAAGCAGCGCCCAGGCTTCCCAAGCCTCATCACAGGACGTGGCGTTCGGGGGCAGGGGCTGGCTCTGGTTGGGAGTCTGGAGCTCCAGGAGGGCCCAGGACGCCATCCACGGTGACCTGAAAGGCACGGAGCATCGGAGCATCACTCGGGAGGCAGCCGACTCTAATCCGCGACCTATCCAGCCTGCCTCCGGTTGGTTTGGGAAAATAAAGTTTTAAAGGCACATGGCCACACTCATTCATTTACATTTTGTGCTACAATAACAGAGTTGTTTTTTTTTTTTTTTGTAAATTAATTAACTTATTTTAATTGGAGGCTAATTACTTTACAATATTGTAGTGGGTTTTGCCATACATTGACATGAATCAGCCATGGGTGTACAGAGTTGAGTGGTTGCCACAGTGGCTGTTTGGCCTGCAAATATTAATCATCCATTCCCTTAGAGCTTCACTAGTGACTCAGACGGTAAAGAATCCACCTACAATGCAGGAGACCCGTGTTCGATCCCTGGGTCAGGAAGATCCCCTGGAGGAGGGAATGGCTACCGACTCCAGCATTCTTACCTGGAGAATTCCATGGACAGAGGAGCCTGGTGGGCTATAGCTCATGGAATCTCAAAGAGTCGGGCAAGACTGAGCAACTAATGACTAACACCTTCACTTTTCCCTTAGAGAAAAAGCTTGCCAACCCTGAGTATAAAAGAAAAGACGAAGGCTTTGAAACCCAAGTTCAAATCCTGACGCAACCACGTGGTGTGGGCCACCTAGACACCCTGAGTTTTCTTTTCCTTTTTGAAAATTGGAGCTAATCGTATCCTTCTTGTGGGATTATGTCTAGGACTGTATCTATGGAAAACTTGACCTGGTCTCCTGGCCTAGAGGAAGCGCTAAGTGGAAGGGGAGGATGAGTCTTATTTACAACCATACTATTATGATTAGCAGTTCAACAAATATTTAACAAGCATCTACTTTGTGCCAGAACTTTGCCAGGCACTGGAGATACAGGGCCCAGACCCCTGAAAGTGCTCACCATCTAGGCAGACAGGAGACAGTGCTTGATGGCTGAAGACAGAATGAAGCAAGGAAGAGTCCTGGCCAGTGGAGATGTTGGTCCATTGGAACTGGGACCAGTAGGATGGAGAGGGTGGAGTCAATAGTAGAAGGTGTGGGGTTTCTGGGGCTTCACACCTAAAAGTCCTCCCCCCGTTTGGATGAGCTAATATATGCACAGTGCTTCAAAAGGTCTCTGGCTCTCTGTAGGCACTTGCTACCTGTTAACTAGTGTTATCATCTTGCTTATCCTTAGCAATGCTTGAGAGTTCTTCAGCTGGGCACAGCTCACAGTATCCAACACAAGCTACCGCATAAGACAGCTGATCTCCAGAGAGTCTATTTGGCTCTGCAGACTTAGGTAATCACTTTGTGACTCTGAGCCTGACTTTCCTCGTCTGACCTTCTCGCTGTGACACTGAAAGCCACATGCTATGCCACTCACATCGGGTCAAAACCACGGGTCCCTCCATTCGTTCATCCACTGGAAAACTATGTACTGAGCACCCACTACGTGCCAGGCATGGTTCTAGGCATTTGGGACAAGCAGTAACAAACAGCCCCCCCCCCAACCCGCCACCCTCAAGGTGCTTCTAGCCTCGTGGGAGGAGAGAAGCAATGACAGGAAGCACAGGGAACAAACCCGTTAGCCCGGGAGGAGCAGCCGTGGCCAGGCATTAGACATGTTCCGAGGATAGGACCATCACGATTTTCCAATTGTATATGTGTCATGAGAAAGGAGGGGTTGCATGATGCCTAGATTTTGGGCCTGAGAACCTGGAAATGGCAAATAGATGGGGAAACAGTGGAAACAGTGGCTGACTTTATTTTTGGGGGCTCCAAAATCACTGCAGATGGTGACTACAGCCATGACACTGAAAGATGCTTACTCCTTGGAAGGAAAGTTATTAGCATATTAAAAAGTATAGACATTCTTTGCCAACAAAGGTCCATCTAATCAAGGCTATGGTTTTTCCAGTAGTCATGTATGGATGTGAGAGTTGGACTACAAAGAAAGCTGAGTGCAGAAGAATTGATGCTTTTGAACTGTGGTGTTGGAGAAGACTCTTGAGAGTCCCTTGGACTGCAAGGAGATCCAACCAGTCCATCCTAAAGGAGATCAGTCCTGAGTGTTCATTAGAGGAACTGATGTTGAAGCTGAAACTCCAATACTTTGGCCACCTGATGCAAAGAGCTGACTCATTTGATAAGCCCCGATGCTAGGTAAGACTGAAGGCAGGAGGAGAATGGGGACAACAGAGGATGAGATGGTTGGATGGCATCACTGACTCAACGGACATGGGTTTGGATAAACTTCGGGAGTTGGTGATGGACAGGGAGGCCTGGCGTGCTGTGGTCCATGGGGTTGCAAAGAATCGGACACGACTGAGTGACTGAACTGAACTGAACCTGGAAATATGAACTCCCCATCAACTGAGCTGGATGGAGTGGAGACAGGGCAAGTTTTTTGGGAGATGGTCAGGACTTGACCTTTGGACATGTGAGGCTGAGCTGTCTGTTGGACATCAGGTGGGGATGCCAAGGTAGTGAGCTACACATGATTGGTGTTAAGAGACCAAGTCTGAGAGTGATACATCCGCATCCTTGGGAGGTGTTTTTTTTGTTGCTGTTTTGTTTTTAATATTTATTATATTTATTTGGATTCACTGAGTCTTAGCTGTGGCATGAGGGATCTTTGATCTTAGTTGTGGCATGCAAACTCTTAACTGTGGCTTGGGAGATCCAGTTCCCTGACCAGGGATCAAACTCAAACCCCCTATACTAGGAGCTCAGAGTCTTAGCCACTGGACCAGCAGGGGAAGTCCCCATCACTGGGAGTTGTAATCACATGGATGGTGTTTAGTATTTAAAGCCACAGAACCGGGTGAAATCACCAAGCGAGAGTGTAGGCAGAGAAGAGAACCAGCTGCTAGGCTGCCAGTTGACCGGTCAGCAAAGGACACAGGAAGTGAGGGGTTAGGAGGCAGCTTAAAGATGTCTGCGGCTTAAAGAGTTCTGACCTAGAGCATAAAGAATAATAGGAATGCTCTTACTTTGTCATTGATTTCCGGGCATAAATCCACAGCAACATATTTATTTTGTTATTTGGTGATACTTACAATTTCGCAATAAGCCCTTCTGGCAGCAATGAGCGAAAAAAGTTTAATGACAATTTAAGTCCTGAACTTCTGTCTCTGGGAAATTGATGATGAATGTGTAACTTGCACAAAATATTGATGTTTACATCACAAAGGGGGCCTTTAGTGACTTCTCTGACCACAAGGAAACCTGACAGGAAGCTGCTACTTCAGAAACTGTTATTTTTCAAAGATCAGCCCGAAAACATCAATTTCACTTCATCGCTGCAGAAGATGCTGTCATAGGTCACCCTGGAAGGATGACTTTTCACTTAGGGCAAACAAGTAAGTATTCTTTAAGTCAGCTCATTTTTAGCGTCATGCTATCTTGTAACCACACTACAATAGAAGTGATAGCTGATTAATGAGAAAGTTCCATAAGAAATCCACAGGCAGTGAAATGGAGCCAGTTTGATAACTGTCTTCAAATAGAAAAGTCAGTCAATTTCAATTACGATTCAAGTTTTTAATCCAGTTCATGGAATCAAAGCAAAACTTATGAAAGTTCACCCTGGCAAAGTGAAAAAATGGACATTTTGTGAATGCTGTTCTAAATTCAGTTTAAATTGTTCACATTGGAAAGAAAGTTGTATTTTTCTGATGATCACACACATTTTGGTGGGGCCCAGTGTCACAGAAACAATATTCTTGCTCAAACAAGAGACCAGTGAAGCAGAAATGTACTTTTAACAAGTTGTAGTTGCAGACCCAATTTGTAATTGCATACAAATAAGTTTCATTAAGTGTGTGTACACGCTCAGTTGCTCAGTCGTGTTAGACTTTTTGTGACCCCACGGACTATAACCAGCCAGGCTCCTCTGTCCATGGAATTTTCCAGGCGAGAATACTGGAGAGGGTTGGCGTTTCCTCCTTCAGGGGATCTTCCCAACCCGGGGATCGAACCCACATCTCTTGCATCTCCTGCATTAGCAGGTGGATTCCTTACCACTGTGCCACCTGGGAGGCCAGAAATTTCATTATCGTTGACAAGATCTACAAAGTTTTACAGCATAAGTTTCGTAGTTCAGATTTACTGAAGTACAAACTTTTGTGATGAAGTTGATGAGGAAGTAAAAACAACTTTAGCATGTATGTTCTTTCTCTGCTGTCCTTCATCAATCAATTTTAGAAGATGTGGATTCTAAGTGCCCTAAAATGTTATTAGACTATTTGTTATAGCAGAGATGAGAATTTTTGATGAATTTGTTCTAAATCAATGAGGAACGGAGCACCAAACAACAGCTTCTTGAGCTTCTAGCAGAGCGTAGTTATTGAAAATAAAGCTTTATGCAGAAAATAATTGAAATTTATAGCCACAGAAGGAAAGGAGAAAATGATCAAACTAAGTGAGGGGAGGTCAAATGATAGAGAAAATTTAATTTTTGAATTCTATAATTAGCTTTGGAATATCCCAATTTGTGGGAAGAATCTTTTCAATTGGAGAAGTTCATATTCTGTACAAAATGAGGTGAAGTTGTGAAAGCCCATAATCTGCACCATCTGAATTTCACAAAGCATTCAAAACTTTTAAGTAGCTGCAACTTATTTGAAGAGTCTAATATGCTAAAAATATTTGTTGAAGGAGCTCAAATTAAGGCAAAAAGACAGCACCTGTGAAAATATCTGGGTTGAAATATTTACATAATTCCATATGCAAAGTATCAGACTTGAGAATAGCCTCTGCTTAGCAGAATTTGCTCAGAGTTTGTCAGATACCTCAACACCTGCAGAGAACATCTTCATTAAATATATTCTGGTCCAAGAGAAGAGTCAATTGAAGGTGCTTAATTTAAATTTATTAACCATAAAATTTGAAGAAAAAATTCAGGCCATTATATGGAACCATTCAAAACAATAAGACCATATTGAAAGAAAAACACATTCTTTTGAAAATGCCAGTGACATATGAGAGTCAGGTAAAAGCCTAAGAAACTGATTATAGCACATGGGGAGGTACCCAAAGTAATTATCTTGCTTAAAATATTTTGTAATGTTTAACATAAAGAAAATGTTTCATTTTGCTATTACATTTATGTACACATTTAGATTTTTGGGGGAGAAACATTTACTAGAACTACTTTATAACTCCATCCATGTAATATTTATAACCAATTCGTTGGTGTGTATGTGTATATACATATGCATTCATACATAAATAAATACATAAATTTTTTGAAAATAGCTTTTTTTTTCTTTTTTAATTTGGCTGTGCCAGGCCTCAGTTGTGGCATCTGGGATCTAGTTCCCTGGCCAGAGATTGAACCTGGGATGCCTGCATTGAGAGTGTGACGTCTTAGCCACTGGATCACCAGGAAAGTCCCTGAAAATAGTTTTTAATTAGAACTATTTTATAACTGGCTTCCCTGGTGCCTCAGGCGGTAAAGAATCCACTTGCAATGCAGGAGATGTGGGCTCAGTCCCGGGTTGGGAAGATCCCCTGGAGGAGGGCATGGCTACCCACTCCAGTATTCTTGTCTGGAGAATCCCATGGACGGAGGAGCCTGGCCGGCCACAGTCCATAGGGTCACACGGAGTCAGACTTGACTGAAGCTACTGAGCACGCATGCAAGCACTTTATAACTATATTAATAAAATATAACTAATTCACTGGTGAATGTATATATACATATACATATACGACTGAAGCGACTTAGCCCACATGCATGCACATATATATTGCATTGGCCAAAAAGCTGGAGTTTTTCTGTAACCTGAAAGAACTTTCTGACCAACCCAATGTAATTACATATGCGTATTTTTTGAAAATAGCTTTTCATTGAACTACTTTATAACTCTGTCAGTATAATTATTGGAAGTGTTTAACAGCGATTTGCCATCGTAGCCACAGGAAAGCAACACACCCAGGAAACCCGACTTCTCAGGAGCGCGGTGAGCACAGCCCCCGCCTCCAGCAGCCCCCTTGTACCACACACACGGGTGGGAGCTGCTTCCTCAAACCGCCACTGGGCGTCCTGCCGTTCCTGTGTGCCTCTCTGTTCACGCCGAGGAAGCTCTATGCGCCAGGGAAAGCCCGCACAGCGCCTCGCCCCCAGTCTCCCCCGACACTGGGGTGCAGAGTGAGCCAGACCTGATCCTTCACTGGCAGCCACACCTGTGATCTGCGGGTGTGCTGGGCTTTAGGGAGCCCAATCTTGGCAGCTTGCCTGGGAGGAGGACGGCTGTCTTTGTGCCCATTGTACAGACAGGCAAACAGAGGTGAAGGGAAGTGACTTGCCCACGTTCACCCAGCGACGGGAGCCAGTCTGTTTACGCACGGCTCTTCCTCCAGGCTCAGCTCAGAGCCCAGGCCTCTTTCACCCAGTGTGCTGTGACCATAAAGAGAACAGACCTGGGGTCCGGGAGCCTGGGTTTAGGTCCTGGGGCCCCCAAACTGTGATTTGGGGCAAGCCAGGTAACTTCTCTGAGCCTCAGTTTGTCCATCTGTAGAATGGGAGTAACAGCGGTTGTTACAAAGCGTCATGGTGAGGACTGATGAGATCCCGCCTGTAGAATCCCCTTGCACGTTGCAAAGCATCCAATATGAGGCTCGAAGAGTGCTAAACCGCACAACAACAATAACGGCGGGACGACGGTAGCAATAATAGTACACTAGTGATGCTGACAAGTATCCTGGTCCCTCCAGTGTAAGAAGCCTCTCCTTCACGTCGGCTACTCTGCTGGTGGAACACTAGGTTAGAAAGTACCGAGAGAGCCCTGTTCTGCTTTTCCTGAGCTGTGGGCCAGTTCAGGGGCTACCTGGAACTCAGCGCACTAGGAAACTAAACCACTAACTTCGGAAAGCTGAGCTCCAGGAGGCCTGGCTTCTTGGCGGCAGGGTTCTCATTCATCTCCAGCCTCGGAGTCTTCACCCCCGAGGGGTTTAAGAAGGAGCTGCAAGGAGGGAAGGGGTTTCTTGTGGGCACCGAGAGAGCCCCCCGATCGCTCTGCTTAGCTTCTCTCCCCTTCCTCCTCCTTCAGGTCACCTGGAACATGGGAGATGGGAGGTCAAGTCCCCTCTGAAGTGTGGGACAGGGCAGGAGAGGGTGGCCTTGGGGGGCTGTGGATGTGGCCCGGCTCCTTTGTGCTCCTCAGGGTAGCAAGAAGCAGGGGCTGCCCGGGCACCGCCAGACCAAAGCTGGGGCCAAACCCCAGGGACATGGGGTTGGCAGAACAACAGTCCCCAAAGAGGTCCATGTCCTGGTCCCTGGGACCTGCAGATATGTCCCCTCACGTGGCAGAAGAGACTTTGCAGATGGGATTGAGTTAAGAACCTTGAGATGGGGAGAAGATGCTGGATTATGGAGGTGGGCTTGATGTCATCACAGGTGAAAGTGGTTCCATTTATAAGTGAAACAGGGAGGCAGGGGAGGAAGTCAGAGTCAGAAAAAGATTAGAAGATGCTATGAAGATGGAGAAGGGGCCACGAGCTAAGGAACACAGGCGGCCTCTAGAAGCTCAAAAAAGCCTCCAGAGGGAGCCCAACCTTGCCAACACCTTGACTTGAGCCCATAGCAGCTGATTTTAAAGTTCTGACCTCCAGAACGGTAAGAGAATTTTGTGCTGTTTCAAGCCACTGTGCGTGCGTGCTCAGTCGCTCAGTCATGTCCAACTCTTTGCGATCCCCTGGACTGTAGCCCACCAGGCTCCTCTGTCCATGGGATTCTCCAGGCAAGAATGCTGGAGTGGGTTGCCACGCCCTTCTCCAGGGAGTCTTCCTGACCCAGGGATCGAACCTGTGCCTCTTATGTCTCCTGCCATTGGCTGGTGTGTTCTTTACCACTGGCATCCCTGGGTTTGTGCTAATTTGTTACAACCCCAGTTGGATACTAATACAGGGGGCAAGGCTTCATCCTGCCCAGAAAACCAGGGGCTGTTACCTATGCCACCTGCAGAGACCAAAGCTGACTGGTTCAGCAGACACCCCCCTCCATCCCAGGGGGCCTGGCTGTGTCTGTGTCCGGTGCAGCCACAGTGAGTCTGCTCAAGCCGAGCTTATTTTCAGGAGGTCTTTACCAGCTGCTGCCCATGTTTATGCAAAGATGGCCAGAAAGCAGAAATCTTTTGTTTGCTCTGAGTTTTAGCTCTGATATTTGCCTGGCACATAGAAAGTGGTCAGAATCCAGCAGCTATTGATATTATTAGTCATATTTGATCCTATTTGAAAAACTCATAAGTGATACTGGGCAAATCTATTAGAGATGACTTATTCTGTAATTTCCACGTGGTACTTTCTGAGTTCCCCACATGAAAATATTGGCATGTGCTGCTTCTTCAATAAAATAGCCTTCTTCAAATTAATTCCAGTTTCAACAGTGAGGTGACAATAAATGCATTTGAAATACAGACACAGATATTAAAGGATGTCAACCCAGTGACATTATAAGGTATTGTTTTTTTTATTTAGAATTTATCTTTAATTTTTGTCTATTAATTCAGCAAGAAATAGTTTTTAAAAATAACATCATAGCATATCACTTAGCAAAACAATTCCTCAGTTTCATGCATTTTTCCCTTCCATTACTTTTGATTTTCTCAAATGTTTAAGTTGAGGGAAAATGTACTGGAATCAAAACTTCAAAAAATTGTTCAATTTTTTCTACATAAGTTAATCCTCATCTTTGAATATCTATATAACAATAGACTCATTTTCAAAGGACAATTTTCATAAAAAATAAAAGTTTAAATATTTTTATGAATAGTAAAGAGTCTAATAGTCATTATATTTTTCTTTTTAAAATTTCTCAAGAAGGCCTCATCTAACTCTAAAAATCATAAAACCTTGATCATGTTTCACCACAAATGGCCAGATAACACAATTTCTCTTAGTAGAGAAGTAGGCTTATTTTGTCTAATATTTTATAACATTGTAAAATCCTTACATGTTTGTTTTTGCCTATCTCCATTTTAAGAGTAACCAACACACCACATTTCTTATAAATTTGCACATGTGAAACTATCTCCCTTCCCTCCCACGTTTACCTGAAATAAAATACCTTGTTCAATATAAGATGCTGTTTTCAATCCACAAATAACCCAACCAGCTATGAGTGTTATGAAACTTTGTAAGTGATCCTCGGAGACTGATCTGATTTTTATAAATCAGAATCCGTAGACTGTAACTGGTCAGAGTCCACACGGAGCTCTGATGGCTGTATTCGGCCTCTACATGCTTCACGTGAGTTTGAGGTAAAGAGCCGCTGGAAATAATCTCCTATTTCAAACATCCTTCCTCCTCTCTTCTGGAAAAGCAGCTAAAACCCAAAGGAGGCACGGAATACAGGTCTCTTAAATGGATTTAAAATTATGTTTAAAAAAATACATCCACAGAAAGTTGAAAACTCAGCCAGTATAAGTTGTAAAAGGAAACTTTTTTCTGAGATATGGACCTTCTATTTTACTTTTGTAAGAGAGAAAAAAAGATGCTCATTTACTTACTCAGGCAAAATGAAAGGGATCACAACTTCAGCTGGGCTTTCTGATGGTGCGAGCTGTCTTTGGAGATGTTTTCTGCTCTGGGAAGCACCGTGGAAGCCTGGTGGCCTTAAATTACATAAACCCCGCTCTGATGATGATGTCATCGGCTGGACTGCTGAAAAAATGAGTCTATCAAATGGAGGAAGCAAACTGGGATTTTGAAATGAAAACTGCTTTGCCCTTAGGGGCTGGCAAGCGATTACTCAGCTACCATCTCCATCTCTACTTTGGTAACATCTGGAATGGCTTGCGATCCTGCCCAAGAATGGTATAACGGTCAACCCGCCCTGGAAACACATTTTGGCATCGCTGAGCCCCACAAGCCTCGCTGGGCACTGATGGACACTGAGTGAGGACTTGGCCTGTTCACACTGGGGACCTGAATGCCTGGGGTTCTGCAGCAAATTTCTTGGGAGCTGACTTGAATGCCTCCTTTTGAATTCTGATCATGAAGGGTGTGTTTCCAAGAATCCATCACTGTAGACCCCATTAAGCAAACAGTGAGCCACAGAAAGCTTGACTCATGTGGTATGCAGAGCTGAGTAATATCAGATGCACTTTCCCCTAATCTCCGCCCCCCGCCCCCCGCAGTTCTGAAGTCCATTTTTGATATACGTCTGCAGATGCCAAGTTTAACCATTCAGGACCTCATGTTCAGAGAGAAATTTCGGGCTTTCTTTGAGAGTCAGACCTCAAGAGCCTTGGGCCAAATGCCAAATACTTTTCATCTTAGCTCCTAAAAATGAAGATGCTCTTAAATTCCCTCCCTGACGGCAGGAGAATGCCTCCACACCAGGGCTTGATTCCCGCTTCTGGGAAGTGACCCCCAAATCTCAGGCCCCAGTGCTCCCCAAACCCTAGTCCTGCCTCTTGGATGCTCTGCTTGTGTTTCTTGATGTCACCGTGAACCTGGAGTGTCTGGAGCAGAAAACATCCTCTTTGTCTTCAGAATCTGGCCTTTTCACCATGTCTCCCTTTTCTGATAATGACATTTCAGTGGGGACAAACTGCACTTGTGAATTTGCCAGTGGTTTTCTCACATTGCTGGACTTCTTAAAATTGTGGAAGCAGGTTTTGCAATTGTTTTTTAAAGGGACACTCCATGAAGCAGATGTGTATTTTCGGGAGGAAGCTGGAATCTATCTCTGGGGAAAGACCTTTCATGTCAGGAAAGATTTGAGACTGTAAAGTCCTGAGGATGCCTGCCATCATTTTGGGGTAGATTTTGACCAGAGGAAGTCCCCCAAATCCCAGTGCTTCCTGATTAGTAACGTAAATCGGGGTCTCACCTGCTGGACCTGCCAGTCACAGAGGGCGGTTAGTTTTTCCTCCCTTTGCTATGTGTTTAGACAGGACTGTTTCTGAGAAGCATGTGGTCTCAGGAGATGTCCACCTGCTCCAGCACAGTGGTACCCACAGGAGATCATGACACCAGTCCTGCCCGGAGGTGGGGCTCGCAGGCCTGGACGTGGCTTCATCTCACGCCGAGAACGGACCGTGGGAAGTGGCTTGTGTATGGCAGGGCCACGTGGCCGGGACTGTCGGTGTCTCTCAGGCACTAGAGAGGCCTGAGTAAGTGGCCCCGTGGCCCCAAGGCCTTGGGGGCCCCACCCCACATGTGTGATGAGAAGTTTTTTTTTTTCTTTCTTTTTTTTTCTTCTTTTTTTGTTTTTTCTCATTGATATGAATCAGCCATAGATTTACACTTATTCCCCATCCCAATCCCCCCTCCCATCTCCCTCTCCACCCGATTCCTCTGGGTCTTCCCAGTGCACCAGGCTGGAGCACTTGTCTCGTGCATCCCACCTGGGCTGGTGATCTGTTTCACCATAGATAGTATACGTGCTGTTCTTTTGAAACATCCCACCCTCACCTTCTCCCACAGAGTTCAAAAGTCTGTTCTGTATTTCTGTGTCTCTTTTTCTGTTTTGCATATAGGGTTATCGTTACCATCTTTCTAAATTCCATATATATGTGTTAGTATGCTGTAATGTTCTTTATCTTTCTGGCTTACTTCACTCTGTATAAGGGGCTCCAGTTTCATCCATCTCATTAGGACTGGTTCAAATGAATTCTTTTTGACGGCTGAGTAAAATTCCATGGTGTATATGTACCACAGCTTCCTTATCCATTCATCTGCTGATGGGCATCTAGGTTGCTTCCATGTCCTGGCTATTATAAACAGTGCTGCGATGAACATTGGGGTGCATGTGTCTCTTTCAGATCTGGTTTCCTCAGTGTGTATGTTTTTAAAAAAAAAAATGGATGCTCCCACTGTCACTTGCTCGCGATGCAAAAAGGGAAGTGGATTTCCAGGGAAGAGAGGATTTCCCTCTGCCTCTGGGGCTGTGGGGTGCAGGAGCCCGAATTCTGAGGACAGGATGCGGGAACCCCACGTGTAGGAAGGGACCACGGATTGCTGGAACATGGAGAAGATGGCAGGAGCCTGACAGTGATGTGGCAGGGCCCTGGTGTGAGATGCTCCGGGTGAAAGTCCCCTGGGTACTGGGACCTTGGGGGTATAGGTGTAGGTATTCATAAAAGCAACAGAGAGAAGTCATAAATATTAGTGGACATGGCTGACATGGAGACATCTTCACAGATATCCAAGACAAGGATATCTGTGAGTAACAGGTAACCCATCCCTGAAAGGTCATAAAATTAATGTACATCCATGTTTACTAAAAATAATTAGCCCCCCTTTCATAAACCATAGAAATCACAATCCTCTGATGATTATATCAGAAGAATAAGAATGCTTCAGAATTCCTGTAATCTGTACTCAGATCGAGAATCATGCAGTGGATTGTGAAAGGCTTTGTTCAGACTGTACATGAACTTAATACACATTAATTAATAAAACTGCCTTTTAATGTGCTCAGTCATGTCTGACTCTTTGTGACCCCATGGACTGTAGCCCGCCAGGCTCCTCTGTCCGTGGGATTCTCCAGGCAAGAATACTGGGGTGGGTTTCCATGACCTTCTCCAGGGGATCTTCCTGACCCGGGGACGGAATTCACATCTCTAGCGTCTCCTGAGGTGGGTTCTTTACCACTACGCCACCTGGGAGTCCCCTAAAATTATTTTAACAGGTTTAAAATGATTGTTGTAACCAATTTAAAGTGATTGATTACAACAAGGGACTTCCCTGGTGGTCCAGTGACCACCTGTGGTTAAGAATCCGCCTTCCAATGTAGGGTACGCAGGTTTGATCCCTGGCAGGGAAACCAGGATCCTACATGCTACAGAGCTACAGAGTAAACCCACGTGCTGCAGCTGAGACCTGCTGCAAACAATAAATAAATATTTTTTTAAAAAGTGATTACAACAGATACCATCTTAAGGCACAAAGAGGTGGCCTGTGGAAGACCCAGGGTTGCAGTCCACAAACAGAGGATAGCCTGACCAGCTGGGTGGTCAGATGACCTTCCCTGGGATTGTTCTTAATGCTAACACAGAGGGACTCCAGGCGGGTACGGTGGGCTCAGAAGACGCTCGAAGCAGATTCAAGGAGAGGATGAGCTGGAGTTTGAGGTTGGGGACACACAGGTCATGTCCCCACCGTGACGTTCAGTGCGACTTTCCACCTCTCCAGCAACTAAACCTTGGAATCACAGGTCTTTTCTCCTTTCTAGTCACATCCAGCAGTTTCTTCAAGGTCAAAGACTGGTATATCTCATCCAGCACATCTCTACGAATGACTAAGCATCTGGGTCTCAACAAATAATAACTATATGCTAAGCATTTGGGGTGGGGGTCCCCACTCAGTCCTTACAGCATCCAGCATCTCTCTGACCGTCTCCACTGCAGATAAAGAAAGGAAAAGCGCCTCGGGGCAACTTCTGAGATGAAGCTGGGATGAAAGGCAGCAATCTCATTTCTGTCCAGCTAGTGTGTTTCACCCCTGCCCGAGCGTTCCTTCCCATTTGAGTTTTAAACACTCCTGCAACGAATAAGTCTGCAGCAAAGAACCCCAAACCAATCTCCTTGCTTTCTGATTTTTCTCCTTTCAGTCTATCCTTGGGCGAGATGAATATTCCAGAAGCACTTAGATTTTGTCCCTTCACCGGCCTAACTGTCTGGAATTCACAGGCTCCTTGTTGGTCCTGCTGTATCGCCTGGAGCCAGCCTCAACCTGGGTCTTGTTCCAGCTGACAGGGGTGTCCCATGGACCTAATACATCTGGACTCGCCTACCTGTGAGCATTCGCTGGAAATCATATCCCAGTCCTCTGTCTCTGCTTCAAGTCCATGCGTCATTCAAAGCCCACTGTAACCTCTGCCCCTCTGGGAGCACAGGTCTGGTCGCTCTCCCTTCTGTTCTGCAAACACGTGGGGAGCAGCTCCCTGGGGCCAGGGGCAAGCTGGGGGCCAGGGGCAAGCTGGGAACCAGGGGCAGAGAGGATGGCTCAGTATCCACCCTGGGTTGTTCACGCTCACACGGACAAGGCAGGCGTGCAAGAGACACTTGCAGCCAAGAGTGACAAGCATCATGGTAAGAGATAGCCCAACTGTAGCACCGGAGGTGGGAGGGCAGGAGGGGTGGGGTCAGAGTAAGGGGTCATGATGTCAGGGGGATAAAAATAAAATCCTCCATGTAGGTTTACCGAAGCACAAAGACCCGGAAATCTACGGGGGAGACAGCTGCCCACCTGAGTGTGTCCTGGGCATTCAGGCAGCCACAGGTGCTGCACTGGCCTGAGTTCATGGCCATTTAGAAGCCAAGGGCTCTGGACACTGGTCACTCTGTAGAGAAAACTCTTCTGGGACAGGGGTGCCGTGGACCAGGAAAGTTTAAGAAAATTCACGGAAAACTCTCCATCCCCACGTGGGCCTTGCTCGAGGAGATCAGGTTTTCTTAACTGGGCAGTGGGCTCACCAGACCCTCCTCTTAGGTAAGCTGGGAGGATCAAGGGAACTGACACAGCCCAGGCCTGGCACGTGCTGGCATTCAGGAAGCCTCCCAGGGCGGCACTCGGAAGGGCCTGGCTGGAGGGGGCCGGCTATGCTCCTGTGAGTTGGAAAGCCGAATTCGGACCGTGGCGTGTCCTGTCTCAGGCCCAGGAGGACACTAAGATTTGACAGAGGTCCTCAAGGCCACAGTGGCCCGCCTCCTGCTGCATTTCTGAGCGTCCCTCTCACTGTCTCTGCCTGCTCCCTGGCATCCTCGTTCTGTTTTTTAAGAGGATTATTTCTTAAAGTCTTTATATGAACTTGACACAATATTGCTTCTCTCTTGTTTTGGTTTTTTGGCCAGGAGACATATGAGATCTTAGCTCTCCAACCAGGGGTGGAACCCACAGCCCCTGCATCGGAAGCCAGGAAAATTCTCTCTTCACTCTGTTTTGAATAAGCCACTTCATCAGACTTCCCTGGTGGCTCAGACGGTAAAGCATCTGTCTAACAACGTGGGAGACCTGGGTTCGATCCCTGGGTCAGAAAGATTCCCTGGAGAAGGCAATGGCACCCCACTCCAGTACTCTTGCCTAGAAAATCCCATGGACAGAGGAGCCTGGTGTCCATGGGGTTGCAAAGAGTCAGACACGACTGAGCAGCTATTCTTTCTTTCACTTTCTCCTACCTCAGGACCTTTGCACGGGCCAGTCTCTCTGGTTGGAGCACCCTTCTCATTGGGACCTGCACACTCATTCCCTCAGGTCCTTGTGGTCCTCAGACACCCACCCTTATCAGAGAGCCCTTCCCTGAAATATCCCTCCTCCGCTTGCCTAGCTTCACTGTTTGTTACAGTGGTTACCATCACCTGGATAAATCCATCTGTTTATTTTTTACTTCCTCTTTCACCAGAACATGAGCTGCGCCCAGCAAAGGGCTTATTGCTTTTGATTAAAGTCATGTTCACAACTCCTACAACAGGGCTCACGTGCTTCATAAATATCTGCTGAATGACTTCATAAACCTATTTATTATGTTGGCCAGAAAATTCATTAGAGTTTTCTGCAACATCTCACGGAAAAACCCAAATAAACTTCTTGGATGACACAATATTTATATACACAAGAATATCAACAGCTTGCCTCTATATCAACATATATGTCCCAAGCCCCCTGTGGGTGCCAGGCCCTTTGTGGGCACTGGAGGGACAGAGTCCTCACTGGTCCTGTGAACAGCTCTTGATCTGGCTGAGGACAAAGACAGCCAGACAGCTGGGGGCTATACTTTGTGGAATGCAAAGTGGCAATGAAGTGCCAAAGTTGCGTCTGAGTGTCAAGACTGAAAGGATTTAATTCTGCTCAAGGCAGAGCTGGGAAAATTCATGGTGGAGGGATATTTGAGCTGGGTTTTGAGAGATGAATAGGAGTTTGGATGGCAGGCAGGCTGAGAAAAACACTGTCGATGAAAGGACCCACATGCCTATCATAAACGCCCAGGCACACAGATCTATTTGTGGAAGACTCACTTGGAACTTGGAGTCAGAAAACCCAGTTCTAACCCCAACCTCTGTCCCACCCTATTTACTTATTCTTTCTGTGAGATCTCGTAGGTCTCTACGCTGGGGCAGGCCCAGTGCAGGTGGCCCCTAAAGGCTCTTTGTTTGAGCAGAGAAGGAAATTAAACAGTTTTAGAGGGACTTCCCTGGTATTAGGGTAGATGGGAGTCTGCTTGCCGATGCAGGTTCGATCCCCGCTCAGGGAGGATCCCACACGCCTCAGGGCAGCTGGGCCCGTGAGCCACAACTACTGAGTCTGTGCTCTGGAGCCTAGGAACTGCACCTACCAAGACCACGTGCTGCAGCTACTGAAGCCCGTGCGCCTAGGGCCCAGGCTCCACAACGGGAGAGGCCACTGCGATGAGAGGCCTGTGCACCGCACCTGGAGAGTGGTCCCTGCTCACTGCAACTAGAGAAAGGCCACCCACGACCGCTAAGATCCAGCACAACCAAAACCAAATAAATAATACAAGAAAGCAGGTTTAGATCTGAGAGAGTGGGTACGGAGGGGGAGGCTGTCCACTTGCATGACTCCCAGAAGAGAACTGGGGGACCCAGACTGTCCTGGGCACGCTCTGACCCTCAGTTTCTTCATCTGAGAAGGTGCCCTGACTACTTTGAGAGCTATCCTAAAGATCGCACATGTGCGTGAAAACTGTCAATATCACATTATATAGATGTTCACAGGACAAGATGAATGCATGTATGTTGATGTAGTGTTTCCCAGTTTTATAACTTTGCTCTGTGTAATCTTTGGGAATGGACCAGTCAGCCTATATGCGTAACTGGTCCACATACACTGCAAAAAATGGGGGCATGAAGTATTGGGTTGGCCAAAATTTGGTTTTTTTTTCCATAAGATGTCCCGAATGAACATTTTGGCCAAGCCAATACATTACTTTTCCTTAAACGCCCTGAAGTAGGAAATGGCAACCCACTCCAGTATTCTTGCCTGGAAAATTCCATGGACGGAGTAGCCTGGTGGGCTACAGTCCTTGGGGTTGCAAAGAGTCGGACATGCCTGAGCACACATGCACGTTCATTCCTTAAAAACCAGGAGTACTCATGTGATGTTTTTAATGAAGACAGAGTTGATGCTGTGTTTATCGTTAACATAGATCATTTGGTCCCCATAACTGGGGATGCTTCTCTGTGCTGCAAAACTCTGGGTACAGGCGAACTGAATGCTAAAGATAACTTTCACCTTTTCTGCAAGACTCAGGGTCACCCTTGAGAGACCAGCAGACCGAGAAAACCACCTGTGATTGTAACTGTGGTGAGCTCTGGAAAGAAACAGCTCAGGATGTAGCGTTCCACTAAACAGAGAGGGTGTGAGGGTTCACACTGAGAGAGGTCAGGGAGGCAGGGGGAAAACTGGGAGAAAGAGGAGAAACCAATTGGAGAGTCGGAGGAGCTCAGCGTGGGCAGAAAGAACAGCATAAGCAAAGGTCCTGAGGCTGCAACAGCCTGATGTGCGTGAGGAACTGAAGAAGCAAAGTTGAACCGCTGGAGAGGAGGTGAACAGTGGCAGGGCCAGCCAAGACAGAGCCTGGCACAACAGCTGATAGAGTTCGGAGTTCCCTAGGACCATGGCATTGCAGGATGCAGGGGGTCCAAGGGATCAGGACTTGCGAGAGTGAAAGGAAGGAAAAAGGATTGGACAAAGGGAGAAGTGAGCTACGGGGAGTCTTAAGAGAAGCCTCTGCAGACCGGTGAAAATTTCTGGATGGGATGACCCTTCAGAGCTCTCTGAGTTGGGGCAAGAGGGCTGGGCTTCCCTCCTTCTCTCAGCCATTGGATGAAGGATTCCCTGGAAGATGGCATGATCTTGGGTGAAGAAGGGCTTTAATTGAGCAGCATCTCAGCATCTGGAGTAGCAGCTCCTTCATTCCTTAAGGAGTGTCTGGACGGCACATCCCCCAGAAACAAGAAGCCACCAAAGGGTTTTAAACATTTGGGAAGGTCACCCTAGCTCCTGTATGGCTGGGAGGGTTTAAGGCTGGAAGAGGAACCAGAGGTGAGGATGGATTTGAGATGTTGTTTGGAGGTAGAACCAGGAGAACCTGGTGGTGGATGGGGAAGAGGAAAACATCAAAGATTTTTCTAGGGGTAACTGGGTTATACCATTTATGGAGATGGGGAAGATGAAGGGAGGAATATGGTTCTTAAAAAGAGAGTCAAAAGGCTGGTTTTGGCCTTAAGTTGAAAGTGAAAGTGTTAGTGGCTCAGTTGTGTCTGACTCTTTGCGACCCCATGGACTCAGCACACCAGGCTTCTCTGTCCTTCACTATCTCCTTGAGTTTGCTCATACTCATGCCCATTGAGTTGGTGATGCCATTCAACCATCTCATCCTCCATCACCCCCTTCTCCTTCTGCCCTCAATCTTTCCCAGCATCAGGGTCTTTTCCAATGAGTACGTAAGTAATAGCATCAAAATAGCTTAAGTGTTGGAAGGGGAGCCCTGCAGCTATAGAAGAAAATGGGGGTCAGGACTGAGCAGAAAAGGAAGAATTTGGGCAACTAATGGGGAGGGGGTCGGGCATCAAAGGAGAGCTTCTCTTTTTCCATGATGGAACTGAAGGGGGAGGTGTTTGACTACCCTGAAGGCCATTCAGTAGTCAAGATGTCAAGGGTCTCATTGCTTTATCTTCCTCTAAGGAGAAGGAAATGGCAACCCACTCCAATATTCTTGCCTGGAGAATTCCCAGGGATGGGGGAGCCTGGTGGGCTGCCGTTTGTGGGGTCGCAGAGTCGGACACGACTGAAGTGACTTAGCAGCTTAGCAGCAAGGGGACTAGTACTTTGTGAAAGAATCTGATTCCAAAGCAAGACCCCAGGCCTTGAGTTCTGGTGGGGAAGTCTGGGTGGGCATATCTGGCCAACGAGTCACCTCGAAGGGGTTTAAATCCCAGCTCCATCCCTGTTGAGCTGGGTGAACTTGCGTCATTTCCCATACCACCTTCTGGGGCCTCAGTCTCTTTATTTTTTCTGGATTTTTTAAAACCATTTTTAAAAATTAAAGTGTAACTAATTTACAGTATTGTGTTAGTTGTAAGTGTACAGCAAAGTGATTCAGTTTTATCATATATATCATATATATATATGATTCAGGTATATATAATTATTTTTTAGATTCTTTTCCATTATAGGTTATTATAAGATATTGAATATAGTTCCCTATGCTATACAGTAGGTCCTTGTTGTTTATCTATTTTATATACAGCAGAGGGATGTGTAATCCAAAGCTCCCAGTTTGCCTATCCCCTCCCCTGCCTCGGAGCCTCAGTCTCTTAATCTGTGAAGTGGGCCTCTTCTCCAAGTTTGGGGATCACAGGAGATGTTGGTGACACAGTGGCCCTTGACCAGGAGCTGGTGGGAACTGCTCTGGATTTATCACTTGCCCGTCGCACGGGCCAGAGGTAGCGCGAGAACAGGAAGGCTATGTAAGGTCCACGGTCTCCGCCAGGACCGGGGGAGGAACCGGCAGGGCTGCCGGGCTGCCCACTGAGTGGGCCGTTCAGTGACTCAGCATGCAGGGAGGTGTCCAGAGGAGCCTCAGAGCTCGTCTTGGGCCATCTTTCAGGCTTGTTGATAAACAACCTCCCACCAAGTTAGGCTTGCCACAGAGCTGCCGGGAAGCCGGGAGCCGGGCCCTGTGGCCGCTTCTTAACCTGGGCTGAGGCTCCTGGAATTGCCTGCCTTTTGAGGAAGGAGGAGAGAAACGGGGCAGTCCCGATGCGGGGTCAGCAGAGACGGGGTGTTGAGGCCTATGGCGCACATGCTCTGGGGTCTGGGCCAGCCGCCAACATGCTACAGTACCTTGAGGGAGGGCTCAGTATCTTCCCCATAAAGACATCTCTGAGATTCTGTAAGACGTTGCATCCCATTCGTTCTTTTTTTTTTTTTTTCTTATTAGTTGGAGGCTAATTACTTTACAATATTGTAGTGGTTTTTGCCATACATTGACATGAATCAGCCATGGATTTACATGTGTTCCCCATCTTGAACCCCCCTCCCACCTCCCTCCCCATCCCATCCCTCTGGGTCATCCCAGTGCATCAGCCCTGAGCACGTGTCTCATGCATCCAACCTGGATGCAGGACTGGCGATCTGTTTCACCCTTGATAATATACATGTTTCGATGCTATTCTCTCAGATCATCCCACCCTTGCCTTCTCCCATAGAGTCTAAAAGTCTGTTCTATACATCTGTGTCTCTTTTTCTGTCTTGTCTATAGGGTTATCATTACCATCTTTCTAAATTCCATATATATGCGTTAGTATACTGCATTGGTGTTTATCTTTCTGGCTTACTTCACTCTGTATAATAGGCTCCAGCTTCACCCATCTCATTAGAACTGATTCAAATGTATTCTTTTTAATGGCTGAGTAATATTTCATTGTGTATATGTACCACAGCTTTCTTATCCATTCGTCTGCCATTCGTTCTTAGGAAACTTCTAACCAGCTAGCACCACTGGCCCGCAGGAAACCTGGAGAGTATCTGCTTCTTGCCTCCGTTGCTGGGGGAAGGGCTGCGTGTGGACTGGGACCGGCATCTCTATGGTGAGCACTTGCTCAGAGCTGTGAAAACACCTGCACTGGTCTCCTACAGCGGCTGGAGTGAAGTACCACGTGCGGGGAGGCTTAAAGGAGCAGGAATTTGTTTTCTCGTGATGCAGGAGGCCAGAAGCCTACAGTCAAGGTGTCGGCAGGCTTGGTTCCTCCTGGAGGGTTGGAGGGGGGAGTTTATTCTCTTCCTCTGCCCGGCTTCTGGTGGTAATCCTGGCGTCCCATCACTCCGATCTCTGCTTCCATCCCCTCCCATCTCTGCATCTCTGTGGACCCTCTTCTCTCCTCATCAGAACTCCAGCCATTGGATTTAGGGCCCATCCTCACCCAGTATGACAGTGAAAGTGTAAAGTGTTAGTCGCTCAGTCATATCCAACTCTTTTCAACCCCATGGACTGCAGCCCACCAGGCTCCTCTGTCCATGGAATTTTCCAGGCAAGAACACTGCAGTGGGTTGCCATTTCCTTCTCCAGGGGGTCTTTCTGACCAGTGATCAAACCTGGGTCTCCCGCATTGCAGGCAGATTCTTTACCATCTGAGCCACCAGGGAAGGGTCTTCCACAAAGACCTTACCCCCCAGTAAGGTAATATTCTAAATCTCCAAGCAGATGTGAATTTGGGGAAGGAAGGAGACACTATTCAACTCACTAGAGCACCTTTACCTCACTTAATCTTCACAATACCCGAATCCTCCTTTTATAGGCAAAACCCTCCAGAAGCTCAGAGAAGTTAATCGATTTTGTACAAATCCTCACAGCCAAGAAGTCACAGGGCTGGTGCGTGGATAAGGGCCCTGACTCCAGGTCCAGAGGGATCTCTGCCATGTTGGTGCCGCCCTTTATAGTTTCCAAAGCCCCCTTCCCGGAGTCAGTAGCTCTGCTTGACCTAGGTATACTTATTGTACTATCTGTCCACTTCACAGCTGAGAACACTGAGGCCGAGGGCCAGTGTGGGGGAAATGAGCTGCGTGGTTTGTCAAGATCACCTGGTAAATAGGTGGCATGGCAGGGACTCGAGGCCTGGGCTGCACGATTCTTCCCCTGCAATCCAACATTCTATCTCCGCGTAGGCCTGGTAAAAGAAGCCAGGCGCAAAAAGCACATGGTGTGTGATTCCATCTCCATGAAATGTCCAGAACTGACCAGTCTAGAGACAGAGAGAAAATCAGTGGCTTCCAGAGGCGGTAGGGAGGAAGTGACTGCTAGTGCGTGTGGGGGGAGGAAGGCAATCTGGAATTAGAGGGCAATGATGGTTACACAATCCTGTGAATTCACTAAAAGCCACTGGAATGAGCAAGGCATGGAAATCTTATCTCAGTAAATATCTCATTGTATGGTGTCAACCACCTGCCTCTGGGGAGGCGAGTCTGCAGGGAGCAAGAACTCACAATCTCCAGAAGACACAAAATCTGTTTATTGGGGCAGAAACAGCCCAAGCTGAGGCTCGGATGCACTTCATGCACGAAGGCACCTCGGGAGCCTCCTCTGTGACAGAATTTGCATCCACCTGCCAAGTCACAAACGCACCGAGAGCAGGCGGGCTTCTGAGCACCTTCCTGAAGAACCATGTGGCCTGAGCAGGTTATTTCCTGTTTCTGCATCCTGAACCAGCAATGAGACAGGCACCTGACGACCTGAGTGGTCATGAGGGTCAAGTTTAAAGAGAGCTCAGCGATGGATAAACCACAAGGTCCTATTGTACTACACAGGGAACTATATTCGATATCCTATAGTTAACCACAGCAGCAAAGAAAAAAGTAAATAGGAGCTCAGAAGAGGGTGAGACATTTGCATGGGGCCCCTTGAACCTCACCCCAAAACCCACAAGCAAACCATTAAACTTTCAGCCATGGCTATTGCTAAACTGTGACCTGCTTGCTCAACTCGGACCCCTACATCCTCCTGGGGTTTGGCGAGAGGTCAGGGCTGTGTGAGGCTCTGCAGCAGGCCCGGGGATGGAGGAACTAGGAAGTGGTGGAATGTGTTACTGGAGTCCACAGATGGAGTCTGCACCTCCGAATCATAAGCAGCTTCGTCGCAGGTGGGAGCCAGCATCACCAGCACTAGTTCCCATCAAGGCACCTGGCAGATCAGACAGTCTGAAACTCTGGGCACTGGGCCCTCATCCTCTCTGGCCAGGGCAGACTCAGGAGCTGGATCTATTGCTTGCTTCTGAGTTCACCAGAGGCCCACCTGGATTTCTCCCCAGTGCATCAGCTTTCTGGGGGCCAAGAAGGGTCAGGAGATGAGAGCCGATTTGCTACCTGGCTGGGAACAGAGAGAGGTGGGAGGGAGGCTTTCTGACCCCGTTTCTACCTGCTCAGAGCCCTGCTCAGACCCCCGGATCCCAGACTTTCTTGAGTCAGACTCCATCCATGAACAAAATCCCTCGATGAGTGAGCTCCCTTGTACACTTGCCGGCAGCTTTCTCCAAGCTCAAGGCCCTATTGGAGTCCAGGCAGGGAGGAAAGTGTAGGCACCGAAGGGGGAATGGAATACCTGCCAGACACTTGTGTCCAGCATGGCTTGAGAGTAGGGAATGAGCCAGGGACTGGGGAGAGGGATAGAGGCAAGCCAGGGGCCAGCTAATGAAGTGTCTTGTGAGCCATGTTTTAGAAGTGGAACTTTATCCCAAGAGTGGTGGGACACTCTCTCAACATAATCAGCCATAGGTATACATATGTCCTCTCCCTCTTGAACCTTCCTCCCATCTCCCTTCCCATTCTACTCCTCTAGGTGGATACAGAGCCCCTGTTTGAGTTCCCTGAGACATCTAGCAAATTCCCATTGGCTATCTATTTTACATACTGTAATGTAAGTTTCCATGTTACTCTCTCCACACATCTCACCCTCCCCTCCCCTCTCCCCATGTCCACAAGACAGTTCTCTATGTCTGTTTCTCCATTGCTGCCCTGAAAATAAATTCTTTGGTGCCATATTTCTAGATTCCATATATATGCATTAGTATATGATATTTATCTTTCTCTTTCTGACTTACTTCACTCTGTATAATAGGCCCTAGATTTAAGAACTGACTCAAATGTGTTCCTTTTTATGGCTGAGTAATATTCCACTGTGTATATGTACCACAACTTCTTTATCCATTCATCTGTTGATGGATGTCTAAGTCGTTTCCATGTTCTAGCTACTGTAAATAGTGCTGAAGTGAACATTGGGGGACATGTGTCGTTTTCATTTTGGGTTTCCTCAGAGTATATGCCTAGGAGTGAGATTGCTGGGTCATCTGGTGGTTTTATTCCTAGTTTTTTAAGGGATCTCCATTCCGTCTTCCATAGTGACTGTATCAATTTACTTTCTCACCAACAGTGCAAGAAGTTTCCCTTTTCTCCACACCCTCTCCAGCATTTACTGTTTTTAGGCTCTTTGATGATGGCCATTCTGACTGGTGTGAGGTGATATCTCATCTTAGTTTTGATTTGCATTTCTCTAATAATGAGAGATGTTGAGCATCTTTTCATGTGTTTGTTAGCCATCTGTATGTCTTCTTTGGAGAAATGTCTGTTTAGGTCTTTTTCCCACTTTTTGATTGGGTTGTTTGTTTTTCTGGTCTTGAGTTGTATGAGCTGCTTATATATTTTGGAAATTAATTCTTTGTCAATTGTTTCACTTGCTATTATTTTCTCCCATTCTGAAGGTTGCCTTTTCACCTTGCTTACAGTTTCCTTTGCTGTGCAAAAGCTTTTAAGCTTAATCAGGTCCCACTTGTTTACTCTTGTTTTTATTTCCATTACTCTAGGAGGTGGGACATAGAGGATGCTGCTTTGATTTATGTCATAGAGTTCTAAACACTCTTCTTTACATTTATAGTCTCCCTATCATTGTCTTTGCCTTCTTAAAAGATGTCATTGGCTACAGAGTGGAAAATAAGAATTGGGGATGGTGGTGGTTAATGTCAGAGTCGGGGAGACCAATAAGAGATGATGGTTAGACATAGAAAGAAGCAGATGGATCCAGGAAACACTTGAGGGGGGGGTATTGAAAAAGGTACCAATTCACTATGTGGAAGGAATAACAGAGATGGTTGTTCCTCTTTACCATGAGCTCCAGGTTTATAGCAGAGATGGTTGTATGCAGAGATGGAGCAGTGACATTTCTGTAGACACAGAATGCAAGCTTTGTTTAATGAATGATTGAACACATGAATAATGAAGGGGTCTCAAAACGGAGTGGGTGATGAGTTCCCCATCACTGTGAGAATGCAAGAAGTGGTTAGATAACTGTTTGATCTAGACCTTGTCAAATGGAAATCAATTGGAAGACACCTAATAGATACACATCACATGCGTAAATGAATTGCTGCCATCCTTATGATTTTTGAGAGCCCATGGACTGTAGCCCGCCAGACTCCTCTGTCCATGGAATTCTCTAGACAAGAATACTGGAGTGGAGAGCCATTCCCTTCTTCAGGGGATCTTCCTGATGCAGAGATCAAACCCGTGTCTCCTGCATTGCAGGCAGATCCTTTACCACCTGAGCCACCTGGAGAATTTCATGGAGACTTGTGGGCTATAGTCCACGAGGTTGCAAAGAGTCAGACATGACTGAGCGACTAATACTTTCACTTTTTCACTTTTACTTATGATTCTAGGACCTCATGGGGCCTCATGGGCACCTGATGGGAGCTTATTGAGTCACCAGTGTGGGATGGGAGAAAGTACTCAAACTGTTGAAATTTCTTAAATTTCTACTTGAGTATGTTTAAGAGGGTACATTTTAATACATGTTAATATGTGTACATATTGGGTAAAATAAACTGTGGAAAATTCTGAAAGAGATGGGAATACCAGACCACCTGACCTGCCTCTTGGGAAACCTCTATGCAGGTCAGGAAGCAACAGTTAGAACTGGACATGGAACAACTGACTGGTTCCAAATAGCAAAAGGAGTACGTCAGAGCCGGAGTCATGGCAGGACAGGCATTCAGAAAGTTTCTTCCCCTCTTTGACCGAGTATTAGTTGAAAGAAGTGCAGCCGAAACTGTAACCAAAGGAGGCATTATGCTTCCAGAAAAATCACAAGGAAAAGTATTGCAAGCAACGGTGGTAGCTGTTGGATCAGGCTCTAAAGGAAAGGGTGGAGAGATTCAGCCAGTTAGTGTGAAAGTTGGAGATAAAGTTCTTCTCCCAGAATATGGAGGCACCAAAGTAGTTCTAGACGACAAGGATTATTTCTTATTTAGAGATGGTGACATTCTTGGGAAATATGTTGACTGAAATAAGTCACTATTGAAATGGCATCACTTGAAGCTGCCCATTCCACTGAAGTTCTGAAATCTTTCATCATGTAAATAATTTCCATGTTCCTCTTTTATAATAAACTAAGGATATCGAAGCTAAAAAAAAAAAAAGGAGTACGTCAAGGCTGTATATTGTCACCCTGCTTATTTAACTTATGTGCAGAGTACATCATGAGAAACGCTGGGCTGGAAGAAGCACAAGCTGGAATCAAGATTGCTGGGAGAAATATCAATAACCTCAGATATGCAGATGACACCACCCTTCTGGCAGAAAGTGAAGAGGAACTAAAAAGCCTCTTGATGAAAGTGAAAGAGGAGAGTGAAAAAGTTGGCTTAAGCTCAACATTCAGAAAACTAAGATCATGGCATCTGGTCCCATCACCTCATGGCAAATAGATGGGGAGACAGTGGAAACAGTGTCAGACTTTATTTTTTGGGCTCCAAAATCACTGCAAATGGTGATTGCAGCCATGAAATTAAAAGATGCTTACTCCTTAGAAAGAATGTTATGACCAACCCAGATAGCATATTAAACAGCAGAAACATTACTTTGCCAACGAAGGTCCTTCTAGTAAAGGCTATGGTTTTTCCAGTGGTCATGTATGAATGCGAGAGTTGGACTGTGAAGAAAGCTGAGCACCGAAAAATTGATGCTTTGAACTGTGGTGTTGGGGAAGACTCTTGAGAGTCCCTTGGACTGCAAGGAGATCCAACCAGGCCATCCTAAAGGAGATCAGTCCTGGGTGTTCATTGGAAGGACTGATGCTGAAGCTGAAAATCCAGTACTTTGGCCACCTCATGCAAAGAGTTGACTTATTGGAAAAGACCCTGATGCTGGGAGGGATTGGGGGCAGGAGGAGAAGGGGATGACAGAGGATGAGATGGCTGGATGGCATCACTGACTCAATGGACATGAGTTTGAGTAAACTCTGGGAGTTGGTGACAGACAGGGAGGCCTGGCGTGCTGTGATTCATGGGGTCACAAAGTGTCGGACACGACTGAGTGACTGAACTGAACTGATTGGGTAAAAATAATCAAAATTTTTTTACTTATATGGATATGCAATTACAATGGTTTGGACACCACTAATTTATAGCACAGAGCCTTTAGGTAGGTTGAGTGGAAATAAATGGAACCTTTGCCCCCAAGACTTCTAACTGCCTATGGCAGTGTCTGTGACAAGATTCAGGGTTTGGGGAGTTGTAACAAATGAAAGAACTACACAAAAATGCCTCATCCCTTTATTATGCTGGACAGAAAAGGCACATTGACACCATTCATCCATTTCTCCTCCTTTGTGAAACGATCCCTCTTCATAATGTCATAGCTCTTTGGATCTTTCACAGGACAGATGTTCTTTATCACAGTATCAACACAACACACAGGGCAGCTCCCCTCCCATAGACAAATTGCTCCTCTGCCCATGGGTGGACCCTAAATGGTCATTAGGAGCCCAGGGCTCTGCTGACAGGAGACCCTCAGACCATACACATCTGCTGATGAATGAGTGTCTCACACCCCAAAGCCCAGCCAAGCCTCCTTTTGTAAAACTCCACTCACATTATGCACATGGTTTGTGAGTGAAAGTTGCTTAGTCATGTCTGACTCTTTATGACCCCATGGACTATACAGTCCATGGAATTCTCCAGGCCAGAATACTGGAGTGGGTAGCCTTTCCCTTCTCCAAGGGATCTGCCCAACTCAGGGATTGAACCCAGGTCTCACGAATTGCAGATGGATTCTTTACCAGCTGAGTCACCAGGAAAGTCCAAGAATACTGGAGTGGGTAGCCTATCCTTTCTCCAGGGGATCTTCCCAACCCAGGAATTGAACTGGAGTCTCCTGCATTGCAGGCAGATTCTTTACCAACACATGCCCGTGAAATAGTTTCACTTCATTCTAATATGAAACGGTTTGTACTGCTTATTTCACCTGTTTTATTTCTCTAGCTATGAATGCATATGTTCATTTGGGCAGAGGGGCTTGCATGGCAGAAAACAAAGGCTGGGATGGGGAGTAAATCTTTTTGTGACCCTTTTTCTTTTAAAGTCCAGAGCTGGATTGGTCAGGATTTGTGGGTTCTTTGCCATCCCAATCCTGCTGGCCGTGGGGAGGATAAAACCTCCCCAGGGAGAGCCCGCTAAGGAATCACCCATCTACTGATCCAGTGAGTGCTTCCAGGGCACTGCCTACATTACAGGAAGCTCCTGAGCTCCATTGCTACTGAGCACCCATCCCTGCTTTGACTCTAAGAGCTTGATGTTGGCGTCTGGATGGCCTGTTCTCCCAGAGGGCCGGCCTCAGGAGGCAGATTATAAAACGTGTAGAAAAAGAAGAAAGGAATTCCCTCTGGCGGACCTGGGGCTTGGGGCCGGGCACCTGTCCATTAAGAGCCAAGGACGGTACCCGCCCTCCGCCCCGCCCATCGCTGCCCGCCACGCCCTTCGCCACCTGGCCCCACCCACAGGAGGCAAGGCCGCGCGGCCCCTCTGCAGTTGCTTCTTCGGGTAAATGATCCGCTGGAGGTGGGATGGGGAGGGTGTTCTCCCGTCTCCATGGAAGGGGTGACCTTTCCTGAAAATGCTTGTGTGTGTGTGCGTGCGCGCCCGTGCACGCGTGCAAATTGACGGCAAGGGCAGGTGGTGGAAGGGAGCTTAACATACGGAGCGCCTGGTATGTGTCAGACACTAATGCGTGTTTTCCACAACCATTAGCTTCAATACCGATTCTCTCCTACAGACCTTTTGCTGAACTTGTCTTTCTCCTTAGAATAAATTTATTCCCATTCTGCGGGCATAATAATGCCTCACATTTACATAGCACCTTTCATTTGTCAAAGTACTTCTGTGCCTGTTACCTCCTTTAATCCCCACAACAGCCTCGTGTTACCGGGAGGAAACCGAGGCGGGGACGCGGCCATGTGCAGCCGGTTATCCTCTGAGCTGGGGCCCCGGCTCCTCCGCCCTGCCCAGTCCACAGTGCCTGGCTTGACCGCGTCTAGAATGGCCTTGGGGTGGTTGCTGAATCATCGCGAGTCTGCAAGTTCCTTCAGGACAGACTGTTCTCTTTTTCTTGCCCACAGGGTTCCATGCTGCGTGTACAGCAAGTGCTGGGTAAGTACTTATCGGGTTCGTCTTTGGCACAGACCACTTGTCTTTCTGCAAGGGGAGCAAGAGTCCTGGTCTCTGGGTTCTCACCGTGGATCGCTCAGAGTTTAACCTTCATTGACCTGAGGAATCATCCTCGAAGTCCTAGTTGAGCGGATTCAGGAAACCCAAGAGTACACGTCTGCCAGTGCGCGCGGCCCTCTCGGCGGCTGCCCCAAAGCTGGGCGGTGTTTCTGGAGATCTGAGCGGTCATGCGCCGGCAGAGTGACAGACACCACGTGGGAGGGGAGCTCGGCCACTCCTGTCCCCGTCCCCAGGCTCCTCTGCTCCTCTGGAAGCAGCAGACCCGGGGGTGGCAGCCAGTAAGAAGGATAATGCTGTCGTATTTCTGGGGCCCTTGGCTGTGCACCAGATCACTCCAAGCTCGCAGCCCTGTTCGCCGCAGCTTGGGCGGGGCAGGAATTTACTGGAGACACCAACTCACTCACCGCCCAAGGTCACAGTTGGGCTGCCTTCCTTCCTTCCTTCCTCCTGGGGGCGCATCCCCAGAGCCGCCGTCCACCCGTCGTCACACGCATCAGTAGCCCCGGGTGCCATCTGCTCGCTGGCTGCTCCCCACCCGCTACGACAGTTTGTGAATGTGGCGTTCCACGGAGATGGAGGTCCTCAGCGTGCCCATGGAGTTCTCCGTCTGGCTGGGCTCCGGCGACCCGCAGCCGCCTGGCCGGCACAGCCGCATGTACACCTCCCGCGACTTCTTGCGGAAGCGCTTGCCCACGATCACGTACACCAGTGGGTTGAGGCAGCTGTTGCTGTAAGCCACGAAGGACGAGATCTGCGTGAAGATGTCGATCACGTACTCGTTCCAGCAGCCCGAGAGGACCTGGAGGCGCAGCAGCGTGTCCAGGAAGGTGCTGACCTGGAAGGGCAGCCAGCAGACGACGAACAGCAGCAGGACGGCCAGGACCAGCAGCGTGGCCTTCCTCTCCGTCTGGATCTCCTTGAACTTCTGCATCTCGTTGTTACGCAGCACCTGCATGATCTGCACGGTGCAGAAGGTGATGACGCTCAGGGGCAGCAGGAAGCCCACGGAGTTCAGGAGGATGTTGGTGAAGACCTCCCAGTTGCGGGACGGGTACCTGATGACGCAGGCGGTGACATTGTGGCCCTCGGCGTTGTACTCCTGCATGGTGCGGAAGACCAGCATGGGCGAGCTCAGAAGCAGCGCGCAGCCCCAGATCACCAGGCTGTAGAGCTTGGCCCAGCGCACCCCGCGCATCCGGCCCATGGACATGGTCTTCACCAGGGCCAGGTAGCGGTCGATGCTCACCAGCATGAGGAAGCAGATGCTACTGTAGAGGTTCATGTAGAGCATGGTGTTCACCACGCGGCAGAGGGCTTCCCCGAAGAGCCAGTCGAAGTTGTTGGCGATGGTGATGGCCCAGAAGGGCAGCCCGAAGGCCAGGATCAGGTCTGCCACGGCCAGGTTGCCCAGGTAGATCTCCGCCACCGTGCAGCTGCTCTTGTGCAGACAGAAGACGCTGAGGACAAAGATGTTCTCCAGAGTGGCGAGTAGGAAGAGGATCCAGAGGAAGGGGGGCTGGATGGTGTTGAGCAAGTTCCACCAGTCGGACTGGAAGCAGCTGCTGCTCTCGGGCAGGGTCCCGTTGAGAGCAGGTTCAAGGACCTGGGAGGTGAGGTTGAACATTTTGGCGCTGCAAGAAAGTGGAAAAGAGGCAGTTACACCTCGGGGTGACAAGAGGAAGGAGTAGCAACTGGTGCAGAGGGAGGGGGGTGCGTCCAGTTAGGGATGGAACTCAGGCCTTTGCTGTGCTGTGTTCACAGACAGTCCTGGTGCATCTGAGTCCCCGGGGGTCTTAGAAGGTGCATGTGCTCCTTGCACTTAAACTGAGAGCTTGTGTTCTTGGCCTCCAGGCTCCGCTGGGAGGTTTCCTTGGCCAGCATCCATCACCCGTAGGAACAAGCGTGAGCCTTAGATGCTGGTCCTCCTGGAAGCTTCTGTGGTGGGAGGGTACACGGCACATTCCTTCCTTATCACAGGGACTCCTCCTAAGGGTGCTGGTCTCTTTCAGCCTCTTGTGGCCTGGCTGTGAGTGAGCCATTAATTAGAAGAGAGAAGAGGTATCATGCCAGACAGGGAGATTCCAGCCTGGCTCCGAGACCACGGCCCATCTGCCCATGCCCTGCCTCTTCCTGGTAGAGGGTAGCTGTTGAGCTTCCAGCAGCCCGAGAGGACCTTCCATCAGCATAACATTGATGATGAACTGAGGTTGCTTGACGGAAAGGGAGAGTGGGGGCTTTGGCGTCAGAGAGTCCTCTGGGTTCAGTCCTGACTCATTCATTAACTGTGTGACCTTGAGTAAGTTAACTAACCTCTCTGGACCATAATGGTCTACTTCATAAACTAGGAATAACAAAATCTTCTTGGCATTGTGGTGAAGATCTGAGATAAAGAACAGAAAGCCCCAAGCACTGCACTCGGTTCAATAAACAAGAATAATTACCTTTGTGTGTGTGTGTGAACTTAATAAAATAAACAGTGTCAAACTTGAGCACCACTCTGGTTGTTTGTCTTTTTTTAGTTAAGATTTTTTTGATGTGGACCGTTTTTAAAGTCCTTATTGAATTTGTTACAACATTGCTTCGGGTTTAGGTTTTGGTTTTTGGCCCCGAGGCAAGTGGGATGTTAGCTCCCCAACCAGCGATTGAACCCACACCCTCTGCTTTGGGAGACAAAATCTTAACAGCTGGACCACCAGGGAAGTCCCTGTCCTTATTCTCACATTGCTGATTTTATCATTAACCCGCTGGCTTCTCTTTCATTCTGGGGTGAGACTCAGACCAGAAGGCAGTTCACTTTCTGCAAGTGTTTCTCTAAGGCTAGTTCCTTTCTGCCTTCAGCAAAGAGGCATGGGGCTTGGACAGACATGGGCTCCAATCCTAGTTGTGTGGTCTTGGGTAAAGTACGTCTGAGCTTCTGCTTTGTTATTCTTTGGAGTAGAGTATTACTCTCTCGTTGCTTTGCCTTGCGTGGCTATCGCAAGGTTCAAATCAAAGAGTAGGTGTGAAGACATATTGAAAAGCTGAAAACACAGTGCAAAGGGCAGGACTAACTGAACGTGTTCCAAGTGCTCTTTTGGGTGGATGCAGGAAAAGCGGAGGTGGAGGGACTCTTCCCGGGCAGTTTGATTGTTGGGTAGGCCTGTGGGAGCAATAGAGTATGGGAAAGAATCTGCTGATCGCCCTCTGGGATTTCCCAGGAAAAGCCCCTATACATCCCGGAGCAGCCGACTGGCTTGGAGGGGCCAGACTGGGGACCTATGATGAACTCACTCATCCATGCGATTTATCCTTACATGTTTCTTGAGCATCTCCTCTGTGCTGAGCTCCATTTTGGCTGTAGGGACCGAGAAAGGGACACCACACATCCCTGCCCTGTCCAAGCTCTTGACACCTCAGACCCAGTGTGGGAAGAGTGCCTCGGGGTGGGAGGAGGGTTGAGGGACCCAGGTGGGAGGAGGGGAGGAGGTCGGAGATGACTCTGAAGCTGGGGCTCAGAGGATGAAGAGCATGCCAACGGGGGCCAAGAGGGAGGAAGGGCAGATCAGGCAGAAGGAGTAGCCTGAGCAGAGTGCAGGAGTGGGGAAGCCACTGGCAGGTTCCGGCAGGTGGACGAGATGTTGGGCAGTGGCAAGGGATAAGGCTGAAGAAGAGAAAAAAAGGACAGTCATCACTGGCTGCTAGGAAAGTGAGGCTTTGCCCCTGAGTGCTTCAAGGAGCAAGTAATAGAACTGGAAATACTCTTCTCGTGGAGGGTGGTTTTACTATGCCCACAAATTCTTTGATAAACCTCCTTGCAAAGGGTGGAGTCTAATTCCTCTTCCAGTGAATGTGGCCAGACTGAGCGACTCGCTGCCCGCCCACGGTGGCGGTGCCCATGTGTGACTTCCAAGGCTAAGGTGTGAGCGGCTTTGCAGCTTTCTCCTGGGCCTCTTGGGTTTCTTGCTCGGGAGCAGGCTGGCCGCCATGTTGTAAGGATGCTCAAACAGCCACATGGAGAGGCTGCACGCAGAGGCCCCAACTTGCCACCCTGGACGTGGATCCTCTGGCCCCATTGAAACCTCTGGCTGATTCTGGTCCCCTAGCCTATGCATCTTCCAACTGAGGCTCCAGACATCATGGAACAGAGACAAGCCCTAAATTCCTGACCCGTGGACACTGGCAGTCTTCTCTGCAGAGCCTCTGAAGGTAAGTCCTACCCTGCATGGTCCCCTTGGTCCAGCCTTTTGCCCCATTTCTGCAGGGGCAGAAGGCCTGTTTCCTCAGAGCCCCAAACTTGGAGTTCTGTCTCTTGTGGTCTGGCTCTCTAGAGACTCAAGTGTCCCACCTGATGCTACTTGTTAATTTTCCAGCAAAGTAGTCCCTAGCCAACAGGATGGCACCTGGCCCATACCTGACTCCGAGAAGCCACAGGATTGTTAGAAGGTGGTCTGGGGAGGGCTTCATTGGGACTGATCGGGCCCATGTTCCATGGCCTCTACTGACATGACCATTGGTCATCTCCCTAGCAGGTCACTCCTGCCACAGGACTGAGAGCTCCAGCTGGGCCCCACTGCCTACTCCCCCTAACACTGCCCCCTCAGGACTGACCCTCCCTTTCCTCTGCTTCCACTCAGGATCCATTCCCCCCACCTTCTCTCTTTAGAGTGTCCAGACCTTCCTCAGAAGTTGGCCATGTGTTGGAGACCCATGGAGACCCGACTGTCTCCATGGAGACCGGACTCAGTCTCTGTCTGATTTCTTCCTTTTCACGGCCTCCCTCGACCCCGCACTTGTTCACATGTGACCACCTGTACGGTGCGCCCCTCCTCCCGCAACACCCAGCCCAGAAGCAGAATAGTCCTCTCCCTTCTGCCCTTGACAGGCCCTTGCAGATTTGAACACCAGCCCTTGAGGACTTTTGACTTAGGATTTAACGCTGCCTGTTGTTTCAAGTGGGCTTCCATTATCGTCCCAGAGAGGAGGGGCATGCTCTCCTAGGCGTTCCCCAGAGTGCCCGCACCCCTGTCCCAGAAATAGGAAATCAAGGAGCCCCTCTGACTCACCCGAAGGACGCAGTGGTGGGCACCGTGTCCTCATGAATAGATGGGAACATTGGTCTCTTCCAGGCCGAGAACATTGGGACTCAGAGGGGGAGGTGAGTGAGGGCCTCCCTGGAGGAGAAATGATGGAGATGGTTAGATGGTGGGACTGGAGACCATAAAACGCATGCATACTCCTCTAGGGAGAGAAACGGGGTTCTTCACTTAAATATTTATTAAGTACCCATCACACACCGGGTGCCAGGACACAGTGTGAGAACAGGCACAGTGTCTGTCCTCCAGGGGCTCATGGTCTCACGGAGAAGCCAGACATGACCCTCAGTGCTGGAGATTTGGTGGGGCGGGGTGGAGCTGAGTTCCCCTCCCCCGTGGGGCTCCCTGTCCAGGTGAGGGCCATCAGCCTGCCTGCCGAGGTCACCATTTCCATCAAGACAGTGACAGCCGCCCAGTTAACCCAGGGCCTCCCAGCTCTGTCACCCTGCGGGAGTGATGCCCACCCTCCCCGCCATGCCCACCCTCCCCGCCATGCCCCCCCTGGTATGGGTCTGCCTGGTTAGGTGTCCCAGATCTGGCAGAGTCAGCCCATCGGGATCCTAATTGTTTGTTAATGTCTGTCAACATTGCTCTCCTGTTCAAAACAAAGTGGGGGGTTTTCTGTCTCCCTTGTCCAGAGAGCAGGCGATTTGGGGACCAGGGGGATGGTGGGAGTCTGGGGCGACTCTAGTTTCTCTGCATCTGCTTCAGACGCTCCGTATGTGGGAGCATCATCATTCCTGCTCCTCCCTGGCCCTGCCCCAGGATGCGGGGACCATGCCAGGAGGGGCTGCAGTCCGGCTTCTATGGGGATTGGCTCCAGGGCAGCAGCAGGAGGCTGGGGGAGGAGGAGAAGGAGGAGGGCATCTGGCTCCTAGCTTCCTCCCTTGAGGGCCTCCAGGGACTGACTGGGCCCAGCCCCGGTTCACAGCTCCCACTGGGGCCTTTTCAACTCCAGTGATCCTGGCAACTGCTGTCTCCTCTCGGGGTTCAGGCCACGGGTTGGGAGGAAAGTGTTGTCTGCAGAGGTCACCCCCACATGCTGTCTACACTCTGTAAGTAGACCCTCTTTAAATGCCTCTGCATATTAGGCAGCTTGAACGTGGCCTGTCAATCTCCTACTGGACCCGAACTAATATGTCTGGGGATTACAAACTCAGATGTCAGGGACGCATTTGAGGGCTTGGGGGTGGGGAGCTGGCTGTGGTGGGCTGGGTACCTGGGGTGGTGGCAGTAGTCGGTGTGTGGTTCTCTGGGTGCTATTTGAGGGAGTCCCTTAGATCCCCTGGACCTCAGTTTTCTCATTGACACAGCCGGGGGTGGGGGGATGGACCCATGCTCCCCCAGACTCTGATCCTTGCGTCTGTGCGGGGGTGACGGGGCGGTGACTCTACAGTTGGGATTTCCCCTTGTTTTTCAAACCGATGTTTTAGAAAAAAACATCCAACATCCTGATTCACTTGTTCTCTATCTCTCTCAGAATGTGATTCAAGAAGACTTAACTTTAAAAGTATTTCCTTCTGTTGAATCACATAAACACTGGCTCTTGGTGCTGCTGAGAGTCATTTCCACTTTTTTTTTGGCTGTGCCACCCGCAGCCTGTGGGGTCTTAGTTCCCTGATCGGGGATTGAACCTGCAAGCCCCTGCCTTGGAAGCATGGAGTCTTAACCACTGGACCACCAGGGAAATTTTTCATTTTTGTTTCGGTGCCAGAGGGAGTCTATTTTGGTTCCCCAAGAATCACCGTCTGAAGGGCTGTGAGGCGATGGCCACCCCAGGACACACAGCATCACTTTCACCAGGGCCAGGGTTTGCCTTTATGGAACCCTGACCGGGTGATCAGCTCGTGCCCACTGTTTTGTGGGCGTGTACTGGAGCTGGGAGATAGTTCCCAAAGCGAGGGCTGTGGATTGGAAGGTAAATAATCCCCCAGCCACTCCTCTCCATGTGGTTAGTAACCACACCAACTCCAGGTGAACCTGGAGAAAAGTGTCATGTTGGGGCTGTGTGTCTTCAGCACCTGTCTGGTGTTTGTCACTTCCCTTTCAACAAAACCAGCAGGCCCAGCGCCTGGGCTGGACACCCAAATCTAACCAGACTTTAACAGACTTGCTTATGGTCTATTGTATTTATTTCAGCAGGGTATTTTTGGTGACAAACGATACTCATTTTCCATTTAAGTTGGTGATATACAGTTAACAGTTCAGAAGTGAGTCGCTATTAAAGAAACAGTTGTGGGAATTCCCTGACGGTCAGCTGGTGAAGACTGCCCGCTCCCAATGTAGGGGGCATGGGTGTGATTTCTGGTTGGGGAACTAAGATCCCACATGCTGCATAGTGTGGCCAGAAAAGAAAAGAAAAAATGAAATCCAAAAAAGAAAAAAAAAAAAAGAAGTAGTTGTACAGGTGATGAAGATGTCAGAGCTTGTGTGTAGAATGACAAAATGAGGGAAACACAGCCTGAGGGGTCCAGCCGGAAACCCAGGTCACAAACAAGAGGCCCGGCCCTGTGGTCAGGCTTACCAGCTGCGGAGGCAGACCTGGAATTTGGTCCCCCTCCATTGGGTTGCTCTTTAACCTCATGGTGCCTCGCTTTTCTCAACTATCAGATGCTAGGTGTGAGGAATCCGTGTCAAGCGCACAAAGCACGTGGTGAATGCGTCCAGAACCGGCACCACCCAGGGGGGTACCCGGAGGGACCCCTGTCTGCTGCAGGAGCCCCCGCGAGGCACAGCCCCAGCGATGCTTTACAGACACAGTTCCACTGCTGCGTGGACAGATGAGCTGGTCGCTGGCACATCACCAGCCCGCCTAATCCAGGGGAGCCCGCGAGACCACACAGTTCTCTCCTTGGTCCGAGGGGTGGGGTTGTCAACTTTTGCCTTTTGCATCCGGTCTCGCTGTGATAGTCTTGTGGCGTGCGCGCATGCGCAACTGGCCTATGGTAGTAAATACACCTGTCCTCGCTGATCTCCCCGTCTTTCCCGTGCCTGCTACTGTGTTTAGCACATCTCAGTCTCTTGGAAAACCTTTGCCCCATAAATAAGTAAAATCTCTCAGACCACTCAGGTTGGAGTCAAGGCCAGAGCTAAAAAGAAGCAAGGTCTCCCAAATCCAGCTCAGAAAGAACCCTTTCCCGGACACCTCGCTGGAATAAACGGTTTCTTCTAAAATCTGTTTCAAGTGACCACTGAGGAAGGATGTTGTTTATACACAGTTACCAAGGTGAACTGCAGATCATCGTCAATACCGGGGCAGGGGAGGCTGTGGGGCCACAGGGTCGGTAACAGCCTTGATACCAGGGAGAAGCAGCCTGGGCAGTTTCCAAGGGGCTTTTTCTCTTTTTCCCTGAGAAAAGGCCAGAGCTGTCTGTGGGGGGATGGACAGGGTTCTGGGAATTCAACGTCTGTTTTGGGAACACCAAGAGAGCTGAATCAGATCCATTCGGTCCAACATGCATTGTGGGCCCTTCTGGCATTTGGACATTTTATGGGCCTGGAATGTTTTGGAAACACATACGGAGGTGGGGTAGGGTGGCGGGAAGTGGGGGAGCCTGGAAAAGCAGAGCATCCCCCCGCCACCCCAATGACCCTGCTTCCTGCTGCGATGACAGGAAGTGCCTTCCGGACTCTCATCCTCAGAGTCTGGGGCTCCTGCTGGTCTTCATCTGTTTCCAGTTTCTTAGAATTACCTTATTCTGCTTCTTTGCCCTACACTGAGCCTTGTAGTTTTAATGAATGAATGAGCAATTCTAGCTGATAGCCTAACACCAATCTTTCCCCTTAAAAAATAAACCTCTCCATTAAAAAAAAAAGATAATATGACCACAGCAAAGAGCATTTAAAACTGCTAAAATCTCTCAGAGTTCTATCCCCACATCTCTGTTTCTGAAAAGAAACATCTCTTTTCACGTGCCTTCAATCAGACTTCCATCTCCTGTGGTTTTACATAGACCATCAGACCAAGACAAATTTTCCATTCTGTTCTATAGCATCATAAGGGTGCCTTTAAGAGAATGCATTGCGTTGGTTTATTGTTATTTATTAAACCATCCCTCAATTTCAGTCCCTTTGTATGAAATGTATTTCCATGGGACTCCAGCCGCAATGACCCACATCCACTTCCCAAGGCTCTTTCTTAAGTTCCCAACCCCTCAGCCTTTGCCAGGGCTGCTCCGGATGCCTGAATCCCCTTCCCTACTTTCTGCCTTTTGAAGTTGAGACCTAGTCAGTTACCAACCCTCCCATGGAGCCTCCCAAATTGCCCTGCGATGGTTGGTTTTATGTGTCGACGTGTCTAGGCTACAGCCCCCTGTTATTCAATCTAATATGGATCTAGATGTTGCTATAAAGGCATTTTGAAGGTGTTGTTGAAATCCCTCATCAGATGTTAAGCAAAGGAGATCAGCCTGAGTATCTAGGTGGGCCTGGCTTGATCAGTTGACAGGCCCTAAGGGCAGAAGCAGGGTTTCCCAGAAGAAGAAGTTCCACTTGTGGACAGGCCATGCCTGAGAATTCTGGCCACCTCTCCTGATTGCCTTACTGATGGATTCTGGGCTTGCCTAGTCAGCCCTACAATCACGTAAGCCAATTCCTTGCCATAAATTTGTTAGTACTTGTCTCCCATTGCCAGACTTCCCTGGTGGCTCAGGTAAAGAATCTGCCTGCCAATGCAGGAGGCCTAGGTTTGATCCCTGGGTCAGGAAGATCCCCGGGAGAAGGGAATGGCTACCCACTCCAATATTCTTGCCTGGAGAATCCCCATAGACAGAGGAGCTACTAGTCCATGGGGTCTCAAAGAGTCAGACATGACCGAGCACATGCCTTAAGCCCCGCACATGCCTTAAGTCTCTTTCTCACTGGCTTTCTCTCAGTTGAACACCTTCAAGCAGCAGAGTTCTCTTCCCTCCTCTCCCCCTCCTCCTTCTCCACGATGTTGTTTAGTGCAGGTCTATCAGAAATGCTTGTGTTGTGTCTTCCTTTCCTGACTCCTATCAGGGGCTCAATAAATGATTGTTTACTGACCGATAGAGGGCAGGGTGAGCCTTACTTTTCTCTTCCTCCCCAGCAGACACATCTCCAGAGTAGAAGCAAAGGGAAGTGGAAGAACTTACTGTGTGCTCTGCCTGCTACATCCTCAAGACTGTGTGGTTGATGTATCATTATTCCCATATACCAGACAGGAAGGCAGAGACAGCTAAGTAACCCAAGACAGTTCAGGATCACACAGCTAGCCATAGGCAGGGCCAGGATTCAAACCCAGGTCTGCCTGAGTCCAAACGCCAAGGCATTTTTCTTGCCTCGGAAGGCCTCATCCCCCTCCTTGAAGTTCCTGATGCAAAGCACCCCCTGTGAATAGTTGAGGATCATGCGGGCTTTCAGGCCTGGCTGCCCCTGGCCTGAAAGGGGCATTGTGACACCATTCTTCGAGGGAAGAAGGTCTGTGCAGGTGGCTGTAGGTGGACAATTCAAACCAGGGCTCTGCTGGCCGCGTGAGCGTGGCTAGGAGATCAGCACAGGCTAGAAACTGGTAGCCCGTGGGCCTTGGTCCTTAGGACCTTTTGGCGATGATGCCAAGCAGGGCCCTGCGGGGCTCCCGGGCCCTGCTCAGCGTCAGTGACATGGGTTTTGGGGGGCAGAAAACCTCAGTGTCTCAATCTCATCAGTCACTTGTGGTTTAGACCTTCAGAGGAGCTGCAGGGCACAAACCGCAGAGTGTGTGTGTGTGTGTGTGTGCAGGAGAGCATGGGCTGGGTGCCTGGGGATACCCCCAAGGGGTTGGAAAGACAGGGGACCTGGACTTTCACTACTGAGACCCAACAACCTCAGAAGCCCAGCCCTAAAACTTACTAGCTGTGTATAACTTTGGACAAGCAGCTGAAGCCCCTCAGGGCCTCAGTGTCTCCACCTGTCAAATGGGGAGCTAACAGCACCCACTCTGTGGAGTTGCCATGAGGAGAGGCAGGGTCATGAATGTAAAGTGCTTAGGACAATGCTTGACATACTTTAAAGGAGCTATATGTGTCAGGGTTTCCTTCCTCTCTGCTCTACGTTAGGTTTCTGCAAACAATTTTTTTGGAGGAAAGAGTTCTACTTAAAAAGAAAATGTTCACCTTACCCCCAGCTCCTTATGACAGAGGGGGAACCTGAGGCTCAGAGAGGTGAGGAGATGCCCTAAAGTCACACAGCAAGTAAACGCCAGTGTGCAGCAGAGCCACGGCCTGGCCTATTGCCTGCTGGAGTGGCCTGTCAGGGGTCTGTCCAGGCCAGAGGTGACCAGGCGTTGGGACGTGCCCACAGGTCTGGGGCCAGGGACAGCAGAACCCTAGGGGTTGTCTTACTGGAAAGCTGGGTTTCTGTACCTGACATATTCTTCTTTCTTCCTTCTGCTCCAGGATAATTCCAGAATCCCGGGTTAGCCTGACAGGATTCTGGAATATTAGGGTGGGAAGGGCTCCTGGACACTTTTTCATCAGACCCCTTCATGTTACAGAAGTGGACGTAGAGGCCCAGAGACAGTGGACATTCTCTCAGGACATATAGCCAGTTAGCGCCAGAGCTCAACATTGAACCCAGGTCCTGGAATTATGGTACCTAAGCCTCCTGTTTGCTTTGCTTTTTCTAAATCATCCCACAACTGCCTTCATCTTGTGCAGAAGACAGGGCTATGTGCTAAGGCCTGATTGTGAACATGTTCAAAAAACCCAAACCTCATACTCCCAGCCCCTGAAAGGTGTGCTGGGGACATGCATGAAACTGTAAAAGCAGCTGCCTTTGCGTGATTAGAAAGAGGTTCTTCTGGAAGAAGATATTTGCAAAACGATTCAACCCACAAAGGCTGAATTTCCAAAATGTACAAACAGCTCACACAACTCAATAACCAAAAAGCCCCAACAACCCAATAAAAAATGGACCGAAGACCTTAAATATACATCTCTCCCGAGAAGACATACAGATGGCCGATAAGCACATGCAAAGTTGCTCACCGTGACTAATCATTAGAGGAATGCAAATCAAAGCTACGTGGAGGTATCACCTCACACCAGTCAGAATGACTATTATAAAAATGTGGGTGTGGAGGAAAGAGAACCTTCCTACACTGTTGGTGGGAATGTAAGTTGGTGTAGCCGCTATGGATAACAGCTATGGATGACAGTATGGAGCTTCCTCAAAACACTAAGAATAGAGCTACCACATGATCCTGCAAGGGCTTCCCAGATGGCGCTAGTGATAAGGAACCAGTCTGCCAAGGCAGGAGATGTAACAGATGTGCGTTTGATCCCTGGGTCGGGAAGATTCCCTGGAGGAGGGCATGGCCACCCATTCCAGTATTCTTGCCTGGAGAATCTCATGGACAGAGGAGCCTGGAGGGCTGCAGTTCATAGGGTCTCAAAGAGTTGGACATGACTGAAGTGACTTAGCAAGCACATATGCATATATACACACAACACACACACAACATATATTTCACTTTGCTATACACCAGAAGCTAACACAATATTGTAAATCAACTATACTTCAATAAAAATATTGTTTAAACAGAAAGGTGTCTGCTTTTCACTTTCCTGTATGTTCTGGGGTTTTTCATCACGAGCGTGTAAATAATTTATCATGGGAGGAAATAGAAATCTTTGCAAAGAGCAAAAGCCAAAACTATGTAAGGTCTAGAGGAAGTGTGTTTTCCAGAAAAGCCTTTGTTCAGGAAGCGCTCAGATTTGGTGACCTGAAGATCCTCATTTCCCAGTAGATGCCCCAGCTCCCTGAAGGTCCTGGTGGCCCCAGGGGTGGCCCTGGCCTTGCTGGGGCAGGAGGAGGGGACAGGGGCTTCAGTCACACGCAAGCTTTTGTGCCGTGACCAGTCTTCCCATCTAGCCCGGTTTATAAAACACGTGGGAGGAAAATATTGTGGAGACTCTGGCCAACCGCAGAGAAAAAACAACCCTTCGTGGCACGAAGAGGTTTGGGTCCTGCCCAAGAATGAGTGGTGAACACCAAACTTGAGGCAGGTGGTGTATTATTCTTTCCTACACAGGGTCCCTGCAAGATGTCCTTGACTCCGAAGGGACCCACACCCATTTACTTCCCGGGAGTGGCCTTTCTGCCCATTTATTCATTCATTCAACAGACTTTCATTCCTTATGTTTGCCATCCTCTGTGTGTGATACAGCAGGAAAGGCACAGGTGTGCTGGGCAGGGCGAAAAGAACGTGGACATCAAGCCACACCCCAGTGCCATCCTTCAAGGACCATCTGAAGTGTCACCTCTTCTGAGAGGCCTTCCTTGACCTCTCAGCCAGCAGGGATCCCTCCCTTATCTGAGACTCTATAGCAAAGAGGCAGAAAGGTCCAGGGCTTTGGGCATCAAGTCTGGGTTCTAGTCCTGCCTCCATCACTGGGTACCAGGGGGTGACCTTGGATAACTGCCTTGACAACTCTGGGACTTCTTCATTGGGAGAATGAGAGCTTGTACTATTGGTTCTGGAGACACCTGTAGAATCATGTCCTTAAAGGGGAAATGAGCTGCCATGGGAAAGCAGTGAGCTCCCCGTTCTGAGAAGCATGCAATCAGAGGCAATAGGGTCAGCATACTGCCTTTTCAGGGTTTATCTCCTCACTCACTGGCAACCAAAAGCCCTTATGGAGATGGGCAGAATGAGTCAGTCTTAGCAAGTTTCCCTTCGCTGGGCGTGGTGAAGCAGACGTGTCTTCCTGCCAGGCTCCCTGAAGCCTCCAAGCTTCCCAGATCCAGGGTACCCGCCCCACCCCCTCAGGCCTGCCCAAGTCAAAGCCACAGTCAGGTCGATTATAGGGGTATTGCCTTACACCAGTCAGAATGGCCGTCATTCATTAACGAGTCTGCAAGTAACAAATGCTGAGGAAGGTGTCTCAGGGGTGGTTATACCTACTGGGGCTTCCCTTGTGATTTAGCAGTAAAGAATCCGCCTGCCCACGCAACCCACTCCAATATTCTTGCCTGGGAAACCGCATGGACAGAGGAGCCTGGTGGGGGTGGGCTACAGCCCATGGGGTTGCAAAAGAATCAGACAAGACTGAGCGTCGTTGTTTATGACAACGATAGGCCCATTTTACCAAGAGGCTACATCACCTGCCCCAGACAAAAACCAAGACACTTCCCAGGTTTGCCCAGCTCCCGTGTCCAGGCATGATGTGAGTACCGAAGCGAGGGACAGGATATTTGCACGTGTCTCAGATCTGGTTTCCTCAGTGTGTATGCCCAGAAGTGGGATTGCTGGGTCATATTGTTTGCCCACATTTTTAAGGACCTTACAGAGAAACCCCCGTATGCAGGGCCCAGGGCTGGTGATCAGGAAGTATTGTAGAAGGATGAATAAAGATGATGACGATGATGTTGACAGCAATGCACGTACCATCTGCTGTCTGCCAGCACTTAACAAATATCAGCTGTCTCAGTCCTTGCAACAGCTCTAGACAGACATAGCTAAACTGAGCCTCAGCAGAATTCAGCCTCAGAGCCTGGCCTGAGACTCAGTGCAGAAGTGCCTTCCTCAGTCCTGTATGGAGGGTGGGGCTCACAGCCCTGTCCTCATCTTAGTAAACAACAAGACAGGCACAGATTCCAGAGAGGGGCTTGTGCAAGTTTAGGTAAATGGCCTTGGCCAGGTTTATTATTTATTTTTATAATTTTATAATAATTATTATAATAATTATTTATTATTATTAAGTGGACAGGGATGGCATAGGATTTGAACTCAGGAATTTAGATGCAAAAGTACTTAGTAAACTTCCAAGTACCCCAGATGTATCAGGACCATGGAATTTTCAAGCTAGAAGAATCTTGCCATTTAGAGATTTTTTTTTTGGTCCAACTCTACATCAACAGTGGCTTCCCAGATGGCTCAGTGGTAAAGAATCCGCTTGCAATGCAGGAGACACAAGAGACATGGGTTCGATCCCTGGGTGGAGAAGATCGTCTGGAGAAGGAAATGGCAGCCCACACCAGTATTCTGGTCTGGAGAATTCCATGGACTGTGTAGTCCATGGGATCGCAAGGAGTCAGACACGACTGAGCGACTTTCACTTCACTATGTGCGTGCGCATGCGCGTGCGCGCGCACACACACACACACACACACACACACACACACTGCAATTTTCTTTCTCTTTACACATGCCTTGATTGTCACATTGTTAGTCACTCAAGCAAAGAATAGAGTCTTCGCTTCTCTGAATTTGAAGTTGTGGTAGCATAGCCGCTTTTGAATGTTTGCTGAATTGTATTGCTATTAGCAGTAGTGAGTTCCCTGTCACTGGAGGAATTCAAGTAAAGTCTGGGCAGTGTTTTTGGTGTATTTGGGCCAAACTTCCTTAAATTCTATGAATTTAGCCCTAGGGACTACATGTGGTTGTCCCATTTAACCCCATGGCTTCCCTGCCCCCAGCCTTTCCAGTTCGAGACATATATATTATTATTCTTTAGCTTTTTAGTTCGCATTGGAGTATAGCTGATTAACAACACAGTAATAGTTTCAGGAAAGGAACTCAAGCCTATATGCATGTATCTGTTCTCCCCCAAACTCCCCTCCCATCCAGGCTGCGAGCAGAGTTCCATGTGCTATGCAGTAGATCCTTGTTGGGTATCCATTTTAAATATAGCAGTGTGTACAGAGACACATATATTAAATTTGTATGATATGAAGGTACTGGAATTGCCCACTGTCAGTAGGTTCACAGACCCAATCTCCCTTAATTCTCCAAGAACACTATAGGAGTGTTACTCTGGGTGTGACACCATCCAACTTCAGGATGAAAATGAACTTCAGAGAGGTCAGTGTTGCTGTTTAGTCTCTAAGTCTTGTCCGACTCTTTTGCGACCCCATAAATTGTAGCCAGCCAGGCTCCTCTGTTCATGGGATTCTCCAGGCAAGAATACTGGAGTGGGTTGCCATTTCCTTCTCCAGGAGATCTTCCCAACCCAGGAATCGAACCTGAGTCTCCTACATTGGCAGGTGGATTCTTTCCCACTGAGCCACCTGGGAAGAGAGGTTACTAATCCCCCAAAAGCCACCCAGCTGTGAAGCAAGGTTTGGCCTCAGACCACCCAACCTCTGCACTTACTCCACCCTCACCAGGCAGCCTTCTTCTGGTGGGGGGCGGGGGGCCTGGCATCTCCCTCCTATAACCCTGCGGAGGAACTGTAGTTTGCAGCTCAGCTGGCACTAGGGGGCTGCGGGTCCTGATCCGGGGCCCCGACACTCCCACAGACACTGCTTGTGGGTACAGGCCACCAGGACTCATCACTCCTAGGGCTAAAGCAGCTGGAAATTTCCAACTCTTTGAATCGGGGTGGAGGAGCATTTCTGACATGCCCGAGCTTGCCTAGTCCCCGCGTATGTCACAGTTCAGGAAGCAGAAGGGAGAACCTGGGAGATGCCCTGCCTGGCCCACCAGGGGGCCTGTGCCAGGGGGAGGCCGTGCCCAAGCTGCTCACCTTCCGGCGCACTCCGCTCAAAGCCTGGCCAGGAGGGAGATGCGGGACCACAGTTCTGTGCCTCTTCTCACTGCTCGGTCCCTGGACCTCTAGGAGCCTTGGTTTCCTTATTGCTGACGTGGGATTGATGATTCGTAGGCACTCAGTTGGGCTTCCCTGGTGTCTCAGCGGTCCTGCAACGCAGGAACCCCAGGTTCGATCCCGGGGTCAGGAGGGCATGGCAACCCACTCCAGTATTCTTGCCTGGAGAATCCCATGGACAGAGGAGCCTAGCGGGCTATAGGTCATGGGGTTGCAAAGAGTCAGACACAACTGAAGTGCCTTGGAACCCACGCGGGCACTCAGGGATTACTCTTATAAGAGTGAGACACCACGCTGTCCACTGCTCCAGCTCCTGGCTGCCTGGCCCTGATTCCTCAGGAATCCTCGGAGTTAAGACAACAATAAAACAATCTGGTTTGCAGATGTTTAGTGGGCCAGTCACACGCTGAAGGAGGGAGGCCGGCAGATGAGAGCTTCTATGTCTTCTCTGGATACAGAGGGTTGACAGGCTCTCAAATCTGCCTCAAATCCAGAAAATTGGATTTGGGGATAATTCAGTGAAGCAAAACAAGAACCTAAAAAAATGCCCTTCACGTTTTGCTTGTTATTTCTGAAAACAATCAAAAGGACAGGAAAAGCCTCCCACCCTTGGATTAGGGAAATAAGAAACAAGCAAAAATTTTCCAGATTAGGAGACTGATTAAACACGTGAACATGATGCTCCAAAGAGTTCAGCAAAAGATAGCCAACACTTTGGAGAGGATGTCAGGTGGGGAAAAAGCTGGGCACTAAATCGTATGTATAACACAGGAGGAAAAAAGTCTGGAAGGCTGAATACCGAATTATTACTACCAATAACCGGGCCTCTCAGGTGGCTCAGTGGTAAAGAATTCGCCTGCCAATGCAGGAGCTGCATGAGACTCGGGTTTGATCCCTGAGTTGGGAAGGTCCCCTGGAGGAGAAAATGGCAACCCATTCCAGTATTCTTGATGGGATAATCCCGTAGACAGAGGAGCCTGGCGGGCTACAATCCATGGGGTTGTAAAGAGTCAGACATGACAGAGCATGCACACATGCCTTACTAATAATTAGTCACTATTGCCTTTGAGCAATGGAATGCTGGCTTTCCTTTGTGTTTTTTTCATTCTTTGTAGTAGCCTTCACATTTTCTGTGAAGAACGTTGATTACTCTTGAAAGAAAATTATTTAAATAAGCCAAGTTTTCTCTTCTATTTGTTTTTTCAAAGTAGCGAATGAATGATGGGTTAGCTTGTATAAGAGGTAATCAGCCAGCTCAAGCTCAAAGAAAAGACTCTGCTTACACAAAAACTGGTAAATCAATGCGCAGTCAGATTTTCATTTAGAATGAAATGGTTCGTGTATTTATGAGCTGTTTCTTCAGTGGTTTCCCGTCTTACCCAACCACCAGTTCTGAGCATGAGACAGCCTGGAACTCGGGACCCTTTGCTACAGTGCTGCAATACTTGCATCAGAACAGACTACCTCTCCCCTAGCTACAAAATACAAAGAAAGTAAAAGGGACTAAAAATAACTGCGTGCCCGTGCAGTTGGCACAAGTTTCAGACAAGAAGATACAAAAAGAGCAAAAACCCAACTGCCAGTTCTGAAAAGTCCAGGACAAAAACAGGGTGTCAGCAGCAAAAGCAGGTACTATGCATGCCCCCCCCCCCGCCACCCCCCGCCAAAGGAGTGGGCAAAGCACCTAAGCCATCCCTGGACACATACCTGCTCTTATCCTGTATAAGGAACCAGCTCACCTTGCCTCCAGGAGCAAGCAAGGGAAACTGGTATCTGTTCTAGCTCTCCCCTGCTATCTCATGGACCCCTGTAAAGCCTCGCCTGAATTTCTTGTCCGGCCTCTAGTCAATTTCTATTGATTGGGGAGTGCCAGGAACCCTGGCCGGTATCAAGCAGGTGGAAACATGGGCTTTTAAGAACCCAGGAAAGAGCACCTGGATGAGGAGTGACTGAGGGAGACTCTGGGGGAGGTGGAATTCTCTTGCTCCACTAAAAGCCACTTACTGTCACAGGATTCAGGCTGATTCTTTGCATTTGGAGTCCCAAGGAACCAAAAACACCCTTCCCCAGCCTCTGTTCTTCTTTCTGACCCATGTCTCTGTCGCCTGGGTTTCATCTTTGAGTGACTTTTCTGCAACGGCGGCAAGGATGGCGTGTTCCCTGAGCCTTTCTCATTCGGCGTGGCTCTCTGCTGCCTTCCCTGGAGGAAGACCATTCACTCTCCCAGCCCGCTTCTCTCCTGAGTCTGGAGATGCTCCTTTGTTGGGTTGGATGTGTTTGCTGCCGTGGGAAACCCTTCCTTTGCGTGCTGCCCACTGCTTTCCCCCTTTCCCCACCTCTGGGTTATCTGGTCACCCGTCCTCACCCTCCCTCTCAGAGCATCCGCAGGCCAGCTCCGGCCTTCGTGCAGCAAACGAAAGAGGCTGGGAGGTAGCATCCGTCTGGGGGCATCTGGATCCTAGCTCTGACACTTACCAAGAAGTGTGACTGAGCGAGCGGCCTTCTCTCTGGGCCTGGGTGCCCCCATTTGTATGACTGGGGACATCATGTCCTGCCTGCAGGGGGTGGTGAGGACCCAGTGGGATCAGTCCTGGATCTCATTAACGCTTGGCTCCCTTCCCGGCCTTGGAGTAACCGCTGTCCCCGCAGTCCCCCAGACCTGGGAGTGTTTTGTGTGGTGACTCTCCTAGAGGCCCACGTCCACCCTCTCAGTCCCAGCCACCACAATCCACGCATTCTCAAAAAAAATTCCCCAGACCACTTGCAAGGAAAGTCCCCATGACTGCGATTTATTTTCACGGTAAACACACATGTCCACCACTGGGTACAGGCAAGGTGGTCCAATCAGGGCACTCAGCACCCAGCTGGGGTTTGGAGATGATGCTCTAGAGTGGGAAGCACCTGGACCAGGGCCCAGGCTTCCCCCAGAGTGTCCAGCCCCTGCCCCTCTTTCCCCATCTTCTCTCCCTGCCTCTCCCCCACCCCCCACCAGCAGCAGGGCTGTTCTCGCTGGCTGGCCGGAATGCACCTCCTGATTCCCGCCCTGACATCTTAGCCCGCCGGGGAAACACGGTGTCCTTGAGGGGGAGCCAGACCAGGCCCCGAGCACAAGGGGGGTGCACTCAGGCCAGCAAGCCCCTGAGCATCTCTGTCCCCTCAGAGAGTGTTTCCTCCACCCCTGCACGGGGCAGCTTTGTCAGAGGTATGGCAGCCATGGTTCCTGGGCGGGGGCCGCTCCCCAGATCTGGGCTCCAGCCTGGTCTAGCCCACCACCTGTCCTTCCCCATTTAGATGTGCCCTTCACGTTACAGGGCTGGACCCTCCTGGGAGAGAACTTGACCTCTGCCCACAGTGACAGGGTACAGCCTGCAGCAACTAGGTGGACGCTTCAGGCCCCCTTGCACGCTGCAGCCTGACGCTCTGCTAGGCGCTGAAGTGGGAGCTGGAGATGGACAGATGGCTAAGGCAAGGCCCTGGCCTTTGTGGGGCTCACGGACTGCAGGACAGACAGACACACAGACAGCTCCAATACAGCATGACTAGCGCTGTCATTAAGGGCCCAGAGGCCTTTGTGGGGGCACTGAGGAGAGACTTAGCCCTCTGAGAAGGGTGTAGAAGACTTCCTGGAAGGAAGGACCCCTTCATCTTAAAGGTTGAGTAGGAATAAGGCAGATGAAGAAGCTCAAAGAAGGTGTGGAAAAGCATTGTAGGCACGGGAACAGCATGGACGAAAGCTCAGAGGACTGGAGAGGTGATGCACATAGGATCCTGGTAGCTCAGATTTTCCTCAGTTTCACACCAGCTTTGTCCCCTCTCTGCTGGGAAGGGTCAAGCCCCTCCAATAAGGTTTCAGCTCCATAGTTGGGTGTTCTTGCTTTAAGCCTGGGAAGTGGCCCATCTCTAAGTCTCTTGGCAGCTTTATCACAGGCCCGTTTCCTAGCTCAACCCTTGGAGGATGGTGTGGGGAGAAGCCTGCCTTTGCTTTCCCTTACATGGGATTTTCTTTTCAGTGAGCCTGTGGGGAGTAGATGTGGCAGGGGGAGCACAGGCCCTTGTAAATCTGCTCTGAGAGTTCTTTCATCATATTATAAATAGCTTAGTTCTACCCTGGTGGCCTTCACTAGGCCTGTACTTCCCAAGATAAGATGCAAAGCAGACCCTTGAATTCAAATGCCCACAGGGGTCCGTTAAGGTGGGGGTACTGGAGGTACCAGATGCTCATGCTGGGTGAGCCGTGAGCACCTGGAGGGTCAAGGTCTTACCTAAAGAGCTGAGTGTGGCCAGGTGGAGGATTCAAGTTCAGCCTTGCCCAGAGACATCTGCATTTCTAGAGAAGTTGGCAATCTAAGTTTTTTTATGTGACACATCCCAGTTTTGGACTTCCCTTGTGGTTCAGCTGGTAAAGAATCTGCCTGCAATGCAGGAGACATGGGTTCAATCCCTGGGTTGGGAAGATCCCCTGGAGAAGGGAAAGGCTACCCATTCCAGTATTCTGGCCTGGAGAATTCCACGGACTGTATAGTCCATGGAGTCAAAAGAGTCGGACATGACTGAGCGACTTTCACATTTACACATCCCAGTTTTAAAATACTGACTTTTTCAAAAAGGATAAGTGGCTAAATACTTAGCATATCTGTGAGGCTGTTGTTCCGTGGGATCCGATGAGACTTACACATAAAATGTTGAAGCGGGCCCTGGGCCATGGCACTGGGCAGGGCCTTTAGCTCCGCTCTCCTGCCTTCAGGGACATGGAACCCCCACCCTCCCACCCCCACCTCCAGCACTCCCTCCCCTCCCCACCAGGGAGCAGGAGACCAGGATGGAAAGAAGGCCTTCCTGGGGCTGACAGAAACCTCCAACCAAGCAGAACCCCCTTCGCACGGCCCGAGAAGGCCGGGATGCTGAGCCCAGCTCTGCTGCCGGCGGCTCTTGACCCTCAGTGAAGTGACCGCTCATCACTCCCTCAACTTAGAATTCTCCACGTAGCACGAATCACTTCCTGTATTTCCTTTTCCTCCCCTATTTTCATAGAGCCAAGTTTTCGTTTTCCCTTAGATGAGATACTGTCATTAATGTTTTTTCCTTTTCTAATTAATCATCTTGTTTTGTCACCGTTATTTTTTCTCCTACTTCTTTTTCTTTCTTCTACTTTTTTTGGGTCTATCTAACTTCTTGAACTGAACATTTTATTCATTGACTTTCTATCTCTATGTTTATGCATAAAATACTGTGATAATCTTTATAATAATAATTATTTTAACATGAATTTTCCTATGAGTATGGCTTTGGCTGCATCCCATAAATTTGATTAACTGTGTTCTTATAACTGATCACTTCTCAAAGATCTATAACTTCACTTCTGATGCTCTCTGATAGAAGAGTTCTGAGGAGGAGTGTTTTGTAAAATTTACAGTGATTTGTTGTGCCTAGTTTCTATATTTGATGTTTATTTCCACAGTATTGTCAAGTAATGCAGCCTGTAAGAGAGCTATATTACACTTTTCTTTAGGGCCTAGAACATGGTCAATTTCAATCAATATTCCTTAGAATGTATTGACTCTGCTGAGTACAAAGTAACATAATTATCATTAACTTATCATAATTTATAATAATGTATTACAAATATAATATATAATTATATATATACTCTTCAGTTCTTCTAATGGTTATGTTTAAATTTTTAACAAATATATTAAATCTTATATTCATCTGTTAGCATTAATAGTAGAAAAGTAACTCTTCTTCCAGTTAAAATAAAATCTTTAGTGTAAATCAACCATGGTGGTGGTGGCAGTGGTTTAGTCACTCAATCGTGTCCAACTCTTTGCAACCTCATAGACTGTAGCCCGCCAGGCTCCTCTGTCCATGGGATTTCCCCGGCAAGAATACTGGAGTGGGTTGCCACTTCCTTCTCCAAAGTCAACAATACTTCAGTTTAAAAAATCTTTAGCACACTTTTCCTTCTCCCTTCCTTTTCTTTCCCCATTTTCAGATATAGCTGAAATCATAAGAATTTTTTTGTTCCAGATTATTTCCTAATTTTTATATCTGTTTTAAACATGTAGTTGCCCAAAGAGTTACAGAGCTTCACAATCACTTTACCACCAATTTGCTAGCCATACCTTAGTACTGAACTGGTTTAACGGATCAACTACTTTTTCCCTGTAACACATCTTTCCTTTTCTTGAATTATTTGATGGGATTAATTTCATCAAATGGCTGGAAGGTGCAATTGCAGAGGCTCTGGAAAGACCCAGAAAGCCTCCGTCTGCAGTCAGGGTGTCACCCCTGGCGTGCAGGTATTCCCAGGGGGTGCCATGCTCTGGGCTGCATTCAGTCTTTTCCCAGGAGCGGTTTCTAGTTGGGTGGGGGAGGCAGAACACTGCATGGTGTTTCCAGAGCCCCAAATCCCAGTACAGGGGAGCTAGGCTGGGAGCTGTCTGGGGCCCCGAGATCTCAGGGACAGTGTGTCTATCGGTTCCTGAGATGAGATTGGAGGGACAGTGATGGAACCCCAGTTAGAGGGTTTGGGGACCCCGAATCTCAGCCATGGGGATTAAGAGGACGGGTCTGGGGTTGGTGGCTTTGGGGCCTGGGGCAGGGACAAGGCCTAAGTTCCCCTCGAGTTTGCTTCCCCAGAAAGCCCTTTGCTAGGGCATCGTGGTCCATGGCTGGTCTTTCCCAGTCAGGCCACACCCACCCTGGAGTGTGGCCGCCTGGGAACCCTCAGGCTGCAATGACTCCACTGCAGGGCAGACAACACCCTGGCGGTCCTGTCCCCAGAGCCGGTCCCTCTGCTAGGTGGGCACCTGCAGTGAGCCTGTCCCGCAACCCCACTTGCACTGCATCAACACCCTCTGAGCTAAACCCCCTTGGTCCTCAGAAGGAAGAGTGACTATCCCCATTGTACAGATGAGAAAACTGAGGCTCAGAGAACTTCTCCAGCAGGAAGCAGTCAGAATTTGAACCCAGAGCCCGTGCTTGTTCCACCCTGCTTCGTGCAGTGATGATTTCTTTTTTTTCTAGAGGGGGTTCACATTTTTCTAGCCTCCAGAACCCTAGAGATCCCAGAGTCAAAGGAACACCTTATTCCTTGGGTTTGTTCTGGAAAGTGTGTTTTGATTAAAGAGCTGTAGATGTTTCACTCAGGGAGGACCCATAGGATGAGAATTATACAGTCCAAATCCAAGAGATAGAAAGTGGGCCAGCGGTCAGTGGAAGAGGGATTTAGCTTCAGTCTAAGTGAAGAAGGACTTTTTAACACTATAATCCTCCTAAGATGAAGCAGGCAGACTTAAAAAGTAGTGAGCTTCCCGTTCCTGGAAGCCTGTGCACTAAGAAGGTTACTCGGAGTTCCGGGGACTCCTGGGCTGGGTGGGCATCAGAAGTGACGCACTGAGTCTTGCGATCAAGTCTTAGGAAGTTCTGCTCATTAGACTCGTGGCCCTGGGATACCCTAAGTGCCTTCCGAATCTTCAAAACACAGTCCTGCTGTGTGTGTTTAAAAACACTTAAATAGACTTTATTTTTAGAGCAGTTTTAAGTTCACAGAAAAATTGAGCAGAAAGGACAGAGTTTCCAAATATTGTACCTCCTGCTGCACGTGTACACAAATTAACATCCTGCACCCGGAGTGCTGCGTCCTTACAATCAACAAGCATACGGCGGCACATGGTGTCACCCCGTCTGTGGTTTACATTAGGGTTCTCTCTTGGTGTTGTACATTCTGTGGATTTGGACACATGTATCATGACATGTCGGAGAAGGCCATGGCACCCCACTCCAGTACTCTTGCCTGGAAAATCCCATGGACGGAGGAGCCTGGTAGGCTGCAGTCCATGGGGTCGTGAAGAGTCAGACACGACTGAGCGACTTCACTTTCACTTTTCACTTTTATGCATTGGAGAAGGCAATGGCAACCCACTCCAGTGTTCTTGCCTGGAGAATCCCGGGGATGGGGGAGCCTGGTGGGCTGCCGTCTATGGGGTCACACAGAGTCGGACACGACTGAAGTGACTTAGCAGCTGCAGCAGCGTCATGACACGTATCCACCATCATAGCGCGCTGTGTGCTCTGCGGCATACAAGGTATTAATGCCTCAGCCAGGTACTGAACCCACGCACCCTGCAGTGGCAGCGTGGAGTTTTAACCCCTGAACTGCCAGGGAAGACCCAAACCACCATAATTTCATACAGAGTAGTTTCACTGCCGTAAAAATCCTCTGTGCTCTGTCTGTTCATCCCTCCCTGCCCCCAACTCTGGCAAACACTGATCTCTTCACTGTTTTGCCTTTTCCAGAATGTTATGTAATAGGAATCCTACAGTATCTAGCTTTCTCATATTGACTTCTTTAACTTAGTAACATGCTGTATACTTGCAGTGCTTGCCAAGTGATCAGTATTCACTTATTCATTTATCCATCCATCTGTTCATCCATGCATCCACTATTTAGTCATTCAGCAAATACTGACTGGCGTCCGCTTTATACTAGGCACGGTTTAAGAGCAGGTGAGGCGGCTGTGAACGGGACAGACACGGTCCCTGTTTTTATTTTGAAAACCAGAATCCCCTGCTGGGTCTGCAGGCCCCTCTCCCGTGCCCCGGGTGCACCCTCTCTGACCCTGAGGTGGCCCAGGTCAGAAGGACAACCCTTAGTCTTACCCTCGGACCCTCTCTGAACTTTTTATCCAGACAGAATCACCGTGTGAGCAGAAACCATGTGGCACAGCTGTTTCCCCTGCTTGATGCCATGGGACAGCATCTCCCCAGTTCTGTCTAATCCGAAGTCCTTACATCTCACCATCAGTCAATCATCAGACTGCTCACCAGTGATAGACTTGAGTCACCAAGTGGTTGAGGACTTCCCAGACCCTAAGCGAAGGGCTTTGCTGGGTTACATCCTGACTCGGAGGCTCAGTTTCCTCATCTGTCCCGTGAGGATCCCAGAGCCCACGATTGCCGGGGTTTTGTGAGTCCAGGGCAGAGCAGGGATGAGACCCTGTGGTCCTGAGGTGGGGCGAGCATGGAGCCTGCATTTGCAATGTTTTCAAAACCCCTTCTCCTGACTCCAGCCCCTGTTTGGCTCCTGTTCTGAGCAGGAGAAAAACAATAAACGCGCCCTTCTAGCTTTTGGGTCTCCTGTTGCGGAATATCCCCACCACTCCCACTACTGCCGAGGCCCAGAAGGACACAGAACACAGAAGGACTCCAGCGACCTGTGGGTTGCTCCCTCTACCCCCAGCCAGCCAAGCCCTTCTCTCGCTGAGAGGAGGAATATGGGACGTGGTTGGTCCTGACCCTCCCACCCCCGCAACGGCTCATACCTGGGCTGAAGCTCCCACTTCCTGCGGTTGGCAGGAGACGCAGGGAGCCTGACTCAGGGATGCACATTCTAACCTGCCCCGGAGAGAGCAACGCCCCCCTCCCACCCTGACCAAGGTTGGTAAAATTACCTGCCCTCGGCAGTTCTGATAACAGCTACGATTTATCGAGCACCTACTGCATACGCAACACTTCATCAGCCTATTTCTCTCTTTGCCACCACCCTGCCACGCCAGCTTTCTGGGTCAGGAAACTAGAAAAAAAATGGATGCAAACACGTTACCCAGGGGATGAGAGCAGAACTTGATGCTAGCTAGGTCTGGATGCAGAACTGATGCTCTGAACCAAGGTACTGTTTTATCCCTCCATCCTAGCCACCCAGGACCAGACGGGAGGGATGAGAAGCTTATCTGAATCATCATCACAGCAGCCTCAAATGCGAATCAGCTAAAGTTTACAACCCCTTCCGTCTGTGCTCTGAATAACTCCAGCCATCCCGGAAAGTAGGTGAGCAGGGTACTTTACAGATGAGAAACTGAGGCTCAGAGAAGTTAAGTAACTTGTCCAGGGTCACACAGGGCCAACGAGTGGCAGGGCTATGAGTGCAAAGCCAGATTCTGGAGTCTAATCGCCACACCTTTCTCACTGCAGCTCGCTCGCTTCTCCCTGCTTTAATGCAGGAATCCACCCGGAGCCTATAAAATCAGATCACTAAATCGCTCACACAAACACATGCCTGCCTGCCTGTCTCCTCAGTTCAGAAAGAAGACACACCTAGAACAAAACAAGAAAATTTCTCTTGCTCGGAACCCTTCCTGTTACTTGTAGAGAAGGAAGGGAACTTTCCCAAGCTCCCCAGGAGCTGAACAAAACTTCTCTCCCAGCCTGGGGATCAGCCCCTGGGTGTGTCACCCACCTGCCCGCCCTCCCTCTGTGCTGGGTCTGCCCGTCCAGCCCTGCCCAGCACCCACCTTGTCCGGAGCATAATCGAGGGCACCTCCGTGGCTCCCTGGTCCAGCAAGGCTCCCTGAGGGCCCCTGTCCTCCGAGGAGCCTCCGCAGCGGAGCTGGAGTGGCGGCGGGAACAGCTCATCTTTCAAGGGCTGGGTCGTGATGTCATCGCCCTTCTAGGCACTTCCTCCCTCCACCTCCAGCCTAGCCAGCACTCCAGCTTCTGCCCAGCGCCCTCCCTAACCAGGCTGGCTACAGTTTCTAGAACCCAGACCTGCAGAGGCCAGGCAGGGTGGCTGCAGCTGCCCAGGGCTCCTCCTGGCTTCTGAGCCGGGGGAGCTGGGCGAGCCGCGTGGAAGACCTCCAAGTTAGTCCGCGGAGAGTTCTATTGTGTAGACAGGCTGCCCTTGAGAGGCTCCGGTTGGCAAACATGTTCTGGGCTCCGAGTCAGCCCGGGGTTTTCAGCCCTGCTTCCCTGGCGAAAAGCCCCGGGCAAGTGACTTAACCTCTCTGAACTCTGAAATGGAGGGGAAGGTGACAACACTCAGAAGGGGTGTGGTGAGGATTAGGAACAGTCCTGACAAGTATATGGCTTTTACTGTGGCAGGCGCTTTGTAAAGACATAAATGCCTTCACTCAGTTAATCCTCCTAGGAACCCAGGCACTGTGGCTCCAAAGTCTGTTCTTAACCACTTTCCCATTCTTTCTCTCAGTTAAATGAAACTATGGATGTGAAATTCGGATACCTAACAGGTGACCCCTAAAATTCTAGCTTTCTTCTTTCTGGAGTTGAGGTAGGGAGCTGACACACTCCACAAGGGAACACATTTTTCTAAACAGCATGCTTATAGCAATAAATCATGATTTGTTTTCCCTAGATGGTTGTTTTGTGTCTGAGTTTAGGTATAAACAATGGGCATTTGCACAGAAGGTAGAAGCAGAGTTTGACCAGGGAGGCAGGGGAGTTCTGATTTTTTTTTTTTTTTAATGCCATGCAGGTGGAGAAGGCAGTGGCAACCCACTCCAGTGTTCTTGCCTGGAGAATCCCATGGACAGAGGAGCCTGGTGGGCTGCTGTCTATGCGGTTGCAGAGTCGGACATGACTGAAGCGACTTAGCAGCAGCAGCATGGAATGCAGGAGATGTGGGTTCGATCCCTGAGTCGGGAAGATCCCCTAGAGAAGGGAATGGCTACCCATCTTAGTTCTCTTGCCTGGAGAATCCCATGGACAGAGGAGACTGGTGGCTACAGTCCATGGGGTCACAAGGAGTTGGATACGACTGAGCAGCTCACACACACACACACACACACACACACACACACACACACACACCCCACATGCTCCCAAAGGAATGACGGCGGTAGACACTCAGAAACATCTTCAGAGATAGAACACCTTTCCTGGTCCTGTTTCCCGGTGACACTTAAGGTTTTTTGTGCTCCTGAGACTCAGCCATTTTTGGGGGGTCTCTGACCATGGTGTCCTCTCACTTTAACACTGATTGCTTTCTTGGCTTCACCCTGGAGACTTACTGACAATCCACAGCACTTAACACTGCTGAAGCTTAGAAGCTGGAAAGTGCATGGGCCTTCAAATGTTTTTGAAAAACAGTCTCAAAGCCTTTCTTTTAAGACAGAGAAGATAACATGGGCCTGGTGGGGCTGGGGATAGACAGAGGGTCAGAATCTCACTTTCTGTCTCCCCTCCACTTGTAACTTCTCTCTACCAACTCTTCAAACCAGCTGTGGAGTCCAACTTGATCATCAGATAGCCACCTGATGTGAAGAGCGACCCATTGGAAAAGACCCTGATGCTGGGGAAGATTGATGGCAGCAGGAGAAGGGACCGACAGAGGATGAGATGGTTGGATGGAATTATCGACTCAGGGGACATGAGGTTGAGCAAACTCCAGGAGTTGGTGGAGGACAGGGGAGCCTGGCGTGCTGCTGTCCTTGGGGTCGCAAGGAGTTGGACACGACTGAGCGACTGAACAACTACAATCATCAGAGAGATGGGGAAACGAAGTTCTGGAAAGGTTTATGGGGAGATCTGGGATTTAGACCCAGCTTGGCTGTAAACTGGTCACATAAACTTGATTGCGGTCCCTTCCCCAACATGGTGTCTCAGTGACTCCTCGGCACAGTGACTGGTTCTGCCTTGCTGGAACTCCTTAATCTGAGGCTTCCAACCTTCCAGGTGGGGGCAGGGCTCTGTGGACAGAACCGCCCAGGGTCTACCGGCCCTCTAACATGGCATACAGAACAGTGCTTTTTCTGGGACAGAAGATCTATAGATTTCATCAAATTGTTGAAATGATCTTCGATGATCCAAAGCATCTTGAGACCCCCGGATGTTAGACAGACAGAGACCTGGTGAGGTCCCTTCCAGCTCACATATTCTAGGGTTCTATATCTACGGGATGGAGAATCCTCAAAGGCCTGAATCCAGTGCCGATGCTTCTGTAAATACTGTTGACTGAGAGAGCCCCAACAGGCATCCGTCCATCTGTAGAAGTCTCCGTCCACCACTGTAATATAGTTTGTTGGTAGGGGAAAGGGGATGCTATCTTGACTCGGTTTTGAAGTCCTGGCTGGGAGCTGGTCAGTTCTTCTTGAACAGCTAGGGTCACGTTCCCATCACTTGTTTTCTCAGGCTCTCACACCTCAGGCCGCTCTGCACCTGCCCTAATCACACTGGGGCCAGGTGCCAAACACCTATGGGCAACCCATACCCCGGAATTTGCAAAATTATTCAGATTAGCCAATCCACAGGGAGCCTGAGAAAGCTGCCTAACCCATCCTGCTTGCTCTACGTAAGCTCTCTCACAGCTCCAGCTTGCTGTTTCCATGTCCCTGGTACAACCCCTGTGTGGCCCTGCCTGGAAGCCTTCTCTCCTTTGGATCTGTAAGTAACAAAATCTGCTGCTTTTCATCTATCTGAGTGTCATTGTATGGTCTCTCCCTAGCAAAAGAATCCTTAAATCTTATAAAATAATCACCACTCTTCCATTCATCCACACTTGTATCTACCCATTCACCTGTCCTCCCATCCATCCACCCACCCTCCCATCCAGCCACTCATTTATCAGACATCCCAGAGGCAGAAGTGAATGAATCGATACGCTCATGCCTGGGAGGAGCCTGAAACCAAGCAGGACCCTGTGGGGCTCTTGGGCACAAAAGCCTCTCTGTGTTCCCTTCCCTGAGTTCCAAAGGGTAGGTTCAGACATGCTAATCAGGGAATGAAGAGACAAGGGAAGAGCAGTCAAGAAACAATAGTGCAGCCTTGGGGCAGAGTCCTAGTTCCGCCTCAAGGAATACACATAATATATCTTTGAGCCTTCTCAGCAGAACAAAAATCCCCACCAAATGGAAGATGTTAACCATTTGATGAAGCCCTCTTCATTCCAGAGATGGTCACAGCTCACCCTTCATCACCAGATGATCTCTGGATTGAAGAAATGCGGGCCCTGCATGTACCCTCATCCTTGTCAGCAACCCAGCCCCTTGACTATAAAACTCCTCACAAGCCCCCAGGGGTTGGGGACACATAGTTTTGAAGGTATTAGCCTGCTGTGGCCCTCTTGGCCTGGCAAAGCAATAAAACTTTTTTTTAAATCCACTCAAAATTCTGTCTCTGAGAATTAATTCAGTGTTGGGGTACAGAGGTGAAAACTGGCTCCAAGCCTATTACTGAGGTCAGTCCCCTGCCCAGGGGCAGATCTCGGGTGGGAAACCATTTGGAAATGAACTTCTCACGGACTCAGTCAGAACCCACACTCATTTATATCTGAATCAGCACTTCATTTTTGCTTTGAGAAGACTTGACGAAACCCTGCCTGTGAAGCTGGCACCCCTGACTTCTTATACCCTTTTGCACTCATCTGCTTGGCTCAGGTCACAGTGGGGCTCAGCCCTGCCTGGACTCTGGCTCCAGCCACCAGCTGTTTTCAGGGTGAACAGAGAGGGACCAAGTTCCTCCTGCGTGACCCTGACAAGTCTCCGCATTCAACCAGGGTCCCTCTGTGGCTTGGTAAGAACCCACCCCAGGCCTCTCCAGCTCATGTCCAACCCTAAGCTTCAGCATCATGGAGTCACCTAAGGCTCTCGGATGCGGCAGACAGCAGCTGAAACATACCTGCAGTGCTCTCTGCCTGGAGCCTCCTTCCTTGGGAAACGTCCACTCTTCCCTTAGGGGCTGCTTATGGGGCCGTTCCCTGATGTGCCTGGTGGGGACAGCTCCCCGCCTGCACTCAGCAGCCTGACTGTCTTCCTTCACAGCTCTGGGGTTTTTGTCTGTGGTCCCTGGACATGAACCCCACAAGACAGGGGCTCCTGTCTTATTTATCACTATTTGTCATCTAGAGCATAGCGGGCCCACTGTGAGCGCTTGCTGATGGAAGGAAGAGACAGCTCAGTTTTTGGGCAAAAGCCCCCAAATCTAACCTTTCCTCTGGGGTGGAGAAGAGACCCCATAGAACAGAACAGCACAAAGCAGGCTATGACATGTACGCACACGTTTCTTTATATGTGTCTGCCCCTCTAACCCAGTATTGCGGAACAGTCTCTACAAAGGTCTGTGTTTGAGGCTGAGGTCCTCAGTCCCGTCCCCGGTAAAGCCCTTTTCTGTCTGCCTCCAGGAGGGGGCTGTGCTTTTGCCTGGATCTCTACAGTCTTGACCAGAAGCAATCTCTGTTCTTAGCAGCCTCTCGGCACATCCCAGGCAGTGCATGCTTGCGTGCTAAGTTGCTTCCGTCATGTCTGACTCTTTGTGACCCCATGGACTGAAGCCTGCCAGGCTCCTCTGTCCACAGGATTTTTCAAGCAAAAATACTGGAGTGGGTTGCCATACCCTCTTCCAGCGGGTCTTCCCAACCCAAGGATCGAACCGGTGTCTCTTGCAGCTCCTGTGTTGGCAGGAGTATTCTCTACCACTGAATCACCAAGGAAGCCCCACAAGCTGGGCAGACCAGTCCTGAAAAACTGGGTGAACACACATTCTGCTTCAAAGCAAAACATGCACAAAGCCTGTAACGTGGACCGGTTGGCACTGATGTCCATGCCTAATGGACCCTGCTCATCCTAAGGGAGATCAGTCCTGGGTGTTCATTGGAAGGACTGATGTTAAAGCTGAAACTCCAATACTTTGGCCACCTGATGGGAAGAGCTGACTCGTTTGAAAAGACCCTGATGCTGGGAAAAATTGAGGGCAGGAGGAGAAGGGGACGATAGAGGGTGAGATGGTTGGATGGCATTACCAACACACAGTGGACATGGGTTTAGGTGGACTCTGGGAGTTGGCGATGGACAGGGAGGCCTGGCATGCTGCGGTTCATGGGGTCGCAAAGAGTTGGACACAACTGAGCGACTGAACTGAACTGAATGGACCTTGCAAAGTATGTCCAGGCAGTGTGTAGCCACCCTGCATGTTCTGCCTCTGTCCCCTGATTCCCCGGGGGCCCCCACAACCATTCAGGAAGCAGGGGTACAGCCAGTGGCCACTTTCCAGCTCCGAACTGCCCACCGCCCAGGGATAAGTTACTAGCTGTTTATTGTCTTCCTGGGTAAAGGAAATCTAAAAATTTAGTTTATTAGCATGCATTTTACCATTCACCTTTTTACCACTCAGCTTGAAGTGCAAATATCTTGCGTTTAGCTCATATGTGAAATCATTGAAATAACGCCATTTGCATTTTATAGTTTATGTGCACATATGTTTTTTTTTTCTTTCCAGCACAGAGGAAACACCACAGAAAACAAACTTGTCTGTTTTTATTTAACTTTTTGATATGGGAGTTTTCCCAACTTTTGTCCAACTAGACTTTCCCACACCCCTTCCCCAGATTTAGGGAGTGAGTGAAATCCTTGCTATTTCTGGTGCAAAGACCTTTATAACTGAGAACTGAGAGGAACATGGGGAAGGAGGTGGAGGATGGTCTGGCACAGGGAAGCCAGTCTTTGTCTGTCTGTCTGTCTGTCTCCCTCCCTGCTGTCCTGGGAGCTGGACCAGGGCCTGGTCCTGCTGGGCTGGCAGGTTGTCAGCCCCTGGGTTTGGTGGGGAGGGGGTCTAGGGTGCCAGTCAGCATGGCAGCGCTGCTTCCTAATTCTGTCCTTGGCCCTGGGGCTGGCGCCGCTCTTAGATCTAGAGGTGATTACTCACTTCCTGCCATCGGGGCCACTGAGTTTGGGAAATCTTCACAGTGAGGAGCCCAGGCTGGTTCCTAGCATCCCTGGCCCCTCCTCTCCTGGGACTAACCGCTGAGCCAGGGTCCCCAAGCAGCTGGCTCTGCCTGCAGGGTCCTCATGCCTCCCAGAGAACTTGGGAGCGGGTTCCACCTCTGTCTTGGCAGTGGGCTGTCTGATTAACTGGCCTGGTGCCCACCAGGCTGTCACTGTGCTAAGATCCCTCCTTTCCCCTTCCCACCTTATACCCCTGATCAAGAGACTGATGCTCAGAGAGGAGATTTATTCTGTCCTCGATTTATTGTGTCCTTGAATTTACCTATCATGGATATTTCATAGAAATGGAATCCTATGACTTGTGGTCTTTTGGGCCCTCTGTGTGTCTTTTGGGTCTTTGGGGTCTTCTTACACTCTGGGCTTCCCTGGTGACTCAGATGGTAAAGAATCCACCTACAATGCAGGAGATCTGGGTTCAATTCCAGGGTCAGGAAGATCCCCTGGAGAAGGGAATGGCAACCCACTCCTGTATTCTTGCCTGGAGAATTCCAGGGACAGAGGAGCCTGGCAGGCTACAGTCCTTGGGTCGGGCTACAGTCCACGGGGTCACAAAGAGTCAGACACGACTCTTTTTTCTTCCACATGTGCTCTTACACTCTGTGTCATGTTTTTGAGACTCAGTCACCTGGCGGCACGTGTCAACCTTTCATTCTTGTTTGTGGCTCAACAACGTTTCATCGCGTTTGGACCACATCCATCTGTCCCTTCTCCCCTGGGTGGCCTTTGGGGCTGTTTCTTCCTTTTGCCTGTTGTGAATAAGACTGCCCCCAGCATTCACGTAGAAGTATTCGTTTGGGATCCTATGTGCAATCTTTAGGGTACGTACTCAGAAGAGGAGGTGCCAGGCCACGTGGTGATTCTACACCTTTTGGAGGAAGAGCCAGACAGTTTTTTCAGTAGCTGCATCTTGCTGGTCCTCACTCACAGGTTCACACACTTAGTGCCCTGGTGCTGCTGGGGTGGGGACGGATTATGCCCCAGGGGGCATTCTGGAACCAAGCAGAACCCTACGGGGGCTTCCTGGGCAGCCTCCTCCCCTGTGTCCTTTGCTGTAGCTCCTCTTTGAAGCCCCTGGATAGCAGTATCTGATGCACATTCCCCGAGTTTTCCAGATGCTAAAACCACCACCAAATGGAAGACATTAACTACAGGAGGACCCCGAGCTCACAGCCCCCCAGATCTACTGGCACCTAAGGACTGATCAGGTTAACCCTGTGACGCTGCCCGGTCACCTCACCATCAGCCAATCAGAGAACTGCGTGTGAGCTGATCACAGACTCTGGGACACCCGTCCCTCACTTGGCCTTTAAAAATGCTTTGCCCTGGATAGCACAGGGCGCTCTGCTCAGTATTCTGTAATAACCTAAGAGGGAAAATAATTTGAAAAAAAATAGCTGCATGTATATGTACAGCTGAATCACTTTGCTTTACACCTGAGACTAACACAACATTGTTAATCAACTATACTCCAACATAAAATGAATGTTTTTTTAAAGTAGGCAAAAAAAGCTGTAGATTGCTGCTCTCAGAGAAAAAGATTCTTTGCTGAAAATTGTCAGAGTGTTTGGGGTTTGGGGGGGGCAGAAGTCACTTGTTCTCCTTACTCGGCCCTGCAATTAACCTTTCTCTGCTCCAGATTCTGACAGTGTGATTTGTCTGGCCTCCCAGTGCGACAGGCACGTGAACTCGCATTTGGTAAAAATTTAAGTTTCTCCCGACTCACGGGCTGACCCTTGATCACCATCAGCATCAGCCTCCATTTCACTTCAGCCATTTGGTTCGAGTATTTTCAGTTCACCGAGGTGTCTTCCTGTGTGCTACTCATCGGAGGCGTATAACGAAGCAGAGAGGTTGAGTGACCTGCCCAAGGTCCCCCAGCGAGAGGGGGGCTGAGTTGAAACAGAACCCAGGCTCCAGGGCACTGTGGCCTCCAGATGGGTGCCTCCATCTCCCAGCGGACAGCCCCCAAGAGCCAGGCTTTCTGCTCCCTACCCCTCTCTGCTCAGGCCTTCAGATCCTGAATTCACCCCAACTCAAATACCCCGGCCTCCCTGGGAGACAGAAACTGAATACACAACATTCTGGTCCACATTCCTCTGCCCGGGGGCCTCCAGCGCGGTGCCCTTCACTGTTGAGTAATTCCTGCTTGGTTCACCTTCAAGTCTGTTTTCCTAAGGCAGCCCCTGGCAGCTCCCGGCCCCCACCCCCGCCCCGGCCGGAGAGCCGAAGCTGTCCTCAGGTAAAGCGCCATCAGCCAGGCTCCTAAATACCCAGCACCTTGCTCCCGCCAGGCCCCTCCTGGGAGGTGACAGGAGATGTCTCCAACCCACACGGTCAGCTTCGAGGTGGGAACCATTGGCCCCCTGTGCCCCGTGAGGAAGCAGGCTCCCAGGGGTCAAGGCCCTGAACCACCACCAGCCCAGACCCACCCAGCTTCACCCAGACCACTGCTGCTCCCTGGCCTGTTCTCCACTTCCCCTCCTGCCCCTCCCACCCTTCCCTTCTCGGTTGCCAAAGGGATCTTTTATTTTTTTTAATAGAAAACTTTTTAAAAAATTGCACACAGTAGTTTCCTCTCTGTGATGTCCCAGTTCTGTGAGTTTTGACAAAGTCAGATTCAAGCATCCACCACCCTCGTGCCCCACGGAACGATCCAGTCACCCTGCACATCGCCTGCGGGCTCCTTTTCCATCAGCCCTCCCCTCCTCTGCTGTCTGGCAACTGCTGATTTATTTACTTATTTTATTGGAGGGACTGATGCTGAAGCTGAAACCCCAATACTCTGGCTGCCTGATGTGAAGAGCTGACTCATTTGGAATGACCCTGATGCTGGGAAAGATTGAAGGCGGGAGGAGAAGGGGATGACAGAGGATGAGATGGTTGGATGGCATCACCAACTCAATGCACGTGAGTCTGAGTCAACTCCGGGAGTTGGTGATGGACAGGGAAGCCTGGCGTGCTGCTGTCCATGGGGTCGCAAAGAGTCAGACACGACTGAGCAACTGAACTGAACTGATTTTATTGGAGTCTAATTGCTTTACAGTGTCTTGTTGGTTTCTGCCGTACAACAGGGCGAATCCGTCATAACTGTATACACATCCCCTCCGTCCTGAGCCTCCCTCCCACACTCCCACCCCACCCCACCCCTCTAGGTCATCACAGAACCCCAAGCCGAGCTCCCTGCACTGTACCGCAGCTTCCCCCCAGCTATCTACTTTACACACGGTAGTGTACAGATGTCAACATTACTCTCAAATTGTCTCACCGTCCGCATACCCGCCCCATCGCCCATGTCCATATGCCTCTTCTCTACATTTGCAAACAGAGGGATTTTAAAGCAGGTGAATCACTCTGATGGCCGCTTCCATTTCATCTAGCGAAAAACACAGCTCCAGACCTCTCGCTCACCAGCGCGTCCCGGCCATGGGACACTGGCACGGCCCGCTCCTCCCCTGGGAATGTTCTTTCCTCTTCTCCCAGGGCCAGCTGCTGTCCTCCCCAAGTCACAGCCTTAGTGGTTCCTCCTCAGGGGGTGCTCTCTGCCCTCCTTCCTGTCTGAAGCCTCGGGGCTCTTCTGTGGGATACCCACAAGGTGCAAACGTGTGTGTGTGTGTGTGTGTGTGTGTGTGTGTGTGTGTGTGTGTGTGCCCTGAACTCATAGCTCCATGAGGGCAGGGCTCTGTCTGCAGGCAGGCAGGTCCTAGGTGCTCAGAAAACACTCCTTGAACAGGTGAAGGAGGGCTGCTGATGGCAGAGAAGCCAGTTTCTGTCTGACTCTCAATCTGTATCTTTTCCACCATGCCTTGGGGTCTCCCCAGAATTCTCGCTCACCTGTCCATCTGTCCATCCATCTGTCTGTCCACCAAAGCCTCCCTGAGGCCAGCTCTGTCCCTTGTGCCAGGCCAGGGCTCCCAGAGCCGTTGGGGCTGGTCTCTGCTTTCCCGTGGTCAAGATTAACAGCCTCCCATCCCCGCCCTGCCCTTAGGGGTCTCCCCCACCCGCTTCCTCGTGTGGCCTCCTCCTCACAGCCCCGTGGGGGCGAGTGATGCTAGAAATCAACAGAAGGGGAAGGGACCTGCCCAAGGAGAGCAGGACCTGCAGGTATCTTGGCGCCAACTGCTCTCCAGAGCCCCGGAGCCACGCAGCGCCCTCTGAGAAATGCAGAAGATGAGCAGAGGATACGTCTTCAGGTGGGCAGGGTGGGCGCCTGGATGCTGGAGGGTCCATGAGAGAACGTGGGAGCTGGGGGCCCCCTTCAGCGCCCAGTGGAGAAACAGGTCCAGAGGGGATGCTTTAGTCATCCGATCCATCCTTGAGGGTCCAGTGGAGAAACAGGTCCAGAGGGGATGTTTTAGTCATCTGGCCCATCCCTTGAGGGTCCACACCGTGTTTCTCGGTGGGTCAGGAAAGCAGATGCTCTGGAGATATGGGGGAGGGGTGCTCTGGGCCCTGGGAAGGGAACCCCCCCACCACCCCCAACATCAGGGTGACGTGACCGAGTTCTCCCTGTTGTGGCTCCATAAATAGGCACCGCCTTCCCAAACATTCCCTGCTGTGAACCCCAAGGGCGTGGAGGTGGAGCAGGGTCAGGGTTCCCTGATGTCAGAAATAGGCCAGGGCCCCCTACACAGCACACACAGTGAGGGGGTGGGGGCGGTGACCGGTCTCCCTTCTGGGAACTGAGCCGCGTTCTCTTCCCAGACCTGAGCGATTCAGAAAGTGAGCAGGTGACCTTTCCCTTTCCTGAGGGTTACATTTTTAACTCCAGAGTTTATTTGAGGGTGGTTTTCTTTTTTTGGCAACCTAGTGGAAGCCAAAGTGAATCATGTCGACTTATTGAGACTGACCCAGTGCCCGGCGCAAGGGAAATGAGTGATAAACAGTTGCTGGTTGAATAAGCAGACGCCTTCTCTCCCCGCCCCTGTGCACACAGAGCCGGGAGACCAACCACAGGAGACCGATCTTGGGTGCAAGTCTGTGCACCCAAGGCCATGAGTAGGTGGCTCAAGTTTAGAGATGGGGTCGGGGGTGGGCTTAGAGGTCCAGCCAGGGATGGTGCCATAAAGCCCCCTTGGAACTGCGCCTGTGTGAACACCCCCTCGTCCCCCCTCCATGGGCCCAGACCATGTTGCTGCCCTCCTGCCCCCCATGAGCACAGACCACGCCGCTGATGCCCCAGGCCTGGTGCTGGACCCTAGTGCATCCAGGAGCTGGTGCAGCTGCCGGCTCTTCCTGGGAGGGGTTCCCAGATCCTCACCAGCTTCTGATTGAAAGGCCCATTTGGGACTCATGGCCCAGTGCCCACCGGCTCCCTGTTGCAGGAGAGGCTGTGAAAGCATTTGCCATCTCCAAAACTCACTGGGTGGGGAATCCCCTAAATTCTGCAAGGGTGTTCCGAGATCAGGGGAGACCAGCAGCAATAAACATGCTCACGTCCCTACTGCCTCCTGCAGACATGACACGTGTAGACCAATCCTTGTCACGTACACCCCAGGGCCTTTGCCCGTGCTGCTGTCTGCATTCAGCCTGACATCCACTGCACATCCCCCGCATCTTTGTGCTTCACTATATAATTTCTCTTGCTCTGCCTCCCCCATTCCTTCCAATATGAAGATACAAAAATGTGTGGTTCCATCAACCCTCAGTTTCCATGTTCCTCTGTCTCTGGTGTGGAATGTTGTTCCTGGTAGACAATGGTGACACCTTGATTGGATTTCATTAGATTTATCATCCTGTGGCTGCTGTAACAAATTATCCCAACCGTGGTGTCTTGTTCAGCTGCCAAGTCATGTCCAATTCTTTGTGACCCCATGAACCACAGCATGTCAGGCTTCCCCGTCCTTCGCTGTCTCCCAGAGTTTGCTCAATTTCATATCCGTTAAATTGGTGATGCCATCCAACTGTCTCATTGTCTGTCACTCCCTTGTCCTCTTGCCATCAATCTTTCCCAGCATCAAGGTCTTTTCCAATGGGTCGGATCTTCACATCAGGTGGCCAAAGTACTAGCACTTCAGCATCAGTCCTTCCAATGAATATTCAGGGTTGGTTTCCTTTAGGATTGACTGGTTGGATCTCCTAGCTGTCCAAGGGACTCTCAAGAGTCTTCTTTGGTGGTTTAAAACAATGGGAATATATTCTTTCTCAGTTTTGGAGGCAAGAAGTCTGAAATCAAGGCATCCATCAGTCAGACTCTGCTCCCACCCCAGCTCCCAGTGGCCTCTGCATCCCTTGGTTTCCTTGGCTTCTGGCCACATCCCTCCCATCAGCACCACCACCCCCCAGCCCCCAGGGGCTTCTCTGTATCTACTCTCCCTCTACCTCCCTCTTACAAGGACACTGTGATGGTCTTTAGGGTCCACTTGGGCAGAATAATTTTGTCATAGCAATCGCATAGTCCCTTTTTCCAAATATGGTCACATTGATCATTTCTTTGACAAGTGTTTTCCTTTGGTTTACTTCTGTTTTCTTTTTCTGGAGCTTCTATTTCTCAGATCTTGAACCACCTGAATTGACTCTCTCTTAGAATTTCTTAATTCTTGTTATTATTGCTGTTCTTCTTTAGGGAACTTTCCATGATGTTATCTTCCAACCCTTTTTTCAAACATTTCAATGTCATTTATCATGTTTTTAAACAGCTTTATTGAGGTGTAATCTACACACAGTGACTTGTACATAGTTAAAGCACACCATTTGATAAGTTTTTACCCAAGTACATATACACTTTCAAAACCATCACCACAATCAAAATTACATGCACACACATCACCCCACAGCCCCTTAGAAACACCTTCCTCCCCATCCTTCCCATCTCCACTCTCTTCACTCTCTGCTTATATTTTTTAGACTTAAAAAAAAAAAAAAAGAATTATATGTCCTCTTCTTAGTTCTGGCTTCTTTTACAGACATACCTTCTAGTTCCAGGAATACCTCCTTTTATTGCATTTTTTTGTAAATTGAAGCTCTGTGGCAACCTTTCCAGGTGGTGCAGTAGTAAAGAATCTGCCTGCCAATGAAGGAGATGTGGGTTTGATCCCTGGGATGGGAAGATCCCCCTGGAGAAGGAAATGGCAACTCACTCCAGTAGTCTAGCCTGGCAAATCCCATGGGCAGAGGAGCCTCAGTTCAGTTCAGTTCAGATCAGTCACTCGGTCGTGTCCAACTCTTTGCAACCCCATGAACTGCAGCACACCAGGCTTCTCTGTCCTTCAACATCTTCTAGAGCTTTTTCAAACTCATGTGCATTGAGTTGGTGATGCCATCCAGCCATCTCATCCTCTGTCATCCCCTTCTCCTCCTGCCTTCAATCTTTCCCAGCATCAGGGCCTTTTCCAATGAGTCAGTTCTTCACATCAGGTGGCCAAGGTATTGGAGTTTCAGCTTCAGCATCAGTCCTTCCAATGAATATTCAGGACTGATTTCCTTTAGGATTGACTGGTTTGATCTCCTTGCAGTGCAAGGGACTCTCAAGAGTCTTCTCCAGTACCACAGTTCAAAAGCATCAATTCGTCAGCACTCAGCTTTCTTTATAGTCCAACTCTCACATCCATACATGACTACTGGAAAAACCATAGCTTTGACTAGACAGAACTTTGTTGACAAAGTAATGTCTCTGCTTTTTAATATGCTATTTAGGTTGGTCATAGCTTTTCTTCCAAGGAGTCTTTTAATTTCATGGCTGCAGTCACCATTTGCAGTGATTTTGGAGCCCAAGAAAATAAAGTCTCTCACTGTTTCCATTGTTTCCCCATCTATTTGCCATGAGGTGATGGGACCGGATGCCATGATCTTGGCTTTCTGAATGTTGAGTTTAAAGCGAACTTTTTCGCTCTCTTCTTTCACTTTCATCAAGAGGCTCTTCAGTTCTTCATCACTTTTTGCCATAAGGGTGGTGTCATCTGCGTTTCTGAGGTTATTGATATTTCTCCCAGCGATCTTGATTCTAGCTTGTGCTTCATCCAGCCTGGCATTTCGCATCATGTACTTTGCACATAAGTTAAATAAGCAGGCTGACAACTCGTGGTCCACCAGAGAAGGGAGTGGCAAACAACTTCAGTATTCTTGCCTTGAGAACCCCATGAGCAGCATGAAAAGTGCAAGCATAGCTTCGTTTAAAATTAATTTTTTGGAGTAAAGTTGATTTACAATGTTGTATTAGTTTCGGGTGTACAGCCAAGTGCGTCAGTTATATGTATCCACATACCCTCTCTTTTTTAGATTCTTTTCCCATATAGGTCACTACAGAGTATTGAGGAGAGCTCTGTGTGCTATGCAGGAGGTCCTTGTTGATTATCTATTTTATATACAGTAGTGTGGACATGTCAGTCCCAATCTCCCAATTTATCCTTCCCCTCCACTTTCCCCCTTGGAAACCCTAAGTGTGTTTTATACGTCTGTGGGCCTATCTATTTCTGTTCTGTACGTAGGCGCATTTGTACTATTTTTAAGATTCTACATAAAATCAATACGTGTGATGTTTGTCTTTCTCTGTCTGACTTACTTCACTCAGTATGACAATCTCTAGGGCCATCTGTGTCCCTGCCAATAGCATGATTCCATCCTTTCTTATGGACAAGAAATAGTCCATTGTAAATATATATATACACACCACACCTTCTTTATCAAGCATGATTTCTACATGTGCTAGGAAGCCAAAAATTTCATGTGACTTGCTTTCATTTGATTTATTTCATTTGATTTATTGCTGTGATCTAGAATTGAACCCCAGCATCTCAGGTCTGCTTGTATTTCAAAATTCACCCACGTTGTTGTGTATATCAGATGTTCACTACTTCTCATTGCTGTGTAACTGGATAGACCACAATTTGCTTATATCCACTCATCTGCTGATGGACAATGGTGTTTGTTTCTAGTTCGGGGCTATTACAAAAAAAGAATCAGACACGACTGAGTGAGCACAAATAAGCTGCTATGAACATTCATGTAAAAATCTTTATATGGACATGTATTTCCTTTTCGCTTGGGTAAACACCTGTGAGCAGAATGGCTGGATCACATGGTAAGCGTATGCTTAACTTTTTGAGAAGCTGCCAAGCTGTTTTCCAAACTGCCTGTATCACTTTTCATTCCTTCCAGCAATATGGGGTGGTTCTGGGTTTACCAGGGCTTAGGGTGATCTTTTTAACTTTAGCCATTCTCTAATAGATGTGTAGTGAATCTCACTGTGGCTTTAATTTGCATTTCACTGATAGTTAATGATGTTGACCATCTTTCCATTTCCTTATTTGCCATCTTCTTCTTCTTATTATTTTTGGTGAAGTGTTTGCGTCTTTTGTTCACTTTTTAATTATGTTGTTTCCCTATTGAGTTTACAGGGCTCTTTGTATATTTTGGATTCAAGTCCTTTATCAGATAGACATATTCTTTGCAAAGATTTTTCTTCCAGTCTGTTAGGACATTTTTAACATACAAGATCTCTGCTTATTCTTGTTGCTTTTATAACATTCTGTTCTTTTTTAATGGATGTACTGTTTCATCCTTGCGAAGATATAAATTATCCTTAAAATTTTTTTCTTCTATTTTCTGCACTGTTTATCCTTGGCCTCTTTTCTTCTTTGCTTTTAGGTTAGTGGGGTTCCCTTAAAGGGCCAGTTCCCTTAGCTGTCAGTTTACATTGAAGAGTGAGCTGGCCAAGGCTCTGCATACGGTAGCTGGCCTCGGTGACAAGTGTGCCTCGTGGGGGAACAGTGGAGCAGGAAGCTGAGGACGCTGCCGGGGAACCTCCAAATGTCGGTGCTGCAGGGCTTCCCCCAGAGCCACTCCGTTTCCAGAGAAGAACCTTCAGATCCCCTGGTTTTCTGGGGATAGGACGGGGGCAGTTCTGGGGGTGCCAGAGCTCTATGCGCTGATGGTCACAGCATCCTCTGCTGTTCTGCTTCATGGCTCACCTTTACCATTTTTAATTTGATTTTTGCAGGGGATAAGCTCATGTCCTGGGGCCAGAGGTGGCATGGGACGGAAAAGTCTGATGCTGGTGTCAGGCAGGGGATGAGGATGCTAGCCATTTTGCAGAGAAACCTTCCCACCTCCCCCTGTTTGAGTCCTAAAGGGTTTATTCCTGAATCCTTTCATGGTACCTGTTGCCTCAGATGCTGAGCCCCCACGGGGCCTGTGGTCGAGTGGCCTGTCTATGGAATCTCCCTTTTGGGCTTCCCCTATGGCTCAGCAGTAAAGAACCAGCCTGTAATGCAGGAGACACAAGAGATGCAGGTTTGTTCCCAGAGGATCCCCTGGAGGAGGCAATGGCAACCCAGTATTTTGCATGGAGCATCCCACGGGCAGAGCCTGGCGTGCTGCAGTCCTTAGGGACTGAACACAACAATCCTCTTTGTGCCCTTAAGTGAGAACCACCCCCATTCTGCCCGATCCTTCTTCTGCTTTTAGTCAACTAACCATGTCTTGACTCTCTCCGTTGCTAGTGCAGTTCGCCTGTGTTCATGTTCTTGTAGAGTATTACCATGTGGTTTGTTTTTTTTTTATTAACATTTGAAAGGGTTTTGGGGAGAGGAAGGAGTCCCATGGCTACTGAATCTGCCCCCTTTACCCCACATCAGCATTTTACTTTCTGGCCATGACCTCCCTCCTTCGCATAGGACATATATGACTTCGCCTTCCCCAGGCCATTGCCCACCGCCCTCCCTGAACCCCTGTCCCTCTCTGCTCTCTGCCCCCTGACCCCGTGCCAAGCTCAGTACAGCCCTAAAGCCACTGACGACTCAGAAGCGCCAACTAGCAGGGCCCTGAACACCCCCCAGAGCCGCTCATGGTTTCTCAACTTCTGGTCCTTCTCTTTTCCCTCAAATTCTACACCTTCCTCTTCCTCCAAGTAAATGACCCTCCTGCTACTTCACAGGAAAAACCAAAGTTGCTGGATGAGAGGTCTGCCCATTCTCATCACCCCAGACTTGCCACCTTCCTCTCTGGCCTGGGTACCGTCTCCAGGGCCCCATCTACCCCTCCTCTACCCAGGCTCCATCTAGTAGCCCAAGGGTCCCTCTGAGAACATACATCAGGGCTCTCTGAGAAAGAAGAGGAATGCTAAATCTAGGGGTCATCATTTCAAGAGTAGGTAAGTCAAATTAAGAGTGTAGAGTGAAGTAGTAAGTTAGACAGAGAAAGAGAAATATTGCATGATATCACTTATTTGCAGAATCTTCTTTGCAGAATTCAGAAAAAATTCTACAAAAAAAAATGAGCTTATTTACAAAACAGAAACAGACTCACAGACTCAGAGAATGAACTCATGGTTGCTGAGGGGAAGGAAGTGGAGAAGGGATGGTTAGGGAGTTTGGGATGGACATGTACACACTGCTATATTGAAAATGGATAACCGAAGGACCTACTGTACAGCACATGGAACGCTTCTCAATGTTATACGGCGGCCTGGATGGGAGGGGAGCCTGCGGGAGAATGGACACGTGTGTACATATGGCTGAGTTGCTCTGCTCTGCACCTGAAACTATCACGACATTGTTAATTGGCTACGCTCCAATATAAAATAAAGAGTACAAAAAAAAAGATTCAAAAAATTCACTGTGCTATACTTAATGTAGTCTGGTTTGCCACTTACATCTCAATAAAACTGGAAATGTTAATTGGGCTTTCCTGGCGACTCAGATGGTAAAGAATCTGTCTGCAATGCAGGAGGCTCTGGTTCGATCCCTGGATCAGGAAGATCCCCTGGAGAAGGGAATGGCAACCCACTAAACTTACACAGTGCAATTTTCCACTTACATCTCAATAAAACTAGGAGAAAAACCACATACAGCTGAAGCCCAGCCCCAGAATTTCTAATTCAGTAAGTACAAGCGGGGGCGAGGGAAGCAGCTCGTCTGACAAATACCCAGGTGGTACTGATGCTGCTTGGCTTCAACTTGAGAATCACTGATAGAATCAACAACTTCAAGGTGAAGATGGTAATGCTGACGTCCCAGAGATGTGTCATGTCCAGCAAAGTTGGCTAATGTCCAAGATGGACATAAAAGCAAGCTGTCACCTCCTAAATCAACGTAACCTCCACTGCAGGCTGCCTTTGGTACACCCCCTAGGAAGAAGATGCCCGACCTTGCCGTGAGTCCCAGAACAACCACTGGGGGAAAGAATTGATACTTTGATGGTGTATCACCTGACTCTTGTTTATACAGTATTTTTTAAAAATAATTTTTTAAAAATTTATATATTTACTGGCTGTGCTAGGCCTTCATTGCTGTGTAGGCTTTTCTCTAATTGCAGTGAGCAGGGGCTACTCTCTAATCGCGGTATGCCGGCTTCTCATTGCGGTGGCCTCCCTTATTGCTGAGCATCGGTTCTAGGGCACACAGGCTTCGGGAGTTGTGATGCAAGGGCTCAGGAGTTGCAGTTCTCAGACTCTAGAGCACAGGCTCAATAGTTGTGGCACATGAGCTTACCTGCTCTGCGGCGTGTGGGATCCTCCCGGATCAGGGATCCAACCTGTGTCTCCTGCATTGACAGGTAGATTCTTTACCACTGAGCCACCAGGGAAGCCCTGTACTGTATTTTAATGTCTGATTACAGGATCAGTCATGTTCTTGACACCTGCACCAACCTTGAGCCACCAAGCATTCTATTTTGTGTGTGTAGATGTCATTGGTTTAGAAAAGTCACATCGGAATAACAATATTATTTGAGAAAGGCAATTCTAGGATTTACTAATCTTCTCTTCCTGGTGATAGAGGGTTCTCAGGACACAGATCTTCTACTCTAAAATAAGTCACTTTACTCTGTAGCAGCTCCCTGGTAGATAACTGGTTGGGGAACTAGCAAAAAACCTAACGGTGTTCGTTGAGAGTAAGGAATTCAAATACATCCTGGGAGACAATTTAAAAAAAAAAAAAAGAAAGGAAGAAAGAAAAGAGAGGAAGCCTGGGGGCCATGACGCATTGGGCGGGTCTTTGCGTGAGGTCGTCAGAAAGGATGACACGCTTGGAAGAAAGACTCCATCAGGAGCACAGCGCTCCTTGGGCTCCTTTGGAAGCTTGTCCAGGAATTTTTTTCCATGTGGCTTAGAGGACTTGGTGGCTCATTGCTGTGTTGGCCCGCTGCATCGCTCTGTCTGTACCCCTCATGTCCCTTCACCAAGGGTGACCCCAAGTAACAGATGGGGTTGATGGGGTACCACATGCCTGAGCTGCCCCCTGGGGAAGGTCTGTTCAGATTGCCTCCTCCTCCATGGCTAGCTTTTCTGGCCATTTAGGCTCAAATGTCACCTTTCCAAGAGGCTGGCCTGACCTCTCAATCTAAAGCAGCCTCCAGGGGGAGGGGCAAGATGGTGGAGGGGACTAAAAGGCACAAACCACTGTGTATAACACAGATAAGTGGGCAGGATGTATTGTACAGAACAGGGAGCAGAGCCAACATGTCGTGATAACTCCAAGTGGAGCATAGCTTCCCAGGTGGCGCAGTGGTAAAGAATCTGCCTGACAACGCAGGAGACGTGGGTTCAATCCCTGGGTCAGGAAGATCCCCTGGAAAAGGACATGGCAACCCACTCCAGTGTTCTTGCCTGGACACCTTCATGGACAGAGGAGTCTGGCAGGCTACAGCTCATGGGGTCTCAAAAGAGTCAGACAAAACTCAGTGACTCAACAGTAGCAACAAGTGGAATATAACCTTTAAAAATCGTGAATCACTGCGTTGTAGACCTAAAACTCACACAATACTGCAAATCAACTATGCCTCAAGAGAGTAGCTTCCAACTCACATGTGTGTATGCACACCCTAACCACACACATCCAGTATACATCACAGAAACTTCCCAGCAACTCACAAACATCCCATCTCTCTCTCTCTCACACACACACACACACACACACAAGATGGTGCATTCTCAGCTCAGAAATTAAAATCTGAAATTGCAGATGGAGGCTCCACTAGGTGAAGCGATAGACCCTCAGGGTGGCATGGATTTCTCGACTCCACCCTCAACCACAGCGGCGCTGAGATCAATTGTGTCTGTGGTTTGGAGCCTCAGAGGCAGTGGGCACTCACCCCATCCAGCCCAGGGGCTGTGAACCCAGGGTGTGGCCCAGCTGGCCCCTGGCTCTCTGCTTCGGGTCTGTCTCAGCAAAACCCTCTGAACTCAGAGTGCTGGCATTCAGTCCCCTGCCGCAGTGTGAGGACTGGTCATGGACCCCGAGTGGTGGGTGTGCAGCCTGGGAGGTGGGCTGCCTGCTCCACACTCCACCTCTGCTGTGACTCTGAAGCGAGGCCCTTATCTTGCCCTGGCCGAGCTTCCTCATCCATCAAATGCAGACGGAAGCGGCACTGAGCTTATGGGCTTGTGTAAGGACTTAGTGGGCCATAGCATACTTGCACGGCACCCGGCATGTTCCTCCTAATTACCCTCAGTCCAGGGTCAGATGCTCCGGTACTGCCAGTGGCAGGAAGCTTTCAGAACTGCCTTCCTGCACCCATCGTGGGTGAGAATGCATCACACTTGGTGAGTGTGAGTGGAGGCAGCCACGTGAACCGTGCAGAGGTCAGGTTCAGCCATTGTGGGGATGTGCGCTCCCTTCCCCACCTCCCACCCTCCACGGTCACTCTGGCCCCAGCATATTTCCTCAGTACTATTTGGGCTCATTTGGGCTTCCCTGTTGGCTCAGATGGTAAAGAATCTGCCTGCAATGCGGGAGACCTGGATTTGATCCCTGGGTTGGGAAGATCCCCTGGAGAAGGGAACAGCTATCCACTCCAGTATTCTGGAGAATTCTATTGACAGAGGAGCCTGGCAGGCTACAGTCCATGGGGTCACAAAGAGTCGGACACAACTTTCACTGTTCACTATACTCAGTTAATGACATTCTCATTTACTCACAGGGCAATGTCAGGACAGCTCAAGGGCTTTCATCCTCTGCAGTTCAAGGTCATGGGAGTGCAGGCATAGCAGTGGGACTTCGGTCATCTGCTGTGGGCGCTTCTACCCAAACCAGGAACCCCAGAAGATGCCAATGATGCACCCCATGAAAACCAGCCAGCCAGCCTGGAAGTTTTTATCTTCTCACCCACTACCAATACTAATAAGTGACTATAAACTATTATTCAGCACCTCCTATTCAACAGAACTAGGCTTTCTATAATTGCTACTATATTTAATACCTAAGGCACATTTGTGAAGTAGATGTGGTTAGCCCCATTTTATACATAGGGAAACTGAGGTTCAGAGAGAGGCAGTGAGTTGCTCCAGGTCACACAACTAAGAGATGGAAGTGTCAGCACTTGAAACCGGGCCTGGGATCTGGGCACCCACGTAGCCTCTGGATGCCCCCGCCCTCCTGTTAGCCCCGAAGGATCCCCTGGTTTCTGTCTGCAGATCCAGGCAGATGGTGCTGGAAGAAACCAGCTTCGTGGCAGGCTCCGAGGTCTCAGGGCATGTGCGCAGCGGCCACAGGATGCTGGGAGGCTATCAAGAGCGGGTGGGGGCTTGTACAGGCTAGGAGTCAGAGACACTGTCTGGTTACCCCAAGTGCTGGGAGATTGTTGGCATCCCCGTGGAGGGAAGGGAGATAGGAGATGAGCAGCAGGAACGAGAGAGGGGCTTGGTGCCTGGGAACCAGGAGGACATGTAGAGCTCATGGGCAGGAGCCCATCACATCCTCCAGATGGTCTCAGGCTCTTGGCTTTGAGAGATAGAAACCATGAACTAGGTTAGACTAGAAAGATGGGGAGGGGGATGCTCCTGGGAGTGGGAGAACAGATGGTCCTGAACCTCTCAGCTGCCCAGACCTGGGATTGGATGCCGCCAGGGACCGTTCACCTCCTCCTTCCTCTGAGCAGTGGCTGGGGCCCTGACCAACAGTTAGTGCCCTTGGGGTTCCAGGCTGCTGCTGTGAAATGCTGACACCACGCAGCTGAGATGTAGCCACCCACAGCCCCAGGACCCATGACTAGAAGGGCCTTGGCCAGAAGGGACACCACCTGGGCCACCAACACCACAGACAGCCCTAACCTGGGTTCTTTCTGAGTAGAGACTGAGATGCAGGCTTCTGGGCAGGGTGCTGTTTGGGCAGTGACCACACCAGAAGGAGATGCTGGCTGGAGGGGTGCCATGAAGGAGGGGAGGTGACGCAAGATGCTTTCCTGAATTGGCCACTGCTGTGCGTGCTGGGCCCCTGTCACCTCGAGGACCTTCTAAGGTGGATAGGATTGTTTCTCAGAAATCTCTGCCCCAGGACAACAGGGAGAGGCGTTTCTCCACTTGGGGAGGGTTTTGCATGAAACTTCAGTCCCCCCGCCCTCCAGAATGCTTCCAGGAATGTGGAGCAGGGTCGCCCAGGCAGCACATGATATAGATCCGAAAAGCCCCAGATAGGAGGAGAGGGTGAGAGTGCCATGGGAGGCTGAAGGTGGTCAGGCTGGAAGGACTGGTCAGTGGGACCATGGCTGGAGCAGGGCTGGGGCTGTGGAGCATCCAGGAACATGCCCTTCTTGTGACTGTCCCATTACCGTGGCTCAGCCACTCTCTTCCCGAGTGGACCAGAGCCTCCTGCTCCCAGCGCCTCTGTCTCATGGCTCTTGGTGGCTCGTGATGTCTGTGTCCCTTCTCTCTGTAAATCTTTTGGCCTCTGCTCTTGCCAACAGCCAATAGCTGGTTTTTCTGAAACTCAAGTCCAAGCTTGAGCCTACATCCTCAAGTAGAAGTGGGCCCCACCCCCTCCCAGGTACCCTACAGGCCTGGGGCCAATCTGTCCATGAACTTCTGGGTCAGATGCCCTCTTCAGGATCACGGAACCTATTTTACCTCCCAAAGAATCTGATGTTAGGAAGTCATCTGCTCAGTCCCCTCGCCTACCCTTTCTTGATCCTAGGAGAGAGAGAGAGAGAGAGAGAGAAGGCCTTTGCTTGTTGTCTGTTGTGGGTTTGAGGTGCACCAAACGTTATGGGTGCACCAGAGACTGGGTCCATCATCCCCAAAGGGTGATGTGGTAGGGAGAATAAAGGCTCAAAGATGTCCATGTCCTGGGTTAGCTCATCTGGCAAGGGGAGGATTAACTTGTAGATGGAATCAAGGTTGCCAGCCAGTTGACCTTAAAATAATGAGGTTGGCCTGGATTCCCTGGCCCCAGTGTAATCCTGTGGGCCCTTAGACATGTTAGAAGGAGGTAGGAGAGCCAGGGTCTGGAGGCATGCAAAGTGAGAAGGACTTGACCGGAATTGCTGGCTTTGAGAATGGAAGGAGCCACAAGTCAAGGAATGCAGGCAGTCTCTAGAAGCTGGAAAATTCAAGGGAATCAACATGGTGATCCAGGGAGCTGAAGGGTACTGGGCCACCCTTCTGTCTTCTTTGACAAGGCTGATGAGAGCCGTGCTTCTCCCCCTGACTCGCCAAGGCTGTCTAATGTCTAGTCCCAGTCAGTCAGGTTTTGAAGCCACCAGAGCACTCTGCCCATCTGGCCCCTCCTAACCTGCCCACGAAGCTGGCCAAACACAGACCTCTCTGTCTGCCGGCTGGCAGCAGGGTCAGTGATGAGGGCCGATGCCCACCACCATCTTCACAGCTGATGGGAGTGATGGTGGAGGGTGGGGCTGCTCTCTAGCTGGTGGCCGGACCCTGGAGTGGGGGAGCTTAGGCACGTCCCATCCCTGCTCTGGGCCGTCCCCCTTCTCACCCAGGCCGTACCACCGAGCTGTTACGATTGAACAGACTGTGCTGTGGAAACCTTTAGTTGAGATTGAATGCCTGCAGGCGGCAAGGACTCCCCACTGGAGAGACGCCCTGGTGGACCACAGTCTCAGAGCCCAGCTGTCCCACCCGGAAGAGAGGCCAGCCGGAGAGATGATTGAGGCTCTGCTGACGTCTCACCTCTGACTCACGCACGAAACCCCTCACATGGCAGGACAGATGGAAAAACACCAAGTTGGAGGGTGGCGTGCAGATGGCCAGATGGTTTTCATCTAAGTGATGATAAAACTTGGGCCCAGGGTGCAGACGGAGACCAGGGGCTCTGAGGTGGTGAACGTGCTCCCTCCCACCAGCCTCTCCTTGCTCATCCTCTTGGCTTCTCTCTCTTTATGTCTTTGAATCAGAGATGTCCCTTTCAAGTTGATTTCACGCTTGTTTTCTGTCTGAGCTTCTCACTCTCTCCTTCTGTGTCATTTTCCTCTGCTTCTCCTTTCCCCCCACACTTCTTAGAAGTTACCCTCTGGTGTCCCTGCAGCATCATTAAAGCCCATCCTTCTTTTTAAAATATTTTTATTGGGCTACAGTTGATTTACAAAGCTGTGTTAGTTTCAGGTGTAGAGTAAAATGATTCATATGAAGAATATATATACATATTATTTTTTTAGATTCTTTGCCATTATAGGCTATTATAAGACTGAATGTATTATAGTTCCCTGAGCTATATGGTAGGTCCTTGTTGGTTATCTATTTTATACATAGAAGTGTGTCTCTGTTAATCCCAAACTCCTAATTTATCCCTCTTCCCTTTACTATATTCTTGACACCAAACTGATACATTATGAACATAATTTTCTCCCCAGTCTTATTAAGAAATAATTGTCATGCATCACTGTAAAGTTTAAGGCATACAGCATGATGGCTTGATTTACATGTATTTTGAATGAATGCAATCTGTTTTATGTAGGCTATAATTCAATAATAAAAATAACAAAGTGGTGGTGGGCTGATCTGTCCTGCTTGGAGAACTCGGAAGACACCTCTTGCTAGTTCCTGCTTCTTTCTGTCTGACCTGGCTGCTTCGTGTCCTTTCCAAGACCTGGCTGTCCACCTTCTGTGATTCTGGGAGATTTTTCCAAGTTCTCTGCCTCGTCCTCATCCTCATCCTCCCTGTCTCCCCGCTACATGTACCAGAATTGGTTTCTGTTGCTAATAACAGAGGAAACATGGTATGAATGTGCAGGAGTGTGTGAGCATGCATGTGTGAGAGCAAGGGTGCACGTGTAAGGGTTGTGGGGGTGAGTGTGTAAGACCCACTGCAAAGGGCTGACTCAGCTTCTGCGATGACAGATATAGGACAGAAGGACAATCCTTGTTTCTCTTTTTGGTTCCAATTTTACCTTCTGGCTGGCAGGGCTGGTGTGGTGCAATCTATGGCTTAAGGATGATTGGGGTGGAAGGTGAGGGGCAGACTTTGCTCCCAGGCACAGGAAGTCTTGGCAATGAGAAGGGGGCAGTTGGGCCAAGATGCAGAAGAAAACCGATGACTGGGTGGCACAGAGTCAGAGCTGAGGGGCTCCAGGTCCTCTGATCAGCTTCTCATTTTGCAGAGCAGGCACTTGGCCGGAGAGGTTCAGTTGCTTGCCCCGGCTTACAAAGAGGATCTTGAATCTGAATTTTCCACTAGGCTCTCCTGCTAGAAAGGAAAGATGGAAGCTGGGATGAGACCTGAGAAAGGAATGCTCAGCTGGATGACAGGGGTGGGACGGGAAAGGCAGCTAGAGGCTGGGACAGAGAGCCAGCTCTGTGGGTGAGAGGCATCCGGTGGGGTTGCCTCATCCTTTAATTAATCAGTGTATAATGCCGGATGGGGCAGTGATGGAGAAATTTTTGAGTGTGCCTTTGCCACCCAGGCAAACAATATGTGACCAGGGAGGAGAAAGCAAGATTACTGTTGTTGTTTTTTGTCATTAAGTCGTGTCCAACTCTTTGCAACCCCATGGGCTGTAACCCACCAGGTTTCTCTGTCAATTCCCAGGCAAGAATACTGGAACGGGTTGCCATTTCCTTCTCCAGGGGATCTTCCTGACCCAGGGATCGAATCCACATCCCTTGCATTGGCAGGCATATTCTTTACCACTGAGCCACCAGGGAAGCCTGATTACTGTTGCAGCCAATTGGAAATACAGTTTGGACCACCATAGACTTTCACATATTCAGCCTTTTAAATTGTGTGCTGACCTCCAACGTGACTGGTCACTGGCCTTGGGGATCCTGTGAGGAGAAAGCAGGCTCCGACACTCCTTTGCTGGGGGACCTAGATTTTGGGGACATAGACATCAAATATGCAATTTCAAAAATGATGTATTAGCCACTTCAGTGCTATGTGATAGGGAAATGCTCCCATGGAAGCACGCTTAAGCTCCTGCTGGAAGAGGGAGGGTTTAGCTGGGAGGGTGGGCAAGGTCAGGGCAGGCTGGCAGCTTGGAACCAGGATAGAGCTGTAGGTTTTGCATTGCTAGCCTTTGTAACTGTGTAAGCCAGTTCCTTAAAATAGACCTTCCTTTGTACATTCTGTTGGTCCTGCTTCTCTGGAGAACCCTGACTAATCCAGATTTCTCCTCCTTCCCTTGGGAACCCCCTCCTTCTCTTCTAAGGTCACTCATGTTTGCATGGAGACCTGTAGCTCCCAGCCCCTCACTGCACCCCTCACACCGTTTTCATCCCCAAGGTCCTGGGAGGCAGGCTCCAGGGACACCAGAATCAAACTGTGAGCAGCACAGTGACCAAAAACACCGACTGCCAGGTCCAAGTTCTGGACCTCACGTGGGCACCTTTGCTAAACTGCTGGTGCCTCAGTTTCCCCATCTGTAGGTAAGGGCTGATTCTTTTGGTACAATACCTATCTCGTGGACAGGGTGAAGGATGAAATGCACCTGTTCTCTATTTTCCTGATGGAAATCCGGGAATCAGACAAGTGAGGATTCTGTTTTCTCTTCACGTTAGAGGCAGAGCTGCTGGGGTCTTCCTAACCCCTCAGGGCTCGGTTTGCTCATCTGCCAGGTGGGTAGGACCAGACCAGCTTGCCGGGAGGCTCACCCTGGGCTGTTTGTGTCCCCACGTGAAGGCAGAGCCAAGTAGCTGTTCCTGGAGAAAATGAGCAAGATAATGTAAATTATCGCAGAGTTGGATATGACTTAGCAACTGAACAAGATGCCGTTCTGGACTTTTCTCTCGTGCTTTCCAACCTCCCACAAATCACTGAAGGGCTAACTACTGGCTCTTTCAATCAAGATGGAAAAATACTTCCGACTTATTACAGACCCTTGTGCCAAACCCAGCAGCTGCCAGCAGTCATGGGTTTATAGCCCTTGGCTATAAACTCTGCTCTGGGGAGGCTCCTGAGATATCTGGGCCCTTCTCTAACTGGCTAAATAGACCAACCGACCTTGAACCTTAGACCAGTCCCACTCTTTTCAACTGATGGGAAAACCCCTCTGCTCTGAAACATTTGGCAACTGAGCGAATCATGGGGTATGACCCAATGGGTTTATCCTGGAGGTCATGGGGCTAATGTTTGCACATTAGATCATTCACTACTCATTCATTTACAAATATTTTTAAAACACTTAGCATATTCTAAGTGCTGGGGATATAGCAGTGAACCAAACAGGCCAAGTTTCTGACCTCACGAAGTTTACATTCTAGAGGGAGGAGATTAAAATGAAATAAGCAAACAGATAGACGAGATAATTCGAGATAATAGGAGTATATTGAAAAGTGAAAGCGAAAGTTGCTAGTTGTGTCTGACTCTTTGTGACTGCATGGACTATATAGTCCATGGAGTTCTCCAGGCCAGAATCCTGGAGTGGGTAGCCTTTCCCTTCTCCAGGGGATCTTCCTAACCCATGGATTGAACCCAGGTCACCCACATTACAGGTGGCTTCTTTACCAGCTGAACCTAAGGAAAGAGAAATAAGGTGTGACTACAGGAACTACTCTTGGTCAGGAGAAGTCTCTCCAAGAAGATGACACTGAAGCTGAGAAGGAAGTAGCCACAAAGTCAGGGAGGGAGCTTTGCAGGCAAGGGGAGAAACAAGTGAACAGGTCCCCTTGGGGCCTGGATTGTAATGAGAGCCATACAGAAGGTCAGCACAGTGAGGGTACAGTATAGGAGGGTGGGTGCCCAAGGAGGTGATGCATAGCCAGCAGAATGTGCAAAAACAGGAGGCTTGCGTTAGCCAGGGTAAGTTAACACTAGCTGCAATAACAGATAACTCCCAGAGCTCGGAGGCTTGAGGAGGCAATAAAAGGCTGTTTCTGGCTCACTTCCTGGCTCTATGTGGAAGTAAGGCAGTCTCTCACCCTCAGTCTTTGAGGAATCCAAGCTCTTGATGCTGTGTAACTCTGTCTACTCCCAGTTCCTAGTGCCTGGGAACCCTCCGTGGGATGCTTGCACCTAACTGGTACCCAAGGGAAGAGACAGATGGTGGGGAATTGTGCAGTAGTTTTCAGGAACAGGATTGACTTCTGCTCACATTTTATTGGTAAGAACTCAGATAGCTGATCTCTCCAAGATGCAAGGAAGTGGGGCTGGGAGACGTCCAGTCATCCACTAGAGGTATTGGTGAAAGCCAGCCAGGTTCTTCCTTGGTACCAGAAATGGTGGTGAGAGGGACCAGACCTTATAGGGCCTTATAGATCACAGAGAGGAGTTGGTTTTATTCCAGGTGGGCTGGGAGACTGGTGAAGGTTTATGAAGGAAAGTGCATCACCTGGTTTACGTTTGTGCTTTGCCTCTGACTCTAAACTATTGTGCCATATGTGCAAGCATGAGCCATGGAAACTTCTGGGCCTCCAGTTTGTCTGTAACATGGAGGAATAGGAATTCAGATTATAATTATTTTTTAAATTTTTTAGATTTAAATATATATTTTTAAATTTTCACAATACTGTGTTGGTTTCTGCCAACAACACAAAGCAACCATAATTATACATACATTCCCTCCCTGCCTCCACTCCCTCCACTCCCCCATCCTACCCCTCTAGTCATCACAGAGCACCAGACTGGGCTCCCCGTGACACACAGCAACTTCTCACCAACTAGAATTCAGATTATTTTCAATGCGCTTCTCCTCCACATCTGTGCCTACTCTATTGCTTTTTGGGGATTTCAGGAAATTAAGGGGTGGGGCTCCTTCCAGGACAGTCCTAGGGGTCCAGAGCAGAATGTGAAGAGATACAAAGGCCACAGAAAGCCTTTCCAGCCTCCTGGAGGCTGGCCCTGGTAGCTGAGAATGGTCCAATCCCTGGTCCTTCTCACCTTCCAAGTAATTATACAGAATGGCCCTCACTACGCTTCCTACCTACTAGGTTACTGACAAACACACATTGAATGACTTGTCTCCCAATTCCTCTCCTGGATCCCATTCACACACCTCCTACCAGATTCCACACAGCACCTCCTTCTACTGCTTCCTCCTGTCCACCACGATGTCCCGCTTCTCTGAAATCCAACAAATCTTAAGGTGTACCTTACCCAGTTTAGTCATTGGCTTGCTCACTTATTTACTATTGTGTAATTTTTTCAAGGCTCATGTCTATGGAGTGCTTTTTAAGAGCAGTTGATTTCAGTATTTTCTTTAAAGGCACAGCCTGCCTTATGAGGTAGGCAGCTGTCGGATTAGGCTAGGCTGCAGAAACAAATCAATCCTGATGCCTTCGTGGCTTAAGCATGAAGGTCTATTTTTGTTCACATCATAAGGCAATTGGGTCCTTCTCCAAGCTCTGATCTGGGGACCCAAGCCTGTTTTGTCTTGGGGCTCTGCCATCTAGGTTCATGATTGCTTTGGTTCATCTAACCAGTTTGGGGGCCTGAGACCTGGAGGGAAAGAAGAGAGAAAAAATCAACGCTCATTTGTAGGAGACTCTATGAGACAGGCATGCCAGTGGCAAATATAATTTCCTCCCACTTCCCGTTGGCTGGAATATGGTCACATGGTGTCATTCAACTGCAAAGGAGCCTGGGAAACAGTTAACACTCTGCAAAGAGATGAAAACTGATATTGGTGAACGCTTAGCTCTATGGCCCCAGTAAGATTATTTTAGACATGAGGAAACAGGGGTTCAACTAAGTGAACCCCTGACCATGAATCACCCACGGTCACTAGGCTAGGAAGTGGGCTGGGGGAACCTTAGCTCAGATGTCAAAAGACAGCAGAGTGTTCACAGTGACATGTTAACTGAAAAGGGTAGGACATAAAAAGCTGATTTGATTTGATAGGTAAGTAAATTATGTTACTTATTTACACACACACACATAGTCCACAGACAGAAGACAGACTGAAAGAAATACATGAAAGTGTCATTGGGTTATATCTGGATTTTATCTGGTTGCTTGGACTATGTAAGTTTAAACTTGTCTTCATATTTTGTACAATAAGAAAATAATTGCCAATACTTTTTAAATTAGTAGATTAATTTTTCTTAAATGATCTATTTCCAGGAAAGCATATCACAAGAACAAAAACTTGCCCGATGGAGCATATGACAATAGCATTCTTACTACTAGTTGTAATTTCGTGCATGCGTGATTCCAACTCATAAACTTCAAAGTACTCTCTCATATTGTTATTTTATGTATTTGCCAAGTAAGATCCCACACACGCTCCACCAGGTCCTGGTGAGGTTCTGGATGAGGGAACATAGACCCAGGAGTCATTGGTTGACTTGACATCCATGAAATTGATAAATTCAGGAATAAAGTCTGGAATGGATTTAGTGATTGCCTGCCAGGTGGGAGGCTTGGATGCTGTGCCATGGGATTTGGTCAGTTTCCTGTTGGCCTGGTGGGTCATGAAGGAGAATTCTTGGGCCATCAACCTAGATTCATAACTCAGTGCTATGAATGCTGGCTGGAACTGGATAAACCCAGAGCTGAAGCTCAAGGCATCTCAAAAGTCTGGGAACAGAGGTCAGGTCTGAGGCCAGACCCATGCCCACTCCAGGGCTCTTGCTAGAACCTCATTTCTTAGTCATCAGATGGTTTGGTGGCTGAATGTTCTGCAGTGCTGTCTCCAAACAGAAGGATTCTGCCCACACACGCTGGGCCTGGAGCCCTGTTGGGTCCTTATATGCAATTTTGAAGCTAGCTAGAAACTCTGCCGGCAAACACATTGTTGGGATTTATTGTTTGTGTAACTAAGAATCCAGGAAGTATAAACAAGGCCATGTCTGCCACCCACTCCTAGGAGTCATCAGGATGTCCTGTACCAGACGTGTCCACCCGGGCTTTCTGTGAGGGAGCGTGGTACACACCAAACATACACACACACACACCCTAAACACATGCATACACATACACGCTTACTCACTCACTCACTTCTTCTCTATCTTATCAGATCCTGCCCCAAAGGCAGAGCTGCCTTTATTACCCTCTTCTCTGCATTCTTGATGTCAGAGAGACTTAACATTTTTGCTGAAGCCAACGCAAGGGGAAAAAATGGCTGCATTTCCAAACTTTTTTGGGGGGAGTGGTAAGGAATGGAGAACTTTGGTGGTGGCGGGTTGGGGTGTGGAGGGGAAGGACCCTCTGGAGATTCAGAGGCCATAAGTTAGGAGTTTAGATGAAAGGTCTCCAAACCTCTGAGGGGCAGGGAGGCCCAGATGACCCCTAGGTTCAGTGTGTGTAAGTCAGTTGAATTAGTTTTCCATGAACCCGGGGAAGCCTGAGAATTTTGCTCTTTCCATCCAGGTGAGTGCAGCCCCCTTGGCTGCATCTGACATCCTGGGGTCCTGCTGGTTTGAGCTCTGAGCTCCAGGACCAACCCTGTCAAGCTTTCCATGCCCCATCCTGTCTGCCTCTGGCTGAATCAGAGCCTCCTGGGTCACCTGGAACCCCCACTTCCTACAGATGCTCTAAACATTCCTCATCTGACCCCATCACCCAAGCTCCTCTCCCACCCCACCCCCCTTCTGCTGAGCCCTCCGGAACTCAGAGTCAATCCAGAGTTCTGCTAATTTCACTTCGTACTAATTCAAACCCAGGCTACCTGGAACACTGCTTCCCTTGCAATCCTCTCCAGAGGCTGGTACTTTTCTGTCATGCGCCGCAGTCTCAGGATCTGGGAGTAGCTGTCAATGCGGCTGCTCTTCATTCCACTGCCAAACTGCCTCCTCCCTCTTCAAAGCCTTCAGCTCCTTTGAAGTGCATTGTCCACGTTCATGACCCTTGCCCCTCCTTGTGGGTGTCAATTTCCTGGCTCCCCCATCACCTTCCTTAGTCTTCAGTAATGTTGTACTGATTTACTAGCTCCTTCTCCATCACCATGCCCTTCAACATTCTTGGCATGTGCAGATCTGTCTTTCCTAGAAGATGGATTCTTGTTCAAATGATTTTTTTTTAAAGAGTCGACCCTAGAAAAGAGTGAGAATAGGGCAGGTGGAAAAGCTAAGCCATAAAGTACTCTCTGCTGGAGACCCGCTTTTGCCTGATCCCATGGGGAGCTCTGGGGCATTCATTGTTGCATGTCCAGGGAGCCACGTCTGTGCCCACTGGCAGCCTGCCGTTGACTGAGGTCTGCAGGGTGCAGGGAGCGTGGCTGCCTACAATCTGAGTGGCAGTCATGCCGCCATCCAACCCCAAACAACCTCCGACGGCCTGATCTCAAAGGCCAGTCAATCACCTCCTCTGCCACCCACTTCAGCCACCCACTGACAATCTCGATTTGAAACCTCCCACTTTTCAACCACTCTCTCTTATTCTTCCAACTCATTTCCTCTCCAGTCTTCTCTTTTCTAACCATCTTCTCAGTCCTCTGCCTGCACCTGTAGTCTGATTACCATCACCACCACTGTGTGCTCAGTTATGTTCGACTCTTTGCAATCCTGTGGACTATAGCCTGCCAGGCTCCTCTGTCCATAGGATTTTCCCAGCAAGAATACTGGAATGGATGGCCATTTCCTCCTCCAGGGAATCCTCCCAATCCAGGGATCAAACCTGTCTCTTCTGCATTGGCAGGCAGATTCTTAACCACTGCACCATCTGGGAATCCTCATAAGGAACTGCAAAAGATCCCAAGCAGATTATAGCTGGAGAAAAGGATGCAATGGAGCTGCTCTTCTCATTTCAAATTTTGAAGCACTGATCTCTAGAGGCAATGAACCTGTTCAGTAAATCCATCTCCACTTTCCTAGAAATTTCATCTCCATTTTCCTGGTTTACCGCTTCTTCCTTCTCTCCGTCTTTGACATTGCTTTCTTCCCTTCCTCTTGGCTGATGACCTGTCTCCATATTTTATAGAGACAGTCGCTATATTTAGATGGAGACATCCCACCACTAAGTCCCAGTTTCCCAGGATTGCTCTCCACATGCTCCACAATAGAAGACATGTCTCTCTGCATCACTTGGCTAGGGATTTCCTTCCCCGTCACTCTCTCAAGGTCTTTGCGTCTATAATTATCCCCTTTTTCCCCCATCACCAATGATTCTTTCTGCAGGACTGCTCAAAGATGCCCAAAGGGCAGCCTGACTGAACTTCCTCCTCTGTCCACCACCCTGCTTCCTTCCCAGCAACACAAAGAGATGTCTATTTTTAAAAATTTATTTGTTTGAATTTATATTTGAAATATAGTTGATTTACAATGTGGTGTTAATTTTGCTTTACAGGAGAGCCTTTCTGTTATACATATGTGCTTAGTCGCTCAGTCGTGTCCGACTCTTTGCGACACCATGGACTGTAGCCAGCCAGACTCCTCTGTCTGTGGAGATTCTCCAGGCAAGAATACAGGCAATACAAGCTGCCATGCCCTCCTTCAGGGGATCTTCCCAACCCAGGGATCAAACCCAGGTCTCCTGCATTGCAGGCAGATTCTTCACCGTCTGAGCCACCAGGGAAACCCAAGAATACTGGGGTGGGTAGCCTATCCCTTCTCCAGGGGAGCTTTCCGACCCAGGAATGGAACCAGGGTCTCCTGCATTGCAGGTGGTTTCTTTATCAGCTGAGCTACCTGGGAAGCCAGTTTTAGATATAAATATACATTCTTTTCATATTCTTCTCCATTACAGTTTATCACAGGATATTGACTATAATTCTCTGTGCTATACAATAGGACTTTGTTGTTATCCCCTCTCTGCATAACAGTTTGTATGGTGTTTTTGACCTCTATCATTTCTTTACTTTACATAATAGTTAGCATCTGCTAATCCCAAAGTCCCACTTCACCCCTTCCCTACTCCTCTCCCCCTTGGCAACCACAAGTCTGCTCTTCATTTCTGTGAGTTTGTTTCTGTTTTGTAGGTCAGTGCATTTGGGTCATTTTTTTTTTTTATCAATTTTTACTTTATGTTGGCGTATAGTTGATTTACATATATCATAGTTGATTTACATATATCATAGTTGATTTACACATATCTGTGCTGTTTCAGATTCTTTTCCCATATAGGTTATCACAGAATATCGAGTAGAGCTTCCTGTGCTAAACAGTAGGTTCTTGCTGATTACCTATTTTATGTATAGTAGTGTGTATATGTTAATCCCAGACTCCTAATTTATCTTTCTCCCTTTGGTAACCATAACTTTGTTTTCTAAGAGTCTGTTTCCATGTTGGAAATAATTTCATTTGTATCATTGTTTTTTTTAAAGATTCCATTTATTAGTGATATCATATGATACTGGGCTTGCTTTGTTTGATATACCTCACTTAGTGGGATTATCTCCAGGTCCATCTGTGTTGTTGTGAATGGCATTATTTCTTTCTAATGGCTGAATAACATTCCATTGCATATATGCAATTCCCGCTTCCCACTTCACTCTCCCCATTGTATATATGTACCACATCCATTCCTCTGTTTGTGGACACTTAGGTTTCTTCCACAAAGTTGCCTTGACTTGGTATCTCCACTTTCTCACCTTCTCCTCCCGCCTTCCTAAGCAGACTCTTGTCCTCGCGAATCCCCACGAGAAGGCTGGAGGTAGCCAGTGCCTTCCATCCTGCCAAAGCTCAGTTCCCTGTCTCCTCTTCCTCGACCTCTTGCTGTTATTTGGTGTGACTAGCCACGTGGTCCTCTGGAGCTCCCCCCTCCCTAAGCTTCCCACCGACAGGCTTCCCACCGTGCACGCTGCACCCTCCTTCTCACCAGACCCCTCAATGCCCCTGTGCCCCAGGGCCAGCCCTCAGCCTCCCCCCAACTCTGCCCACACTCTGCAGCTGAGGGCATGCAGCCCATGGCTCCAAAGTCCCTGTCTTCATCCCACGGGTCTCTGGACCCTTCCTCTCTCTGTGCCAACCTCGCCCCTCCACCCACGTGAATAACAGGCCCCTCAAACCTAACGGGACAAGGCTGAACTGCTGACTGTCTCTCCCCGACTTCTTAGTCTGCCTCTTCTTGAATCTTCCTCAAGACAGGAAACTGCATCCCGGGCTGCTTTCTGGCTGGGTCAGAAACCCAGGGGTTGCCACTGATTCTGCTTTCCCCCCTCAGACGCTGATTCCAAGCCGCCAGGTAGTTATTCCTGGGAGCCCCATCCCCACCCCAGCCCCGCATCACTCCAGCTGAGCCCAGGTCACCGCCAGCTCTCACCTACTCCCCACGGGGCTGCGGGCTTCCCACTTCACCCTCCCCTTGAGCTGAATGACCTCATGGAGGCCAGAAGCTGAAATGGAGGCCTGCTGCCGTCAGACCACACTATGCCCGGTCTAACGCCCCCCAGTGGCCGCCCATCACACTTCAGATGGGAGCCAGACCTTTATGGCACCTCCTGGCCCTGCTGACCTCACGCCCTGCCTTGCTCCACGCCATCCCTCTAAGCTCCAGCCACACAGGCCGGCTTTCTGCTTCTCCTGCCACGCTCTCCTGGTCTCTCAGGGTCTTTACACTCCTTCATCCTTCAGTTCGGATTGTTTTGCCTGAGATCCTTTTTTTTTTTAATTAAAAAATTTTATACAATTTTTAAAAGTTACTTTCCATTTATAGCTATTACAAAATACTGGCTATGTTTCCCATGTTGTAGAATACATCCTTCAGCCTATCTTACACCCAACAGTTTGTAGCTCCCACTCCCTGACTCCTAAGTGCCCCTCCCCCACTACTAAGCGCCCCTCCCCCGCTCCTATTGTGCCCCTCCCCCAAGCCCCCTCCCCACTTTCACTGGTCACCACTAGTTTGTTCTCTGTATCTGTGAGCATGCTTCTTTTATGTTTTACGCACTAGTTTGTTGTATTTTTTAGATTCCACATATAAACGACATCATACAGTATTTATCCTTCTCTGTATGACTTATTTCACTGAGTATGATCATCTCTGCAAGAAGATCAAACCTGTCCATCCTAAAGGAAATCAGTCCTGAATATTCATTGGAAGGACTGATGCTGAAGCTGAAGCTCAAGCTCCAATCCTTTGGACACCTTGTAGATGCGAAGAACTGACTCACTGGAAAAGACCCTGATGCTGGTAAAGATTGAAGGCAGTAGGAGATGGGGATGACAGAGGATGAGCTGGTTGGATGGCATCACCAACTCGATGGACATGAGTTTGAGCAAGCTCTGGGAGTTGGTGATGGACAGGGAAACCTGGTGTGCTGCAGTCCATGGGGTTGCAAAGAGTCGGACACGACTGAGTGTCTGAACTGAACTGATGATCACCTCTAGTTGCATCCATAGATAGCTGCAAATGGCATTATTTTGCTCTTTTTCATGGTTGAGTAATATTCTATTATAGGGTTTCCCAGGTGGCACAGTGGTAAAAAGTCACCTGAAATGCAGGAGACTCAATCCCTGGGTCAGAAGGATCCCCTGGAGTAGGAGATGGTACTCCACTCCAGTATTCTTGCCTGGGAATTCCATGGATAGAGAAGCCTGGCAGGCTATAGTCCATGGGGTTGCAAAGTCAGACAGAACTGAGCACGCCAGCACACAGTATTCCATTATACATGTGTACCAATCCTCTTTACTTCCCTGATGGCTCAGATGGTAGCGTCCACCTGCAATGTGGGAGATCTGGGTTCGATCCCTGGGTTGGGAAGATCCCCTAGAGAAGGGAATGGCAACCCACTCGAGTATTCTTGCCTGGAGAAATCCATGGACAGAGGAGCCTGGCAGGCTACAGCCCATGGGGTCGCAGAGTTGAACACGACTGAGCGACTAACATTTCATTTTTCATCCTCTTTATCCACTTATCTGCTGATGGACACTTAGGTTGCTTCTATATTCTGCCTGAGGTCTTGGTGTTGTCTTCTTATCACTCAGAACTCAAAGCCTGAGGGAGCTCCCCTGACCACCCAGGTTGCCCGGGCACCCTCTCCACCCACCTCCATCTCGTCTCCTTCAGAGGCTTCCCCAGTCCCTGACAGCATCTCGCTTACATGTCTGCTTACACATTACCACATGGCCCCATGATAACGTGAGCTCCTTGAGGACCAGGTTCCACTCGAAGCTTCCGAGACCTGGGGCTCCATGTGTAGGAAGATGTTGCTCATCCTAGCTGTTCAGGAAGTATTATTCACCTGACAGATTCAGACTCGTAGGTGCCCGAAGGCGACAGCCAGCCCCTCAAGATAAGAAGAATTAGCAAACGTTCAAGGGTTGGTGGCAGGAAGCCCCTTGCCCTTGGTGGGGCTGTCTCAGGACACCAGAGGACGGGGACACAGAGGTTGGCAGAGCACCAGGAGCTGCCAGGGTCTCTAAGCTCTGCCAAGATGATTTCCTTCAGGGCCAGGGGTGAGAAGGTGTCCACTTGGAGCGAGAAGAAATGCATCCATTAAACCCAGTCTCCTGCAGCCGAAGGCAGGTAAAAACACCCTCACCTTCACACTCAGGGCTCCACCTGACAACAGTTCAGAAGAGGGACATTTGCAACTGAGAGGCACTATCCAGCTATTCTGCAGCTCTCCATCAGAGGCAGTCACTGGGTTCAACGAATTAAACCCATCAGTTCAAATTCATCAATGCCTATGCCTTATCTGCAGCTCAGTGGAGGGGAAAATGGGGCTGGTTGCTTGAAGAACTGGGCAGGAACCCAGCAGACCCGCATCAAAGTCATGGGTCAACCATACCTGGGGCTGTGTCTCAGGCTCCCCGGGCCAGGCCCTCTGCCCTGGACAGGGCTCTCTGAGAGGCAGGGGCAGCAGTCACATGGGGCCAGACATTCCATCTGAGGTTGGATGGAGACTGGAAGGGCTACAGGGTCAGTGGACCTTAGCTGAATCACTGAGCAAGATTTTCAAATTTTTTGAGCCTCAGTTTTGTCATCTGTAGGGTGGGCTCCTTTACCCTAGGGCCAGACAAAGAGCAGATGAAGCTCTGGACTTAAGGCATCCAATCAAAATGGTCAGGTGGTTTGCTATTTCAAATATTGTTTTGCACAGTGGTCAGCTCAGGCAGGTGGGACTTCTGGTATTCCCTGATATTTATTATAAAAGAAAATTAACCTTCTAGTTAAATCATAGCACTTTAGGTAACACATAATAGGTGCCCAGTAGATGCTGTTGCTTCCTTTCATCTTGTCTTCTCAGAGGTGAAGTGGGAAGAGGCCACAGAAAGGTTTCACCAAGCTGGCCCCTAGGCCAGGGGCCTGCTGACACTTTACTGGCGGACACTTTTCTGAAAGCCACCCCCCTTGCATCCTGCATCCCTGGAGACCCCGTGCACGGCTGTGAGTGTGGAGTTCCAGCTCCCAACAAAGTGCTTGCCCTGGGGGTGGTGCCACTTTGTGAACTGGGCGCTGAGTCAATGAGGAGATGACTGTGCACCCTGCCAGGTGTTGGCATCCAGGGTGGCACCTGTGATGGGGGCACATTTGGGGAGTGGCCCAAAGGAGGGGAGGGAATGAGCTATACGGGTCCCTGGGGGTGAAGCTTTGCAGAAGGAAGGGCAAGTGCGAGGTCTTAGCATGGATGGGGCCTGAAATGCCCAAAGCACATGTGGAGGGGAGAGGGGTGGGGGAAGGGAGGGGAGGCGGAGGCATGGAGCGAATCAGAGTGAGCGGGAGAGCAGAGGGTTAAGGAGAGGGAGGACCAAGGCGGGCCATGGAGCCAGAGAAGTGACGCACATTGTCTTTTATTCTAGGTGGGATGGGAGGAGACCCCTGGAGGGTTCTGAGCCCAGAAGAGACACATCTGACTTAAGCCCTTAACAGATGACTCTGGCTACTGTGTTAATAGATGAGGAACTTCCAGTGGTTAAGAATTAACTTGCCAATGCAGGGGACGCCGGTTCGATCCCTGGTCCGGGAAGACTGCACATTCCACGGGGCAACAAAGCCTGAGAGCTGCCTCTACTGCACCCAGGTGCCCTGGAGCCCGTCCTCCGCAACAAGAGAAGCCCCTGCGATGAGAAGCCTGCACACCACAACTAGAGAGTGGACCCCGCTCACTGCAACTAGAGAAAACTTGTGCGTAGTAACAAACACACGGTCAGTCAAGAATAAATAAAGAAATAAAAAGTTAAAATTTTAAAAATAGATGGGGAGGCAACAGTGAATAGCCAAGAGCAGTTATGAACGTTTTCCAACAATTCAGGGCAGAGATGGTGGTGGCTTGAGCTGGACGTTCACTGGATGTACATGGATTGCCCTTCATAATGAAAAGCAAGGTCAGCTCATGTTCCCTGTGGACACTGTAGTGGAACTAAAACGGCAGATATCTTCCGGGCACTAAAGTGGGGCGGGTGCTTTTCATGCTAGCTCACCCAATAAAAGGAATAACACTTATGAAATGTCTACGATGTGCCTGCCAGGCACTGCCAGCCTGAGTGGAACAAGTGTGAGAACCAGAGGTGCTGGCAGGAGACTTCACACCTGTTATTGAGTGTCATTGACTAAGCAGATGCCAAGTTTCAGGGAGAAGCTAAGAACACGTGTGGCTAATGCAGTTCAGCGGAGCGGGGGTGTCAGGAAACAGGCGGTGACCTGAGGCTCCCAGGTGAAGCAGGGGGGACCTCCCTTGTGTCCCTAGCATCTTGGTTCCCTCCCTTCCCCTCCTTGTGGGGACGGAGCTCTGTGACAGGCCAAGGGAACAAAGTGAAACGTACAATAGACCTTGCCTGTCAGTGGGTTTCAGCTCAGCCAAGGAGAGATGCACAGTGCTTTCTGGAGATGAGACAGGCTAGAACCTGGGGCCTGGGGCCCTCTGCTGCAGAGCTTTCACCTGGACAGATGTTTCCTCAAGCAACAAAAGACAAAGAAACTACTGGGGACTAAAGATAGTTGTGTACATGTGCACAGTTGGGGCAAATTATAGACAAGATGCGTAAAGACCAAAAGAACCCCAGCTGCCACTTCTGAAGAGCTGGAAGCAAAAGCAGCGTGTTGGGAGCAAACGCAGGGTACTGCCCGTGCCCCCTGCACACAACACCACCAAAGGGGTGGGCAGACCACCTAAGCCACCCGTCTGGCCAGACCCCTGGACACACCCCTACCCTCACCCCCTGTGAGGAACCAGCTCACCTCCCCCACCACTGGGCGGGGAGCGAACCTGTATGTTTTCGCTCCTTCATGCTGCAGCAGGGGCTCCAGGAAAGCCTTGCCTGAATTCCTTGTCTGGCCTGTAGTCAATTTCTATTAATTAAGGAGGCCAAGAACCATAGTCAGTAAGAGGAAGACTCTTTTGAACATAGGTAATAGAATATCCAAGAGAAATAGATTCAAGAGAAGGAATTTCAGAGTCTAACATAGCTGGAGTCTAGGGCTATGTCTAGCTTCAGGAGAAGCTTAATCAAGGCTCATAGCCAGGGTCCTTGCCCCAGCAGGATCCAGGGGTGCCCTCAGGATGAACGGAGTCGGCAAGTGAGAGAGAGAGAGAGAAAGAAAGAGAGAGACCAGACCGGGATGCACAGCAGAGTCTGGCAGTTGGTTTATTTTTCACTGTAGCCTTTATACCCAAGTTGGTACATTTCTTTTTTTTTTTTTTTTTTAGTTGGAGGCTAATTACTTCACAACATTTCAGTGGGTTTTGTCATACATTGATATGAATCAGCCATAGATTTACACGTATTCCCCATCCCGATCCCCCCTCCCACCTCCCTCTCCACCCGATTCCTCTGGGTCTTCCCAGTGCACCAGGCCCGAGCACTTGTCTCATGCATCCCACCTGGGCTGGTGATCTGTTTCACCATAGATAATATACATGCTGTTCTTTCGAAACATCCCACCCTCACCTTCTCCCACAGAGTTCAAAAGTCTGTTCTGTACTTCTGTGTCTCTTTTTCTGTTTTGCATATAGGGTTATCGTTACCATCTTTCTAAATTCCATATATATGTGTGGTACATTTCTAAGGGGGAGATAAGCACACAGACTTAGTTTAACAACATCAGCTTGTCCTTCACGAAACCAGGTGTTCTCTGCATACTTTTTGTTTATGAGAGTCTTTTCCCATAGATTTTTTGTACATTATCTTTTGGCCTTGAGCTTAGCAGAAAACAGAAAAGGTGGCAGTCTCATGGTACAGCAGGTTGTAACATAGTAGAAATACAATCCTGTTAACACAAAGGTCAGTCTTTTTACAGAAGGTCTCAGCTAAATTTATCTAAAAAGTTTAACACACAAAGACTCCGCGGCTCTGGTGAGGCAAGCCCTGTTTAGCATTCCTGGTTAAAATTAACAATTATCTTATTGTCTTTACACTAGGGCTAAACTCTTATTTTTCTAGATCTTTAACTATATTAACAATAGTTTCCACTGCACAACCTCAGCACATTAACAGCAATCAAACGTTGATCCAATAACCACTTTTAGAATGATATTTTTGTGTTCTGTAATAGGGCTTCCTCACCTTCCAAAGGGCTCTGTGCCTATTAGGGCCTTTTTTATGGTTAGTCTCTATGTATGATATCTTTTGGCCTTCAGGCCTGTTGACAATTTATGGCTTGCACCTGGTGTAACTTTAAGCAACTTCAGTAGCCAACCCTGTCTTTTTTGTGGTCAATCTATTTTCTTTCTATTAGGTGTCATCTCTATGGGAACTAGATAGGATTACCTTATTATGGAGCAGAAATGCAAAGGATTGCAAAAACAGCAGATACAGCACAAAACAGGCTCTTAGTCTAAAAGTTAATTACCTGCAAGAAGTCACAAGCTAATCTCTATCTAAAGTATTTTCTATTAGGCACATTTGTGGCTATTTTATTTGTGGAGCTTTCTCACCCTGTGGAGAGACCTAGGCTTAATGGTTTCTTTTGTTAGCGTACTGTGCTTAGGATGTTTAGAACAATCATGAGCATTTTTTGCAATGAGAGCACACATTTATCAAACAAGCCAGAATGCCAGCAAAAGGGTTTGAATTGAAGCATTTCCTTCATCCCTGGCCCCTTCATAGGGTACCAGCATCCAGGAGATTTATTAATTAGGGTTTTAAGTTGGTTCTCATTCAGTGAAAGAGGAGCAGGAGAGCTCTCGGCAGGCAACACAAGAATCTGCAGCAGGGCGAACAAGAACAATAGCAGAAAAGTGGGGAGGATACGGGGTGGGGTAGAGGCTGGAGTCAACCTGGAGGGTCCCTTGTGTCCTGAATGGCCTTGTGTGTCAGGTATTTTCTTCATGACCTCGTCATGGGTGGGATCTCCCATAATGGCTCCCAGCATCATAGGATATCGCTAGAACCCCAGTTCCCCATCAGGATGGATCCCCAAGAGGATATTACTGGAAGTAGAGAGTTGGGAGCTGGGCAGCCACAAGCCATCCAAGAGGTACTGCAACAGCCAGCTGGAGGCCGAGCCAAACTATGGAATGCTATCCAAGAAGAACATTGAGGAGGGAGAGGTTGATTCCAACTGGGGTGATCAGCAAGTAGTCACAGGGAAGATGGCATCTGAGCTGAGACTCAAGGAAGCATTTCCATAATGCCATTTGCAGCTGCATGGATGGACCCAGAGATGATCGTACTAAGAGAAGTAACTCAGACAGAGAAAGACAAATGCCATCACTTGTATGTGGATTCTAACATATGACACAAATGAACTTACCTACGAAACAGAAACAGACTCACAGAGAACAGGATCGTGGTTGCCAAGGTGGAGTGGGGCAGGTGAAAGATGGAGTGGGAGTTTGAAAATAGCAGATGCAAGATATCATGTATAGAATGGATAAGTAGCAAGGTCCTATTGTATAGTCCAGGTAACTATGTTCAATATCCTGTGATAAATTTAATGGAAAAGGGTATGAAAAATAATGTATGCATATGGATAACTGAATCAGTTTGCTATACAGCAGAAACTAACAGAACATTGTCAATCAACTACACTTCAATAAAATAAATTTTAAAATAAAGGAGCATTTCCAAGAGGTAGAACATGCAGGAAGGAAGTCATCTTAGATGGGGGCATGGTGAGTGGATCTTCAGTGTGGGGAGTGGGAGAGAGTGGCTGGACCATCAGGACTTTAGAAGATAAGGAAAGAAGAGGGATGAGCTGGATTGTAAAGGGCCCTTAGTTTCAGCTTGAGGAATCTGGCCATCCTTTTATAAGCAATGGAGAGGAATTAGAGGTTGGAGGGCTGGGGGGGGGGGTGAGGGGGGGGGCATGTATCCTGATTGCTGGGTGGCAGCGTGCAGCAGGGACAGGAGAAGAGGTGAGTCTGGCAGAGAACACAGTTAGAGCAGGTAACAGTGAGCCTGAACTAGATAGAAATCTTGGCAAGGGGAAGAGAGACGGGTTAGAGGAAACAGAAATTAGAGTATATGTGATGCAGGGGCTGGTTAAATGTGGGAGCTTTGCGGCAAGCAATTGATCGCTTATCCAGTATCCATTCTCCTTCTTTCTTGCCAACAGAAAGACAGTTTTGCTCAGGGCAGCAATGTACCTCATGACCTTTTGCCTTCCCAGACATCTGGCAGTGGAAGGTACAAGGCAACTAGTTGTGTATCCCAGCTGTGCCAATGCAATATAAACAGTAGACCAGGCAAAGCTATTGCTTCTCACATAAAAAGAAATGAACTCAGGTGAAGTGAGCATTTGCCCTGCATCATCTTCCCCTTGGAATGTCCTGCTTGGAAGGTAGCTGCAATGCTTGGAGATATAGCAGCCTTTTTGTGACCACGAGGATGAGAGCTTCGAGGTAAGGATGGAGGAGCAGAAGGCTACAGGGAATCTGAGTTCTTGATGACTTTCTCAAGCAGGTGCACCAACCCGAGACTGCCTGGCTCCAGATGTCACATTACAATGCACAAACCACTTAACCTTTTTGGTTAAGTCACTGTTGTTTGAATTATGACACATACAGTTCAAGCCAATCTTAGGAGATAGAGTGGGCGTGGTGACAATGTTAGAAATGACTTTGGAAATTTGAAGGACAGGTGGAGCTTGATGCCATTAGCTGAGATTGAAAACAGGTTTGGAAGGATTAGCGTGGCAGAAAAACAAGGCTTGCAACCCAGAACCAGACTGGTCTGAGGCCAAGGGAGAAATCCTTCAACCTTCTCAGCCTCGGGTTCCCGATCTACGAAATGGGATTTTAAAGCCTAATTTACCAAGAAAACCAGATACAGCAGATCCATGATGTAAACCATCTAATACCTACTTTGGGTTCCCAATAACTTATGAACTAATTTCTGGAGTGTCAGGAAGGAGGAGGCCAGCTTTGCAGGGGATTTAAAACAGAGATTGGAGAAGCTGGAACAAGAAGGACACAGAGCTGTGGCCCATGTGTCCCAGCTCCAAGGCCCCTCAGCTGCCCAAGGGGTGAGGATGCTCCTGAGCCAGTGGTGGGGCCAGTAAGGGCTCTGGAGGGGTGAGCCAGTCAGGTGCGGGGGAGCTGTTGCCCCGCACCTCTTCTCGTCCAGCACAAGTGCGTTGAGTGTGGGTCACAGACCAGACACAGAGAGGACCAAATACGGGTCGTTTGAGGTTTGTGGGTTCGTCTTTGATACTACATTTCGTGCAGCCACATAAACTCCAAGAAGCAAACAAACAGGGCTGACCGGCACTGTGTTTATAATGGTTATTAAGAAGGGAGGTGACTTTCATTCAGGCATTCCAAACGGTGACTCAGCTCTCCTTCCACACACGGATGGCTTGCTGGGAACTGGCAGCGAACATCTGGGAGCCAACGTCTCGCTGGACCCTGATCCCAGGGAGTCAGGGATCCAAGGGCCAGAAGGGGCGTTGGAAGCATCGAGGTCACTGCCCATCAGAGCTCCAGTGCCCACCGAGATCTCTGCCCAGATGGTGCTCAGCTGTGTCCCTCTACCTGCAGAGATGGGGACCTCACTGCCCCCAGGAGGACCGATTCGTTAAGACTGTGAGGACCCTCAGGACAGGCTGCAGGTTTTATCTGACTTGCACTGGCAGAGCCCAGCCCAGGGTCAGATTCCAGGAATGTCCATCCCATTCCCTCCATCCAGCACTTTACTGAACTTTGAGCTAAATTCTGGGGGATCCAAGTAAAGTCAGTCTCTGGCCTTGAGGATTCGAGTCCAGAGGGGGAGGAAGAAAGCAGACAGGTGATGATAATACAGGGCTATGGGCGCCACAGTGGGGTTTGTAGCTGTAACCATTGCGTGGGCACACGGAGGGGACCCTCATCAGGCACTGTTTTGTGTGTGGGGAGGGTGAGGGGTATGGGGTGGGGGAAGGGCATGTGGGAATGAATGGTTGAAAGACCCAAGGTCATTAGAGATTTCTCTGACTCACACCATCTACATCAGATCCACTGGAGCCCCCCGACTTCTCACCCTGGAGAAACCCAAAACTTTCCCCAATATTTCTTGGGGATTTAAGTTCCCACGGACACCTCTGGCCCCAAGCCTCTGATTCCACGGAATTCAGCCCATGGCTCATCTACCTGCTCCACATCCCAACAGGCACCCCGCCTCTTTGTTTTTGCAAGTGAACAAATGAGACAGGGCTAACAGGAAGTGTGCACAGGGATGCATGCGCAGAAGAAGGCCCTAAGGTCTGGGAGAAGGGGCGGGGCGTGCACCAGGACAGCCCACCTGGGCGCCCTCCCTGTGGCCTCGGCCCTGTCCCCAGCCTACCCAGGGCTCCGCCCTTCCATTCCACCTCCTCACCCACCTCCCTGCTGATCCCCAAATCCCGTGTTCGCACAGTCCTCATAGCAACCCAGCTCTCGACAGCCTAGATTTACCTGTCCGAGCCCACCCGTCCTCAGCAGGACAAGAGCACCTCTCGCAGAGCAGGGCTCTTCCCTTTTAGTAGCGAGACATTTACAAATAGACCTGGCCCCAGGGATTCCTGGGTTCCTGGCAAGCTCCAACAAGTCTCCCCTCGGTCTTTGTTCTGTCCTTCAGGCTGTGGAGAAGAGCCGGTGTGTCCCCTCCTTTCCTGGGCAGAGGGTTGTGCCAGCATCTTGCCCTCAGTCTGTGCTGACTTCGAAGGGAAGTGACGACCAGCCTTCCACTTCCCACCATGGACCACAAGGTCACTTGTTCCAAGTTCCTGCTTCTGGATATCGCTGACGTGTCCCCCAGCAGGCACTCCAGGGTGCACAAAGACTTATCTGTGCTGCCCCTGTGGTCAGGGCTTTTAAGCAATTCTATTGTGGCAAGAGGTGGTGTCAGAAGTCATTTCTTTTTTTTTTCAGAAGTCATTTCTTGAGAAGCCTATGGTTTGGGCTTTCATCTCCTTCTGGCTTCTTTAGGACCGGTAGTTGCTTGCAACCAGGGCAGGCAAGGAGCTGGAAACTCTCAAGACTCCTGTCACCCTGGGAGTCTGCCCTGAGATCCTCACAGGTGCAGAGAAATGAATCAATCTGTCCCCAGTCCTTGTCACTCATGGCATGCACCCCTGCCTGTCCCCCAGTGGTCCTGGCCTCTGACATGGGGCCAGGAGCAGAGAATAGGGGCTCCTAGAGGAGAGAAGGAAGCAGATGGTTGGCTGGCATATCACTCTTCGCTTCCCACTGTCCCTCCAGCCTTGAGGATGCACTGTTCCTTCTGTTTTCCCCAAGGATGGGGTGGGGATTTGGGTTTCCCCGGTGTCTCAGCAGTAAAAAAATCTGCCTGCAAGGCAAGAGATGCAGGAGATTCTGATTTGATCTCTGGGTCAAGAAGATCCCCTGGAGGAGGGCATGGCAACCCACTCCAGTATTCTTGCCTGGAGAATCCCATGGACAGAGGAGCCTGGTGGGCAACAGTCCATGGGGTCGCAAAGAATTGGAGACAAGTGAAACAACTGAGCATGCACGCACAGGGTGGGGATTAGAAGAGCTGGAATCAGCAACGTGGCAAGCGGTCCTCATTCCTTCCTGTCTTCCGGGGACCGAAGGGCCCACTATTGCCCTCTGGATGGAAGAAGGGGACTCCAGGGGTCCGGAGAGGTGGGCAGAAACCTGGCTTTGCTGCTAACTCCCCTTTCAGCTCTGAAACTGAGGGTGTTGCAACTCAGACTGTACAGTGAGGGCTGTGACTGAGTTCAGCTAATTCCTTTCTTCCTAATTCCCCCATCACTAGGAACTCTTCTCCACAAACCCATGGGCTCCTTGGGGCCAAAGGCTTTGCTGGGTCACCTTTGTATCCCCAGGCTCCAGCCCTGGGCCAGCCCATGATGCATGCTTCAAAGATGCAGCTGGTGAGGCTAGGATTTATAGCCTCAGCCTGCAGTCCTGGGGCCTCTGGGCAACCCTGGCATGTTATGAACCTCGCAGAGCCTCACTTTAAAAAGGATACAAGGGCATCCACCAAGCAGAACTGGTGGGTTAAGGACTACGGATTAAACAAGGGCATTAGTTTTCTTTCGTTGCATAAGACAGCACCCCAGATTTAGCAACTTAAAATCCATTTATTATCTCAAAGTTCCAAAGTCAGAAGTCCAGGCAGACCCACCAGGCTCTCGGCTTCCCTTCTCTTAAGGCCAGAATCAAGGTGTTGGCCAGGCTGAGTTCTTACCGGGAGGCTCTGGAAAGAATATTCCTCCAACAAGAACACTTCTTGTTGTTGGCTGAACCAAATTCCTTGCAACTGTAGAATCAAGGTCCTCATTTCCTTGCTGGCTGTGAGCCGGGACCATTCTCACTTCTTAGAGGCGACCACATTCCTTGGTACCTCCTTCATCTCCCAAGAACAAAGGTGCATAGAATCCTTCTAGGTTCCTGGCATCTCTGACTTCTTCTTTTGCCTCCGCCTTGAGAAAACTTTCGGAGAAGGCAATGGCACCCCACTCCAGTACTCTTGCCTGGAAAATCCCATGGACGGAGGAGCCTGGTAGGCTGCAGTCCATGGGGTAGTGAAGAGTCAGACATGGCTGAATGACTTCACTTTCACTTTTCACTTTTATGCGTTGGAGAAGGAAATGGCAACCCACTCCAGTGTTCTTGCCTGGAGAATCCCAGGGATGGGGTCGTACAGAGTCGGACACGACTGAAGTGACTTAGCAGTAGCAGTGAGAAAGCTTTCTGCTTTTAAAGACTCACCTGATTGGGCCAGGCCCCTGCCAAGTTTCTTCATAGAAGTACCTAGAGTAGTGTTGATCAAATAACCAGGGGATGGGAATCTGGGGCCAACTCTAGAATCCTGCTGACGTCAAGTGCTTGGCAGAGTAGCTGGCAGCTGGTAAGAGCTGAACCTTTTCAGGGAGCTGGATGGTCCAGGGTGGCCCTGTCACCCACTGGACTCATGTAAATCACAGAGCTGCCCCTGGGGCATGACTCACTGAGATTACTGGTAAGTGTAAAGCTCAGATCCCAAGCACTTCCTGCCTGGATGAGGTGGCCTTTTTATGACCATGCGGGAAAGACTAAGGTCATCACAGAAACAAAGGCCCTGACATTACCCAGCCACTGACCCTGTACCACCACCACTGAGAATCACCAGGGGGTCGGGGGAGCAGGGTTTAAGCAGGGATGACCTGATCTAGAATGAATAGAATCTCTAATCCAACTGCCATTGCAGGAGACATCAGAGACCTGGGTTTGATCCCTGGGTCGGGAAGATCCCCTGGAGTAGGGCATGGCAACCCACTCCAGTATTCTTTTTCTTTAAAATTTATTTATTTATTAATTGAAGGATAATTGCTTTACAGAATTTTGTTGTTTTTTGTCAAACATCAACACGACACTCGAGTATTCTTGCCTGGAGAATCTCAAGGTCAGAGGAGCCTGGTGGGCTATAGTCCATAGGGCTGCAAAGAGTTGGACACGACTGAAGCAATTTAGCTTGCACAAAAGGATCAGTGCAGTTGCTGTGTGGAGGGTGGATTTTAGGGGACACGAATGGAATCTGAGAGACAAAGAATGAAGTTATTTCTTTAGGCATGATGACGTAGACCAGGGTGAGTGGCAGGGAGGTGAGCAAACTGGTGGATTCCAGATACTTCTCAGAGGAAGTGCAGTGGAGTTTGATGATGGACTCAATGTGGTTTATGCCGGAAAAAGAGGAACCAGAAGAAAGTGGGCAAGTCTGTAGGAGGGAAGTTGAGGGGCCCGAGGGTGGATGGGGTCCAGCTGGAGATGCCTCCGGAGGAGAGAGCAGGGGATTCGAGCAGGCAGAGAGAAGTGCAGGCCAGGCCTAAGGAGACGGATGGGTAATTCACTCTCCACTCAGAAGCAATTCCTGACACTATTGGGCTCGTTTGCTTTTAGAGTTAATTTCTGGTGCATTGCTGTATTCTGTATTCTTTGCCAGAGTTGTAATCATGTTATATATACAAGTGTGTGGACTCTGTTTTCCCCCACTTAACATTATATCATAAGTGTTTCTCCCAAGCTACTACTTACCAGTGTGTTTTTTAAACAGTTGCATAATCTTCCACCAAGGGGATTTGTCATAGTTTATTTAGCTGATCCCTGTTATTAGAAACGAGGCTGTTTCCACATTTTCAGTGTCATAAATAACACTGTGATGACACAACGTTGTACACAGCAGGTGGTTTACTCGGAGATGCGGGGCCCGCTCGACACAGCCCAGGATATGCCAGGCTGAGGCTCCGTTAGGCATAAACAGCCGCAGACATATTCTGTTTGGCCCATGCAGTGTTGATCTGATTTTTTTTTTTTAAATGAAGACTTAACATACAAATTCTATTTTACAGGATCTTTACAATTTTTTAAATTTGTATACAATATTAAAGGTTAGTTTCCTTTTACAGTTATTATAAAATATATTATATTATAAAATATTGGCTCTATTCCCCATGTTATACAATACATCCTCAAGCCTGTCTTACACCCCATAGTTTGTACCTCCCATTTCCCTACTCCTATAGTGGCCTTCCCTCCCCCTTCTCCTCCCTCCCACCAATAACCACTAGCCTGTTCCCTATATCTGTGAGTCTGCTTCTTTTGTGTTACATCCACTAGTTGTGTATTTTTAGATTCCACATAGGAGCAATATCAGACGGTATTTATCATTGCCTGACTTACTTCACTTAGCATAATGCCCTCCAAGTCCATCCATCTTTTGAAGGGTCAGAAGGTTAGGTGGCTGGCCCTGGAGCCACATTCCTGCCGGTCACCATCTGCTAACCATCACCCCCCTTGAGGTGGGGTGAGATGCTCTCTTTAACTCCAGTCTTCACTATTCTCTATCGTCTCCTTCACATTGAGGCCATATGATAGTACCCACTCCCCACTGCACTTATGCTGATTTTTTTTTTTTTTTTAACAAGAAGAGAGTAACTTCCATGCTGGTCCAGTGACTAAGACTCTGAGTTCAAAATGCAGGGGGGCCAAGCTCAATTCCCTGATCAGGGAACTATATCCCAGATGCTGCAACTGAAGATGCTGCAAGGAAGACTGAAGATCCTGAGTACCGCGACTAAGACCCGGTGCAGCCAAATAAATAAATTTACCAAAAAAAAGAGAGTGAGATATTTCTCACCTCAATACGTACTTTTCAAAAGTGGGAAATATTAAGTCTAGTTTCCTGTGCTATACAGTAGGTGCCTGTTGGTTATCTGTTCTGTGTGTGTATATATATAGCATTGCTGTTGTTGTTCAGTCGCTCTTATCTGACTCTTTGCAAACCCATGGACCACAGCACACCGGGCTTCCCTGTCCTTCACCATCTCCTGGAGCTTGATCAAACTCATGTCCATCGAATCGGTGATGCCATCCAACTATCTTATCCTCTGCTGTCCCCTCCTCCTCCTGCCTTTAATCTTTCCCATCATCAGGGTCTTTTCCAGTGACTCGGCTCTTTGCATCAGGTGGCCAAAGTATTGAAGTCAACTATATTTTAATAAAAAAACTTCTTAAGTGGGAAATAAAGGGAAGACTGAGAGGGCCTTGGGTTTCATAAAACACAGGAGTAATCTTCTTCCTGATGGAATGAAAGGATATTCCTAATACTTGATGTGCAAATCAAATATATCTTTGCAGAAAAAAATGCCACAAAAGAAGACATGTCATGGAAGTCTGAGTCTAGACTGATACGTTCTGATGCCTGGGCTTCATTCTCTACAATTCTCTCCGAGGCTCCTGGTCAGTGTCTGTGGCCAACCCTTTCTATGGGTGCTGTACCAGTCAGGAGGCTTGGACAGCAAATAAAAGACATCTGATGCCCAAAAGGCTTAAACAACGAGGAAGTGCTTTGAGCCGATCTGGGGAGATGGGTGGATAGATGTAGGGAGGCAACCTCACACGCCCAGGACACACTCCTCCTTGAGCCCTTCTGACTCAGCTCACCCTCATTTTTGGCTGTGCTTTGTATTTGCAGGGATTCAAACTCAGCCCTTGTTGAGTCACAGCCAGCATCAAACCCCTGCATAAGCCAGCTGTGCCCCCAAACCAGGCAATCAGCGTGCCCTCCTGCATCTCTCCCGCTGCAGAGCAGAGGGACTGCTCGGTTCTCAGCCCCAGCCTTCATTTCACTCTTCCGGTTGGGACTTCAGCGATTTCACAACTCCACATTTCAAGGTCTAATTATTTTTTCCTAGCCTCCCTACGACCCCAGGAGACTGGATAGTTAGGACGGCACCTCAGGAGTTTGTGGAACAGAAGTATTTCAGTGATCACGGTCTTTTCTCCATCAGACTCCTGATTTCCTCCCTGTGGCTGCTCTGCCTGCGGATACAAGCCGTAATTACCAGCGGGGCGCGCCTCCGTGAACCGGTGTGCTGTCTTGCGGGGGCGTGGCTTCCCTCTTTTCCAGGTTGCGCGTCTCATGCCGTTGATTCTGGGGGTTGGGGAGGTTTTCCAGCTAACGAATCTGTCACAGAGCTCTCAGCTAAGCTGACCCCGGCATCATGGACCAGGGCCAGCCACCATCCGGGAAGTCCAGGTCCCTAAAATGATTAGGTTCTGCAGCTGTGTTCCCGATGCCAATGCAATTATGCCTCTGGTACCATTACCCCGGCCGGGAGATTATTCTCCGGGGGTGTGTGTGTGGTGGGGGGGTTGGGGGGGGGTCTCTCTAAATGCACACTGGGCCCACAGCCAAGGCTGCGCTCTCGGCTGCCTGTGGACCGCTTGCAAAAACGCTCGTTTACGCTTAGCTGAGGATTTAGTCTCGGAATATGGGAAGGAACTGGGGTTTGTAACTGGGGAATCGGCAAGCTGAATTTTTGGAGAACCTGCATCAGGATCACTCGGGGTGCTGGTCAAAAGGGCCAGTTCTTGGGCGTCAGTGACAGAGGATGAGATGCTTGGATGGCATCACCGACTCAACGGACATGAGTTTGAGCAAGCCCTGGGAGTTGGTGATGGACAGAGAGGCCTGGCCCTGTAGTCCTTGGGGTCGCAAAGAGTCGGACACAACTGAGGGACTGAACTGAACTGAACTGAATGCCATATTCCCCCCAAAACTTAAGAGCCAGCGACCCAGAATCCCACCCCCAGTCTTCCCCAGTCACGCACTCCCCCACGCAGAAGGGCCCTTGCTTGCCCGTGTGCCGGTCCCTCAGTTGTGTCCAACTCTTTGTGACCCTGTGGCCCGTGGCCTGCCAGGCTCCCCTGTTCCTGGGATTTTCCACGCAAGAATACTGGAGTGGGTTGCCATTTCCCACATCAACAAGGGCTTTTGTTTAGAAACAGTAGGGTCACAACTGGAGTTTATGGTGCAGTCAGAAAAGAATCCAGTCTCCACATTCACATGACTGCTCCAGCTTGGGAGCTGGGCACTTAATATGCTAATTTTTCATCCCCGTTCTTCCACATAACAGGGCATGGCTGCTTAGTAGATTCCTACAGATGGTGCCCTGCCCAAGGGGATCTAGTCAAGGGGATTAGTGGAGCTCTCTTTCTACTACTTGAGCCATGCCCTCTGCCATGGGCCCAATACTGGAAGAAACTTCTTTATTATTTTTTTTAATGTTGTGTCAGAGTCAAGTGTACAGGAAGTGATTCTGTATATATATATATACAGACATATTCTTGTTCAGATCTTTTTCTATTATAGGTTATTACAAGATACTAATATAGTTCGTTGTGTTATACAGTAGGTCCTTGCTGTTTATCTACGTTATATATGGTAGTATGTATCTGTTAATCCCACACTTCTAATTTATCCCTCCTCTTTCCCCCATTTATCTCTGGTAAGCTGTTGGCCCTTTAATGGACCAGAACCTGATGGTCCAGAGTCAACGATGAGAGAGTGAAAGAAGGAAAGAGGCTAATATTCCCTGGGTTCCGCAGCCGGCTTTCATGCTCCAGGGAATCAGCCAGAAAGAGAGAGAGAGAGAGAGAGAGAAAGACACAGGGACCAAAGCTCTGATGGAGCAAAGGTGTTTTAATCAATTTCGTGTGGGCATATATACTGTCTTACAAGGTAGTTATTCTCAGCAAAGATAAAGATTAAAATTCCAGACTTACAAAACACAAGGCGATCCCTATTAAAGAGAGAAGAGGGTACTTATCACCATAATGAGAAACTAATAAAGGAAATACCTGGATTCCTCAGCCCCCCGGGAAAGGCGGGACAGGCGTGCCTCTCCTCTTAATTCCTGAATATTCAGGAATTAATAAGGACCAAAGAATTCCCGACAGATCCAAAACAGCACACAGGAAGCCTCCTGTTAAATGCTTCCTGACAGTAAGCGTTAAGTTTTCTATGTCTGTGAGTTTGTTTCTGTTTTGTAAATAAGTTCATTTATATCATTTTTTAGATTCCACATACAAGTGATAACAATATGATATTTATCTTTCTCTCTCTGATTTACTTCACTTAGTATGATAATCTCTAAATACGTCCATGTTGTTGAAAATGGTATTTTATTCTTTTTATGACTGAGTAATATTCCATTATATATATATATATACACATACACACACATCATATCTTCTTTATTCATTCATCTGTTGGTGGACATTTAGATTGCTTCATGTCTTGGCCATTGCTGCTATGAATATTGGGGTGCATGAATCTTTTCAAATTAGAATTCTCATCTTTTCTGGATATATGCCCAGAAATATATGATCCAGGAATTGCTGGATCATGTGGTAACTCTATTCTTAGGTTTTTAAGAAACCTCCGTACCATTCTCCCTAGTGACTACACCAATTTACACTCCCACCAACAGCATAAGAGGATTCCCTTTACTCCATAGTCTCTCCAGAAGCTCTACCCTGATTATATTTCTTTCCTCCCCTATTTTTACTGTTCAATTTTTGTAATCTATATTCAAATTTCTTTTTTCTTTTTATATTGTTTACGCATAGTATGTAGGCACATTTAAAATTCAGAAAAAAATTTACAATGAAGTGTGCAGATCTTAAATGTACAATGTGATGGATTTTAACCAAGGTATATGCCCTAGGACCAACTCCCAGTCAAGGGAACAAATATGTCCATTTCTACAAAATATTCTCTTGTGGCCCCACCAGCCAACCTCCACTTCACCAAAGCAACCACTGTTTGGATTTATATCATCATTGAACATAATGGTTTGACCTGTTCTCAAACTTCATATAAAAAGAATCCCATGTGGTCTTTTGTGTGTGGCTTCCTTTATTCAGTATAATATCAGTTAGAATTGTATGCATTGTTGTCTATACTGGTGTCATTTTCTATTGCTGAGCTGTATTCTTTTGTAAGAATATGTGGCAATCTATTTATCCACTCATCTGTTGAGAGATATTTGAGTTGTTTCTAGTGTGGGGTAATTTAAATATACCTACTGTAAATATTCTTGTACTTGAGTTTTTGTGGGTGTATTTTTTACCTGTTTGTTTTGTTTTTAATTTATTTTTAATTGAAGGATGATTGCTTTACAATATTGGTTTGTTTCCTGCCATAGAGCAACATGAATTAATTATAAATGTACATTTATCCCCTCTCTCTTAAACTTCCCTCCCATCTCCCACCTTTTTCCAGTTCTCTAGTTGTTACAGAGTTTGTGAGCATATATTAATATATACTTTCATTCTTTTCCTTGGTATATCTAGAAGCAGAAATCTAGGTCCTATGGTAAGTAGACATTGAACTTCATAAGAAACTGTGTGAGTGTGTACAGTGATAGTTTATACCATCTGAGTGTATAAAGTGTAAGTGTAAACTCTATAAGAAGATGATAGTGCCAGGTGCCCCACATGTTCACCAACATTTTGTGTTATTTGATTTTTAAACTTTTGCTCCTCAAGGAATATGAAGTGGTATCTCATTGCTTTAGTTTGTGTTTCCCTAGTGACTAATAACGCTGAAGACTTGTCTTGTGCTTATTGGCATTTATGTATTTTCTTTTGTGAAATGCCTCTTTTACCTTTTGTCCAGTTTTTATGAACATGCTCTAGAGCCTTCCTCTGCAATAAGAGAAGCCACTGCAATGAGAAGCCCACTCACCACAATGAAGAGTAGCCCCCAGCTCACCACAACTAGCAAAAGCCTGCATGCAGCACCAAAGACTCAGTGCAGCCAAAAATAAATTTTAAAAAACTTTTTAAAAAAAAGCATCTCCAGAAAATCATAGGAATTCAAGGACTTCTCACACAGTGCAGGGATGGCTACAAGTCTCATCCCTAGCTCAGTGACATCACTTCCCCTTTTCCCTTTAAAACTTTCATGGCCGAGCAGAATCTTGAAGTCTGTTTTCAGAGACACCGAGTTCACCTTCTCCCCAGTTTGTCTCTGATTAAAAACAGTGTTTTCCTTTCTGCCAACACCTGCCTTTCAATTATTGATTTTTGAAAGGCGAGCAGCCAGACCTAAGTTTGGTAACAGATTTTTTAGCCTTTTTTAGATTATAGCCTGAGTTCTCTTTAAATCATGATACCCTTCTGTTCAAAAACTGGCAAATGGTGCCCGGAGTGTGCAGTGCTAGGCCAAGCCCCATACCTAGCATGGCTTTCCAGGTACTCCATGCTCCCCGCCAGCTTCTCCAGCCTCACCTTTCAGCCCACAGTGCCACCAGGGTGTCCAGGAGGGGTCTCATGGCACCAGTGAGCACGTGGAGGAGCGTGGGACGTGTCAGAGAGCAGAACTTATTTTCTCAGGCCTCCCTGGAGCGTGACAAGCCACACCCCAGCTATCCCAAGGACTTCCATTGTGTTGTCCCTTTGAAAGCACCCTGATGGAACAGCAGCTTGAGAGCGTCACTTAGCAACCGGCAGTTTTCAGCAGGCAAAAACCACGCTTCCAGTGCGTCAACCTTTGTTTTCTGGTTATTTGTTTAAGTGAAACAGGCAGTGAGAAGGAAGCAATGCAACACCGTGATATCACAAAGAACATGGGCTGCTCTCCAGTTTCTGAAGAGGAATTTGAAATCGTTTTTAAAGATAAGTGATATGGGTTATAGAACAGGTGAGGATAGAGAGAGGCCTCTTTGAAGACCAGTAAAATGGCCATCAACAGTTCAACAGAGTTGATTTATTCTGGCATTGCCAAACTTTTGGGTGTCTCCTGTAGGACCTCTAGACTCCAGCCCTTGCAAACGCACCCTGGCAGCTCCTTCAGTGGAAGATGTCATGTCCCTTCTTCCTCAGTTTTTGGAACTGAGCTCATCAAAGTCCTGCTTCAATGCCTCCTCCATAAAGCCTTCCTGATTTCCTTCTCAGAGTTGCTTCCCCAGCCCTATAAGAGTTTGCTCATATCCTCTATTGGTGTAAAGGAATGGAAATAAGTGGAGGTTCTGGAGACAGACTCAGGTTTGTGTCCTGGGACCGCCACATGTTCGTGTTAAGATGCTGAATCAGTTACCCAAACTTTCTAATCCTCTGTTTTCTAATCTGTAAAATGAATAATAGGAAATTCTCATAAGTTGTTCTGGTATTAAATGAGGTGATACCCGTAAAGTACCGCCACCCTAGCATGTAACAGGCACTCGATAACGCAAAGTATTTTGTTGATGAAGTAACAATGATCTTGATTACTTGGTTGATTCTGTCTTGAATTACAGTGGTTCTTTTCAGTATCTCCTCTTCTGAACTGTAATCTCCTAGAAGAAACCTGTCTTGTTTCTTTGTATCTCAGACATCTATTGTATACCTAGACCTTAGTAAGCACTCAATAAATGTCTTTTAAAATGCAAAATGAGATGACACAGACTCTAAAACTGAAACTCAAAGGCTGGGTTTGCTCCCTGAGTTGGGAAGATCCCTTGGAGGAGGAAATGGCAACCCACTCTGGTATTTTTGCCAGGAAAATCTCATGAACAGAGGAGCCTGGCGGGCTACAGTCCATCCACAGGGCCACAAAGAGTCGGACATGACTGAGCAACTGGACACACACAAACATCTTGATGTTGTAAAGGGCCCATGATTTCTAGAGTCATCCATAAGGGTACGCATTCTGTCAGAGAAACATTTTTGCAGGTTTATCAAATGTGTTTGCTTGAGCTGCAGGGCCCGTCAGGGAAAATGTGATGTCAGACCTACTCCTAACTTGTATCTTGGCGGTCTTGTTGGCGTATCGCCCTTGTTGAGTTCCTGTGGCTGTAGCTACAGGATGCAGGATGGGGTTGCTGGGGTGTTGTTAACCCTGCTTTGGAAGTTGGCTCTGCCCCACTTATTAAACACTTCCCTCCTCTGCACACTGGGTGATGGTGTGGGGGAAGGGAATAAGGGATGGTCCAAGGCCAGCCTCGCACACCACCCGCTACCGTGCTGGTCCAGAGGGAACTGGCTGGCCTGGGTTTTCCCATTCTTGGCACACAGAAGTGTTTGTTCTGCCATGTCCAGGGGAGCTGCAGGCCTCAAACAATGGTGAATGATTTATTTGGTAAAGTGTATTTGAGTTCCAAAGCGTTGCTAAGCATATTAAGTAGCTGTCCTCACTTTTCAAACCCAACCAGTGGTTTCCACATTTATCCAGGGGGAATTTCACTTAGTTTCCATGAGTTTTTTAAGGTGTTTTCTCTCTCCTTTCAATCTTCCTAACATTTGGAAAATGTCTACTGTGCCCCTCAAACCTAGCCAAGGGTGATCAATGTTACGAACATTTAAAAAATTAAATTAAAAAGTTCCATAGATCAAAATGTTCAAAGATTAATCACAATCCTTATCCATTCCGTATTAGAATCATAGTTCTTTGTGTTCTGACCCACTGTGTGGATGTCTTGTTTACATGTCTAAATTGGCAAGATGTCCTACCTAGATGTACTGTGGTTCAGTTCAGTTCAGCCACTCAGTTGTGTCTGACTTTGTGACCCCATGGTCTGCAGCATGTCAGGCCTCCCTGTCCATCACCAACTCCCAGAGCTTGCTCAAACTCATGTCCATCGAGTCGATGATGCCATCCAACCATCTCATCCTCTGTCGTCCCCTTCTCCTCCTGCCTTCAATCTTTCCCAGCATCAGGGTCTTTTCCAGTGAGTCAGTTCTTCACATAAGGTGGTGGCCAAAGTATTGAAGTTTTAGCTTCAGAATCAGTCCTTCCAAAGAATATTCAAGATTGAGTTCCTTTAGGATGGACTAGTTGAATCTCCTTGCAGTCCAAGGGACTCTCAAGAGTCTTCTTCAACACAACAGTTCAAAAACATCAATCCTTCAGTGCTCAGCTTCCTTTATGGTCCAACTCCCTCATCCATACATGACTACTGGAAAAACCATAGCTTTGACTAGATGCACCTTTATTGGCAAAGTAATGTCTCTGCTTTTTAATATGCTGTCTAGGTTGGTCATAACTTTTCTTCCAAGGAGCAAGTGTCTCTTAGTTTCATGGCTGCAGTCACCATCTGCAGTGATTTTGGAGCTCAAAAAAATAAAGTCTGTCATTGTTTCCACTGTTTCCCCATCTATTTGCCATGAAGTGATAGTGTTAGGGGAAGCACACTGATTGAAACCGCCCACCCTGGCCAGGCACCATAGTAACCATTTGCATGGGTTGTTTTATGGTAGGAGATCCTGATAAGGAATACGGAACTAATAGGCCACCACCAGCCGGAAGATCGAGAGGAGACACTACCTGTCCGTCCACTTCCCAGAATCCCTCTTGCTAGCATCCATCTTGGCTGAGCGATGCGTGCGCCACCAGGAAAGACTGTGAATTAGAATGATTGGCCGAAGACCACCCGGAAACTAATCCCATCACCATAAAACCCAAGACTGCGAGCCACGCGGCAGAGCAGTTCTCCTGGGTTCCCTTACCTACTGCTCTCCACCCGGGTGCCCTTTCCCAATAAAATCTCTTGCTTTGTCAGCATGTGTCTCCTCGGACAATTCATTTCCGAGTGTTAGACAAGAGCCCAGTTTCGGGCCCTGGAAGGGGTCCCCCTTCCTGCAACAATAGGACCAGATGCCATGATCTTAGTTTTCTGAATGTTGAGTTTTAAGCCAACTTTTTCATTCTCCTCTTTCACTTTCATCAAGAGGCTCTTTAGTTCTTCTTCACTTTCTGCCATAAGGGTGGTGTCATCTGCATATCTGAAGTTATTGATATTGATAGCTTTGACTAGATGGACCTTTGTTGGCAAACACACCTCCTTTCCAGTTTGCACCATGGCTCTAAAAATAGCCATGAACTAAACAAGTTCTTCCCTTGGAGGATGAATCTTCAGTAGAAATCCCAGCAGATTCATGAAGCATTTGTTTCCCCAAAATGAAGTGGATGCAGGAGTTGGTTGATGCCTTGTCAAGCTATGGAATATATTTTGTATTTTTTTTAAAGTAAAATTGCTTGCAATTTATATGCTATTTTGTAGCATTCTCCTAGAACTTCAATATATTATGAGCATTTTCTCATATCATTAAGTAGTTTCCTTCACTATCACTTTTAGGGGTTGCTCAGAGTATTTCATTGAATGATTGTTCCATAGTTTATTTCTCTAAAATATTACTGTTGGATGTCTGAAATAATATGCTAAGTTGCTTCAGTTGTGCCTGACTTTGAGACCCTGTGAACTGTAGCCTGCCAGGCTCCTCTGTCATGGGGATTCTCCAGGCATGAATACTGAAGTGGGTTGCCAGGCACTCCTCCAAGGGATCTTTCTGACCCAGGGATGGAACTCATTCTTTTATGTCTCCTGCACTGGCAAGTGGGTTCTTTACCCCTAGTGCCACCCAAGAATCTCCTTATACTGTGTAGAAGAGGGAAAAAACTTTTTTCCCTTTCATCTTTTAGGTTCTCTGCTGGGGCGCTATAAAAAAAGACAGATTAATGAAAGAAAAACAGAAATTTATTAGCATGTTTATCTCATAGTTGCATGGGAGAAACTCAGGGATGAGTAACTCAAAGCGTTGACCAAAACTTGGGCTTATCTAGCATCTCCAACAAAGAACAAGACATTAGTAAAGAAATGACAGGACAAGGGAAATGGTTTTAAGGTTCCAAGGCAGCAGACTGGGAAGATAAATATATGGGAGAAATTAAAGTTTGTTTGCTAATTCCTCTTGCCGCATCTCTGGGCTGATAAGAGTCTAGAGTGGTCTCCAATAAAAGAAACTCTACACCTCGCCTTTAGTAGGAGGGAGGAGAGTAGAGAGAGCTTTTTCTTGTGTAAAAGAAGCATAATTTGGGGTGACATATTCTGGTTTTCTTTAATACCCATTGTCAAACACTTATATAAATACATAAATGATTCTTAAAGTTACACATTTGATATGGTTCCTTTTGTCTTTGAACTCATATTTCCACTCCACTTCTCTCTCTCAATCTTGTCTCAATATAAAAAACACATTCTTTGCCTGCCATGAAGATATGGATGTAAATAGAAATACAGAAAACCATAATTCCCTCTGGGCATGGGCTGCAAAGAGTTGGACACGACTAAGCAGCCAGGTACAGCACAGCATAACACATGGGCTCTAAGTATTTAAAAAGGGCTTCAGAATTGAGTTATCATTATGATTATCAGCAGTTCATAACTGACTCAACAACAGAACATTTTTGCAAATTGCATTAATTATTAAACAAAAAAGTAAAATGTTATTGGAAACGTATCTCCATGAATAGAGATGTATAGGGTTTCTCCCTCCATTAGTTCATACTCATGAGTGTTTATTATTGAAAGAATGCAGCATCAGTTCTTTTTCTATTTTCCATTTATGTAGATGTAAGTTCTGGGAAGCCTTTCTCACAAAAATAAGTAGATGGGAAGGGGAGGGATTTTGTTTCAGATGTTACCCAATTCTTTGAGTTGTTAAAGAGAGAAACCATAGGTCTCCAATAGTCTCACCAGGCTTCTCTGTCCATGGAATTCTCCAGGCAAGAATACTGGAGTGGGTTGCCATTCCCTTCTCCAGGGGTTCTTCCTGACTCAGGGATAGAACCCAGGTTTCCTGCGTTACAGGCACATTCCTTACCATCTGAGCCACCAGGGAAGCCCCTCAAAGGCATCACTTGTGCTAAAGTTCATGATACAAATGCCAAAAATTCAGTCCCTGGGCACCAGAGCTGAATCACATCTCAGAGACAGTTTTGGGTGAAGTAGAAAAGAAGAGCATTATTGCTTTGCCAGCCAAAGGGAGACACAGTAGGCTTGTGTCCCTCCAAACTCTGTGTTGCAACCTGGGTGGTTTTGGTGAAAAGTTTTATAGTGATGGTTCCAGGTTGGGGCTGCTAAGAATCAATGTGTGCGCAGGGCCTGCATCCTTTAACCTGGCCTCAGGTGGCCTCCTGATGAGCATCTTGAGGTTATCAAACTGTGATTTTCTCTCTGGTATTTCTTTTTGTTTCCTTTCTTTTCTTTTTTTTGGCTGCACTGCAACATATGGAATCTTAGTTCCTGAACCAGGGATTGAACCCATGCCCTCTGCAATGGAAGTACAGAGTCTTAACCACTGGAAGTCTCAGTGTGACCTTCTCTCTGGAATGAAGAATGCCTAATCAACACTACCTTTAATTCATTGGGAGATTTAGTTCTGTAGACGAGCTCAAAGATATTGTCATGTGTATCCCTGGAGGTGGAACCAGGACCCTGCCTCAAGGCCGCACTCTTGTTTTCTGACTGCTCATCCTTTGTCTCTGCATCCCCTCCCTTGCCTGATTAGCACTGTTTGAACCTGCCCTGTGGAACTCAGGGAAGGTCAAAAGAGGGGGGCACAGAAAGGTTTTCCTGCCCAAGAGCCACATAGGGTCCTTCTCCGTTTCAATACCAAACCCAGATTTAAAATCTGCCCTAATTGCAGTTTCAACTTTCCCCTAGAATGTAGTCTTAATTGGCCAGTCTGGAATTTCCTGTCGGCTCCGTTAACGCTATCTGTCACATGCACCCTCTCTACCTCCCAAGGAAGAAGAGGTAATCTGCGCAGTAGACCATCACCCTGCCCCCAAAAGAATATGACCGGCCTGAAACCATTTCTTTTCTTTTGTTAATAACTTCCTTGCCCCACCCTCCTTCTGTGCAAACGCTTCTTTTTTTTGAAAGCTCCTGAAGCACCCTTTTCTTGCCAGATAGGATGCTGCCTGATCTCTGAATCATTGAATAAAGCCAAATAGAGCCAATTTAATTGGTCAAATTTTTGTTTTTTAACAGTTTGTCTTCCAAGTTCTACGCCAAAAGTCAGAGTTATTTCTTATCAAAAGTGATTTTTAATAGTCTATCAGGACAACTGGGCTTCCGTGGTGGTTTAGGTGGTAAAGAATCTCCTTGCAATGCAGCGTCAACCCCTGGGTTGGGAAGATCCCCTGGAGAAGGGAATGGCAACCCACACCAATATTCTTGCCTGGAGAATTCCATGGACAGAGGAACCAGGCAAGCTAGAGTCCATCGGGTCACAAAGAATTGGACATGGCTGAGCGACTAACTCCTGCACATCGGGACAACTAGGTCCTTCAATTTAGTTGGAAGAATGGAAATCCTCTTGATCTCAGGTGGCTTCAACCTGCAGTGGCTTGCAGCCGGATTTCAGTTCCCTGGCCAGAGACTTAAGTCAGGCCATGGCAGTGAGAGTGTTGCAGGAAGGGGGATCTCTTCCAGAGCCTGAAAGGGGACACTTGTCTTGTTGCAAGTACTCGAGAAACCAAGCACCATACTCGGAAAGTTGGAGAACTCAGGTTTATTATGCCAGCGGGCCCAGAGGAGTTAACATTCCAAGTTCTGAGCCCCGAACAAAAGGGTTACAGAGTTTTTATACATGAACAGGCATGATTAAGTGGGTTTGCAGGTTTGCACTGGCTGGACAATTGCAAAGAGCAGGACAAAGGTGAGTGAGATAAGCTCCAGTTCCTAGTATTGTTGAGTTCCCACTATCTGAGACCTACGTGATCCAGACTTTACAGGGAGCAAGCTGAGTTACAGAGACAGAAGGAGCAGGAGGTTATGTAAAATTTTAACTTGTCCTCTTCATTCCGCCTCTCTTGACTCTTCTATCACTCACTGTAGAAAGCATCATCTCATGTTTTGGTAGGACATTCAGAGCTCTCCATTGCTTAGGGGGCTATATTGAGCTATTACATTTGTAACTTTATGGATTCAATTCGAGAGGTTATGAACTGGGTAACAGCCTTGAGAATACAAGGGCCAAACAAGAGAGTCACAAAGAACATGAAGAGAGGACCGGTTAAAGGGAGAAGTCATGATGCCCCGCTCCAGATATTGTTCCAGTTACCCCAGGAATTAGCTAGCTCCTCTTTCCTCTTCATGATTTGTTCCCTTAGCTCTTGGGCCATGTCCCTGACTATTCCTGATTGGTTTACATGAAAGCAGCATTCTTCGTTCAAGAAGAGGCAGAGTCCTCCCTTTTTAGCTGTCAGTAGGTCGAGCCCTCTCCTATTCTGTAAAACCACCTCAGCCAGGAAGTCTAGTTGGTCCTGTAATGAAGGGCACAGCAATAATACCAATTAGGGTTAGAGGCCAGGGTGGACAATGAAAATCCATCTATATTTTGACAGCCGGATCCTCAAGCTTCCGGCATGTGTTGGCCAGCCAGCTGCTGGAGTGAGGCTGGGGCGAGGCTGAAGAATCCTCAAGCTTCTGCCGTGTGTTGACTAGTCAGCTTTCTAAGTGACTAGAGCAGGGCTCAGGGTCCTTGGTTGAGGGCCATTGTCTTTGGAACCAGACCTTGAGGAGGTTTTTGGGGTCCCGAAGTGCTTTCCAGGTGTCCTCATCACAGGAAGTAGCTGCCTTCTGGACTCTGGTGTGGTGGATCCAAGGGATGACACCTGTAACTTTAACAGCAGTAGGTGTTGCCAGGACAACCGTATGAGGGCCTGTCCAAACTGGTTGAAATGTTTTTTTTTCCCCCCTAATCTTTAAGCCATACCTCATTTCCGGGCTGATAGGGATGAACCCAATTGCCCAAAGGAATGGGTGTCCTTTCTAAGGTTTATTGGGCGATATGGTGGAAGACTTTTCCCAGGGCCTGGAGGTGTTGGGACAATTCCAGTCCAGCTAGTTGTTGGCGGTCTGCCTTGAGCTTTTTAATCACTGGGGATGGTCTCCCATATAAGATCTCAAAGGGAGAATAGCCTAAGGACCTCAGGGTGCATTTACAGAGGGAAAGAGAGTCCACAGAATGAAAAGGCAGCTTGTTCTGGCATTGTCTGGGTGTTGGCTGGGGGATATTCTTGTCGTACTACTACTTGGAGAAATAAACCTAACAAGAAAGTTAAAGATATATGGCCCAAAGATTAGTAGAAGTAGGAAAGCTGTTGTGAGGCTAGCCAGGAGAACCAGGTCCAGACATTGGTTTGTGACATTAGTGCTTCTCTATTGCACTCATCTCACACGCTAGTAAAGTAATGCTCAAAATTCTCCAAGCCAGGCTTCAGCAATACGTGAACCGTGAACTTCCAGATGTTCAAACAGGTTTTAGAAAAGGCAGAGGAACCAGAGTTCAAATTGCCCACATCTGCTGGATTATCGAAAAAGCAAGAGAGTTCCAGAAAAATATCTATTTCTGCTTTATTGACTATACCAAAGCCTTTGACTGCGTGGATCACAATAAACTGTGGAAAATTCTGAAAGAGATGGGAATACCAGATCACTTGACCTGCCTCTTGAGAAATCTGTATGGAAGTCAGGAAGCAGCAGTTAGAACTGGACATGGAACAACAGACTGGTTCCAAATAGGAAAAGAAGTAGATCAAGGCTGTATATTGTCACCCTGCCTATTTAACTTATATGCAGAGTACATGATCAGAAACGCTGGGCTGGAAGAAGCACAAGCTGGAATTAAGATTGCCGGGAGAAATATCAATAACCTCAGATATGCAGATGACACCACTCTTATGGCAGAAAGTGAAGAGGAACTAAAAACCCTCTTGATGAAAGTGAAAGAGGAGAGTGAAAAAGTTGGCTTAAAGCCCAACATTCAGAAAACTAAGATCATGGCATCTGGTCCCATCACTTCATGGCAAATAGATGGGGAAACAGTGGAAACAGTGTCAGACTTTATTTTGGGGGGCTCCAAAATCACTGCAGATGGTGATTGCAGCCATGAAATTAAAAGACGCTTACTCCTTGGAAGGAAAGTTATGACCAACCTGGATAGCATATTAAAAAGCAGAGATGTTACTTTACCAACAAAGGTCCGTCTAGTCAAGGCTATGGTTTTTCCAGTGGTCGTGTATGGATGTGAGAGTTGGACTGTGAAGAAAGCTGAGCGCCGAAAAATTGATGCATTGAACTGTTGTGTTGGAGAAGACTCTTGAGAGTCCCTTGGACTGCAAGGAGATCCAACCAGTCCTTCCTAAAGGAGATCAGTCCTGGGTGTTCATTGGAAGAACTGATTCTGAAGCTGAAACTCCAATACTTTGGCCACCTCATGAAAAGAGTTGATTCATTGGAAAAGACCCTGATGCTGGGAAGGATTGGGGGCAGGAGAAGGGGACAATAGAGGATGAGATGGCTGGATGGCATCACTGACTTGATGGACATGAGTTTGAGTAAAGTCTGGGAGTTGGTGATGGACAGGGAGGCCTGGTATGCTGCGATTCATGGGGTCGCAAAGAGTTGGACATGACTGAGTGACTGAACTGAACTGACTGATCCATTTTTAATTTCCTGATTTAGGAGCAGACTATTGCCATGTTTTAAGGACATCAAGATAGCAAAAGTCTAACCATGAGGGGTTATTCTTCATACAGAAGCAGAATGAGCTTTGTCTACATGTACCATAATCTTAAATAATGTTTATTTACTTTACCAAAGTAACAAAAAGATTTTAAAAACAAATATAAATCACTTAAAGGCAAATTAGTAATCTGTTATCAAAAGCTATAGTCTAAGAAAACTTTGTTCTCTAAGTAGAGAGAAGACCAAATTCCAGTCTGGTTTCAGTTTACTATTTATTAATAACAAAATCTGTTTATCTACTTAACCTTAGAAAGTCTTTTCCATAAATCTTGAAGAACTAGCAGTATTCTTCTAAAGGGATGAGAGTAAAACCATAGAAGGCATGTTTAAAATCTGATTCCATTGCAATTGACAAAGAAACCTGGTCATAACAATTTAATATGATAACTAGAATTATAATTGACCAAGTTTTATCAGGGCATAGCAGATCTATATGAATTTCACATAATTTTAGGATATCTATATTAGTAACATCAATCATACAGTATAACCTAAAAAGATTTATCACCCCTTCAACAGTACTTCTCATGTAATTTAACATGTCCAATGAACCCAGGTACCTTAATAACTCTTTGGAATGTCTCAGGGGCCCTCTGAAGCATCCCAAAATTAGCTAGAAGTCAAGTTATTTAGGAAGTTTTGTCGATAAATATCAAAAGGATTTATAACAGTCAGGTAGGATCATATAAGTCACTATGAAATAATAGTTATTTACTTAGCCAATGGTAACAAAAGATTTCAAAGGCAAGTATAGAACAGATCAATTAAGAGGTAAATAACTTAAATCTATTATTAAAAGCAATTCAACATCTGAAGAAAGTATGTTCTCTTAACAGAGAGAAAGGCTGAATTCAAGTTTTGCACCAGCTTACTTTAAACTCATTTAGGTAAACTTAATTAAATTTATTTTAAACTTAGTCAGTCCTAACCATGCACAAAACTTTTTTTTCAGGGTTCACTTTCCACAAACTTTTTAATCACTTTCTGTAACAGTCACCTGTAAGTCAAACCTACTTTCTTTTCCCTTTATAAAATATAATTTTATTTTTATACCTTCTTTATTAAAAACATACATCCTATTTTCCTTATTAGATTAGCAAACAAACATTAATACTAGATATTTAATATTGAGTATTTCCCAGTTCACATGAATCTGAAATTTATTTAGATTAATTTTTCTTGTATTTAGAATTGTTTGATTTGTAAGCACTTACTTTTCTTTAGACCAATTAAATTAGAACTCATTTACAACTTCAACAATATTACCAGAAAAAAAAAAAAAAAAGACATACACTGAGACATAGATAAATCCAGACAGACAGACAGAGATCTCATAGTTTTCTATTTGAGATTTAAAATATTTCTTTGACCCACCCCTTTGTTTTTCTTTGCTTGAAGTTCTAATTTGCCCAAGGCTGAGGTCGCTGGCAAAGTTGGATGTGTATTTCAAAGACATGGAAAGGGTTAAATTCAAGCTTTTTCCTAGGTTGGCCTTTTAACAAGCTAGTTGTTTTTAATTGCATATGCAAAAAGAATTGGTTTTGCAGTTTCCAAAAAGAAAAATTTCTCACTCTGTTCAATCAGCAGTCACTCACTCACCATCATTCAGAGGCTATCACAATGCCTCCCTTCTCCTGAGTCCCCAGGTTGCCTTAACTGTTGCTCCCTTCCTGGGCGCTCCACGGAGGTTATCAGTCACAAATCCTCCCTTCTCCTGAGTCCCCAGTTCTCCCTATCTGACGCTCCCTTCCTGGGAGCTCCAAGGAGGTGATGGGTCTCCTTTTGTACCCGTTGGGGTAGGACCTGACTGGGGACGGCCCTGGGGCCTTACCTGATCCTCTGGCCATTCCTGGTGAGCTGGTCCATCCCTCCAATGAGTCCAGCCAGGGCTCTCTGTCCAGAGACTCAGAACGCCGGTCCTAACGAGAACCTGGAACACCACCAGCTGGTGCTCCTCCTCTCTATCTCAGGGGTCCTTTGCTCCAGCTCGGCCGAACCACCAGTCCAGCAGCTCAAGGGCCGGTGTGGTTGGAATCTCGCTGGGGCCTCCAGAAATGCTGCAGAAAGCAGTACTCGAGAAACCAAGCACCAAGCTTGGAGAGGTGGAGGACTCAAGTTGATTATGCCAGTGGGCCCAGAGGGCCAGAGGAGTTAACACTTCAAGCTCTGAGGGTTACAGAGCTCTTATACATGGACAGGCATGATTAAGCAGGTGTGCAGATTTGCAGGGGCTGGGTGATTGCAAAGAGCAGGACAAGGGTGAGTAAGTTAAGCTCCAGTGCCTAGTATTGTGATCCCCACTTTCTGAGACCTGTGTGATCCAGGCTTTACAAGGGGCAAGTTGAGTTACTGAGGCAGAAGGAGCAGGAGGGTATGTAAAATTTTAACTTTTCCTCTTCAGTCTAACACTCAGAACTGAATTATCTGAGAAGACACACAGGCTGACTAAGCAAGAGACTTCACTGGGAAGGGACACCCAGGCGGAGAGCAGGAGGTTAAGGGAAACCAGAAGGTCTGCTCTGCCACGTGCCTGGCAGTCTCGGGTTTTATGGCGATGGGATTAGTTTCCTGGTTGTCTCTGGCCAATCATTCTGACTTAGGGTACTTCCTGGTGGTGCATGCATTGCTCAGCCAAGATGGATTCCAGTGAGGAAGATTCCGGGAGGTGGTAGGACATGCAGCATATCCTTTTGACCTTTCCCAAATTCTTCCAGTTGGTGGTGGCTTGTTAGTTCCATGTTCCTTACTAGGAACTCCCATAATAAAATAACTCACGCAAATGGTTACTATAGTGTATGGCCAGGATGGGTGGTTACAGTCAGTGTACTTCCCCTAACAGAGTGCTGAAACCTAGCTGCTAGCCAGTGGGCAGTGACAAGGCTCTGGTCCATGGGCTTTGTAGAAGTGAATTTCCACAAAGAGACAGCAAGTAGTGAAGCAAGTAAAGTGCTTATTAGGAGGAAAAAGAGTACGAGTGAGTAGACGCACACGGGCAGACTCAGAAAGAGTTTCCCACCCATGGTAGTTTAAGCCACTTACATGGGGCATTTCTTCCAGATTTCCTTTGGCCAGTCATCTTGCTTTGTCTGGTTCTGAGGTCTATTTGGTGTGTCTCAGGGCCCTCTCCTATATGTGTGTACATCTCTTAGCCAAGATGGATTCTAGCAAAGAGGCTTATGGGTAGGTTGACATCATTTACTATGGGGTGGCATGCCCTCTTATTTTTTAACCTTTGAGGAGGTTTTCTGTGTTTGTGTAGTCAGGGAGATCTCCTTGACCTTAAGAATGAGGAATATGTGGTCTCTTTATCTCTTTCCTGGGCAGAGCTCAGCTCCTCCTCACTCCTGTTCCCCTACAGGGGTCAAACTCCAGTTGCTCAGCACGGGGCCCATCTATCTCCTACCTCACTCTAACAAAAAGGGCATTTAGACAAGTGTATTTCTATCCATCTCTTTGTTAGGCATCCTGAGGTTTTTACAACCCAAGGGTCGCCTGAAAAAAAAAAAGCACAACCTAAAAGTTGAGCATTCTGCTTTATTTGGCGGACAAAACTGAGGACATTAGCCTAGTTTTGTTAGCCCTCAGATAGCTCTGAGGGATCACTTGGAAGAAGTAAAGGCAGAGCCAGGATACACAGGAATTCTTGCAACAAAGACCAGGTAGTTGGAATCTCAAAAGATTATGTTCATTAAAGAAAACCAGATATCTCAAATTAAGGAGTTTAGAACTTGCAGTATGAGGGAAGATGCAAGAATCTGAGCTCATTGAAATCTTTCCTTTGACCTGTCCTCGGCTATCTGTGCTTTCTCATCCTGAGTCTCCTCAGGGGGCAGTGTTGTGAGGTGGTGGCTGCAATGACTGACCGTGAGATGAGGAGGCATCCTGTTTCCACCCCGAGTTTCCTCTGGGCTCACTGTGGGGGCGACTGTAAAGTGACCGCTTGATGGCTGCAACATCCTTTGTTTACTGATATGGCAGGCAACGATTTTTCATTGACACAAGGAATTTACTGCAGAAAAAGGGTGAGAGGTCTGCGTGCCCAGTGAGGTGGGAGAAGGCAGGAGGAGAGAAGAGGATGCAGCCTGCTTCTTGGACTGCACGCTGGGTTCTGGGGCAGATGGGCTTCAGGAAAGAGTTAACTAGAAATGGAGGGTCTGGAGCGTCATTCCCATAAACGAGACATGTCTCAATATCCTTTGGGTCAGTCTTCCTGTGCCCCGAGGGGCGTGTGTAGCCCTATTTGAAGACCATTGTCTAGACTGTCCTGGGGAGATGAGGGGAGGCACCCTGGAGCTTCATAACCCCAGCCACAGAAGTACCCTGTGGTGTCCAGGATCCAGTCTGTCAAAGTCTAGACTATGATACTTTGGGCTACATTTGTTCAGTTTCCAAAACACTGCTTCTGGGTGACCCGGGATGCTTACTGTGTTGGTATTCCCTTCCCATCTCTGAGAGTTTTACACAAAAACTCAAACAAGGAGAACAGCAATCCTCCCTAAGATAATAAGGTGCTTGAGTGGGCTAACACCGTCTTGAAGGAGCAGAAAAGCTGAGTTCAGTTACAGGGGAATTTCAGGAAGCTGACTTCTTCCAAGGTTCCATAGAGGTCTTCCTTACACTGGAGCTTTCAGAAATTGAGACCACCAGACAGTGTGAGGTTTCCTAAATTAGAATGCCAAGGGGCTTCCACGAGGCTTTATCTTTAAGCTATTTTAAAGTCAATAAAGGACTGATGTTGAAGCTGAAACTCCAATACTTTGGCCACCTGATGCGAAGAGCTGACTCATTGGAAAAGACCCTGATGCTGGGAAACATTGAGGGCAGGAGGAGAAGGGGACAACAGAGGATGAGATGGTTGGATGGCATCACTGACTCAATGGACATGGGTTTGGGTGGACTCCGGGAGTTGGTGATGGACAGGAAGGCCTGGTATGCTGCGGCTTGTGGGGTCGCAAAGAGTCGGACACAACTGAGCGACTGAACTGAACCGAACCGAACTGAAAGTCAATAACTTCTGTTTCCTTTTCAGAGTTTCTTGAATAGAAATTCTTCTTGTGGAGCCAAGAGGGGAGAAAGAGTACCAAGGGAGAAAAAATAGAAAATGGAAAGTCAAGAGGCAAAACAATTCAGTTTTTCCTCAAGGAGAAAATCTGGCTGTCTTCAAGTTGAGTTTCATGATCCCTTTATTGAATTTCAGAAGGAGACAATATTCTTGGAGCTGCCAGGAAATCAGAAACTCTGCCCACACTGTAAGCAGTAGACGATGTGCCCCAGGATGTATCCCCACTCCTCTGTACCCTGTTCCTGAGACCTGCTTCGTGCCCAAGCTGGGACACTCAGGAATGTAACCCAACGCAAGGTTGACATGGACTCTTCCACTTTGAATCATGCAAAGCTTGTATTTCTTTCTGATGCTCTTTCAGCATCTCTTAGAAGTTCATTTCCCTTGAAACTGGAACCAGATGGCACTGAGACTGATCAGAGATTCAAGGAGCCTGGATGCTGGGTAGGGAGCAGAGTGGGCAAAGAGAAGAGAGGTGGATTCAGTTCCCTGGTGTCTGCAATAGGGTGACCTGGTAGCCTCATTCCCAGAGCATCATGGAGAGACCAGTGTGCATTAAGGAACTAGAGTCAGATGAGCAGAACAGTGAAAGAGCTGTTCCTGACCCCTCACATTCACACCTCTGTGGATATGATTGGTTTCAAGATGGGACGCAAAGCCAACATGAAGCCCATGTGCTCTGGACAGTCTTCTGGACTTTGCATGTGTGTGCTCTTGACTGCCCCCACACTAGAATGTTTAATAACAAAGGCCCCCAACCGCCCACAGAAGTTTCGGTGCTGGGCTTCTTGGCAGAATCCCAGCTGCTCTCAGTGACCTTGAAGAAGCTGCAGTATAAGAGGAGCCAGTGCAGGCGGGGGAGGGGTGGTATAGCTAGGACAGCGGAGGTTTTATCTCAAACTTGTTCTGAGACGGGTCAAGGAATAGTTCTAGGTCTCCCAGTTGCACCGTCACAAGCCCTGGGGTAGAACTGCAGGAATGGATTAGACTCATGGGAAGGCAAATCCAGAGCCAGGTTGACCATAGGCTCCAAATGCCATGTGTACATCCATAGACCGGCTGGCTCACACGGGAAGAGGCATAGTAGGAACAACTGGAAAGGCAGAAACACCTAACAGATTCCAAATGGGGTTGTTCAGTTCAGTTCAGTCGCTCAGTCATGTCTGACTCTTTGTGACCCCGTTGACTGCAGCACGCCAGGCCTCCCTGTCCATCACCAACTCTCAGAACTTGCTCAAACTCATGTCCATTGAGTCGATGATGCCATCTAACCATCATCCTCTGTCATCCCCTTCTCCTCCTGCCTTCAATCTTTCCCAGCATTAAGGTCTTTTCCAATGAGTCAGTTCTTCGCATCAGGTGGCCAAAGTACTGGAGCTTCGGCTTCAGCATCAGTTCTTCCAATGAATATTCAGGACTGATTTGCTTTAGGATGGACTGGTTGGATCTCCTTGCAGTCGAAGGTACTCTCAAGCGTTTTCTCCAACACCACAGTTCAAAAGCATCAATTCTTTGGCACTCAGCTTTCTTTATGGTCCAATTTCACATCCATGCATGACTACTAGAAAAACCATAGCTTTGACTATGGACTTTGTCACAAAGTAATATCTCTGCTTTTTAATGTGCTGTCTAGGTTGGTCATACTTACCTTCCAAGGAGCAAGCATCTCTTAGTTTCCTGGCTGCAGTCACCATTTGCACTGATTCTGGAGCCCAAGAAAATAAAATCTCCTCACTGTTTCCATTGTTTCCCCATCTATTTGCCATGAAGTGATGGGATTGGATGCCATGATCTTAGTTTTTTGAATGTTGAGTTTTAAGTCAAATTTTCACTCCTCTTTCATCAAGAGGCTCTTTAGTTCTTTTTCACTTTCTGCCATAAGGGTGGTGTCATCTGTGTATCTGAGGTTATTGATATTTCTCCTGGCAAATCTTGATTCCAGCTTGTGCTTCATCCAGTCCAGCATTTCTCATGATGTACTCTGTATATAAGTTAAATAAGCAGGGTGACAATATACAGCCTTGACATACTTCTTTCCCAATTTGGAACCAGTCAGTTGATCCATGTCCAGTTCTAACTATTGCTTCTTGGCCAGCATACCAATTTCTCAGGAGGCAGGTCTAGCGGTCTGGTATTCCCATCTCTTGAAGACTTTTCCAGAGTTTGTTGTGATCCACACAGTCAAAGGCTTTGGTGTAGTCAATAAAGCAGAAGTAGATGCTTTTCTGGAACTCTTGCTTTTTTGATGATCCAGCAGATGTTGGCAATTTGATCTCTGGTTCCTCTGCCTTTTCTAAATCCAGCTTGAACATCTGGAAGTTCATGGTTCATGTACTGTTGAAGCACCACTTGGAGAATTTTATTCATTACTTTGCTAGAGTGTGAGATGAGTGCAATTGTGTGGTAGTTTGAATATTCTTTGGCATTGCCTTTCTTTGGGATTGGAATGAAAATTGACTTTTTACAGTCCTGTGACCACTGCTGAGTTTTCCAAATTTGCTGGCAAATTGAGTGCAGCACTTTCACACCATCATATTTTAGGATTTGAATTAGCTCAATTGGAATTCCATCACCTCCACTAGCTTTGTTCATAGTGATGCTTCCTAAGGTCCACTTGACTTTACATTCCAGGATGTCTGGCTCGAGGTGAGTGATCACACCATCGTGGTTATCTGGGTCATGAAGATCTTTTTCATATAGTTCTTCTGTGTATTCTTGCCACCTCTTCTTAATATCTTCAGCTTCTTTAGGTCCATACCATTTCTGCCCTTAAGTGTGCCCATCTTTGCATGAAATATTCCCTTGGTATCTCTAATTTTCTAGAAGAGATCTCTAGTCTTTCCCATTCTATTGTTTGGGGACCATTCTATGTTCTTTCTGGAAGCTTCACATACTTGGGGAGGGGAAGTGATATGCTGGAGATGTCTTCCTCAGCTCACAACACTGGGTCTGCCTCTCTTCCTAATTCTGCATTTGATGACGTCAGGTGGGAAGTTTAAAAGTGGCCATGGTGTGAATATTTACACCATGGCAATCAGCAATCACTACAAACAAGGGCTTTTTTTGCTCACAGAAATGGCTGGCAAGCATTTATCAGCACGTCACTGGCAATGAGTAAGGGTGGTGGGAAGGCATGTAGGAAACAAGGAGGTCCCTGAGCCAACTGAAAATGAATTGCAACTCCAGCCTGAAAGAGAGATTGTTATTGTCTGAAGGTGCAGCATCCAACCGTGGGAAGAGTAAGAGCATCTGAATAAGATGGGTCTGCCTGGGTTTGGACCCAAGCTTCACTACCTGCCAGCTTGTATCCTTAGGTACCTTGAGTTTCAATTTCATCTGCATGAAGAGCAGATGGCAATGGTATCTGTATCTTCAGAGGGTGCATCTGAAAGCAGCTCTTCTGTCCCTTTCCTGTTTACCCCTTTCCATTCCCTCTAACCTTGAAAGAACCTAATTATAGGGAAGAGATAACTGGGCAATTTAACCTAACTCCTGACTAATGCTCCCTTAATGCACACCATGCCTAGTCTAACCTCTTAATTCTTTTCCTAGATAAAAAGAAAAAAAGGAAAAAATTAAGCAGTTAAGAAAATGACTAGGTCTCTACCCTCAAGAGCCTCCTTAGCAATCCTGCTGGCAGATCACACAGGCAAGATAACATCTGAAGAGTCAGCCAGTCCGCACGCAATGGCGAAAGAAACAAAACCCAACCTCCCACCTTGTTGAGTCACTGAGATTCTTCCCTCTTTCTCCCCTTCAGAAACTGTCATGGCTGGGCAGAATCTTTGGATTTAGTCTCTGGACGTGAGTTCACCTTCTCCCCAGATTGCCAGTTTTCTTGATTAAAGCATCTTTCCTTTCTACTGACGCTTGTCTCTTGAATTATTGACTTTTGAGCCGTGAGCCACCAGACTTGAGTTCATTAACACATAACGGTAAGCCAGGCAATTTGTGCACACTCTAATTCTCACACGCTTTTAATGAATGCAGAAAAGCATTTACGCACTTGGTAGAAATTTCTTAGGTACCTGCTAGGTGCAGTGTGCTGGGTAATGTGATGTCCAATAGGCCAGTAGTCCATGGGAGGTGTAGACAGACTATCAGAGTGTGCAGGATGGAGCATGATTTTGTTGTATGACATGAGATTCAACCCTCCACATGGTGCTCAATGAGCCTCCCATCCTGGGGTTCACACCCTTGGATGGTCCCCTCCCACACTGACTCAGAGATGTCCTGTGTTACCTATAACAAGTGGTGGAAGTGACAGCAGGTTCCTTCCAAGATTAGGTTGTAGAAAGCTGTGGTCTTGGTCTGGGGCTCTCTTTTCATTGAGTCATTCCCACTGAGGGGAGCCATTCGCCATGCTGTGAGCAGCTCTTGGGGGGCTCACGCAGTGAGGTGCCAGGGCATTTCTCCAATAACACAGGAGTGAGTCTGGAAATGGATTCTCCAGCCCAGTCAAGCCTTTCAGTGACTGCAGCCCCAGCCTGACTGCAGCCACATAAGAGACTCTGAACCAGATGCCCACCCCCCGACCCCCCAGCTAAGCCTCTTGCTGATTCTGACTCTCAGAAACTGTGTGAGACAATAAATACTCATTATTTCAAGCTGCTAAGTGTGGGGGTAATTTGTTATCCAGTAATAGATAAATAACTCAAATGAGTCTAAAGATTTCTCACTAGAAATCTACTATATAATTTTATGGATGAGGAAATATAAGATGAAATATACAGCCATAGAATGCTAGAGAGAGACGTCTTAGAAATTGGTGACTCAGATGGTAAAGAATCCACCTGCAATGCAGAAGACCCAGGTTCAATCCCTGGGTTGGGAAGATCCCCTGGAGGAGGAAATGGCAACCCACTCTGGTATTCTTGCCTGGAGAATTTCATGGACAGAGGAGTCTGGCCAGCTACAGTCCAGGGTGTCGCAAAGAATCGGACATGACTGAACAACTACGCTTCCTTTCTTTTTCTTTCTGGTGGTTCAGGTGGTTATGAATCCATCTTCCAAAGCAAGAGATGCAGGTTCTATCCCCACCAGGGGATTGCTGCAGGGCAGTGAGCACTGAGCCCACAGTCTAGTACTAGAAAAGCTCCAGTTTCAGCATCAGTCCGTCCAATGAATATTCAGGATGGATTTCCTTTTGGGTTGAGTGGTTTGATCTCCTTGCTGTCCAAGGGATTCTCAAGAGTTTCCTCCATCAATTCTTTGGCGCTCAACCTTCTTATGGTCCAACTCTCACATCCATACACAATGTCTATATTCCATTTCATAGATGGAGAAAAGTAAGGCCACATAACTGGTAAGTGATCCAACCAGCAATTCAAACCCAGATCAACCAGACTCCAGTGTCTGACTTTACTACCTTGTCTTGAAACCAATTTTAATTGCTCATTGGTATTATATTTTATGACTACATTGACCCCAGCCCACTTCAGTTGATACGACCTGGGGATACCCAGGTCACAAGTGTGTTGCCCTTCCCAAGGACCACATCACTTTCAGCATCATGAATGACTGCATCTACTGATGGCACACACTCATCCGATCTGGGACCTAGCAGTTTCTTTCCTTTTCTCTGGTTTAAGGCAAACCTCTCAATTTAAATTTGCAGGGCCTTGCTCAGGGTCACCCAATGAGTTACCTGAGCGATTCCAGTCGGCCCCTCTCCAGATAAATTCCCAGTTACTGGCTTGCTGTCCCTCCACACTTCCCCGCCATCCAGCCTACCATTTGCATTGCAAGGTGAGGTTGAAAATAACCCCCTCTTCACAGTTCTCCAGGAAAACTGGTTGAGAATCAATTTGTGGAAAACATCCCTCTTTTGAACACAAAGCCAGAGTATGACTAACTCCACATATTCAGGTTCGTTGGGGGAGACAAAGCCAGGGACAGGGACTTCTGAGCCCCGCCGCAAACCCCAGGAAACCTGGACAGGAGCCCTCTAACCTTTGAAGTGCCTTTTCCACAAAGCTGGGACTCCTGGCCGGCGGGCCCACCTCCCTCTGCTGGAGAACCGACCGCCTCCGCAGGAGAACGTCTCCGTATATGGTGGTTGTTTTCCTAAGTTCTGGGCTGGTTCCCAAAATAGGTGTTTTACTCACTGAGGGAAAGGCGGCTTCCAGAAAGGATGGAGACCTTCCGGAATAGAAGTAGGAAAAGGGAAGCCGAGGGACAATGAGACCTTTGAGGTTGGTAATTAAGGAAGAGTAGCTTGAAGTAGTTGCCGAGGTTTTGTTTTTTTCATGAAGAGATACTGCAATATTCCTTCTTTTGTTTTGAAATTAAGGTGGAAATCACAGTAATATAAAATCAGCCAATTAGAAGTGGCATTTAGTTCATTTCCCATGGTTGTGCAATCACTGTCCCTACCTAGTTACAAACCATTTTCATAATCTCAAAAGAAAATCCTGTACCCACTGAGGGGCTATTTTGCATTCCTCCCCCATCTCCACCACCATACCCAAGCACACCTTTTCTGATGCTTGCAACTTCAATCAACTAAAGCTTGGACTCTGTCAACCACCCCAAGCTCCTTCATGAAAATGCATGTACCCTTAGCTTAAAACTTCCTGAATTTTGTTTTTCAGGGCAACAGTCCCTGGTGTTCTCTTTACTAACTGCTGCAAGTAAATCTTTCCTTCTCCCATACTTTGGCTTGGTTGTATGTTTTGGCTCAACACCCATCAAGAGGCGAACCCAGTTTCAGGTAGCAAGCCCCTGTTCCTTGCACCCTGTTCACACATAGCATTCTCACAGTCATGAACCATGATGCATAAGAGCCCAGTGAGACTCAGGGTACACGGTGAATGTCCTCCAGCTACAGCTGGACAAGAGGGCACTCTGACACCCCCAAGAGGTCACCCTTTCTTTGCCAATCAGAGCTTGCTTCAAAAGCAGGAAGTAAGGTGATGGTGTTTCAAGAAAGAGGAACCAAGGAACCCTATCATAGCCTTTCTTATTTGTTTTATTCCTCTGTATTAGCCAATCAGTTAAGGTGAAAATGGTGACAGAGAAGAAAAGGAAAAAATAGGGCACCTCATAACTCCTTTTCCTTTCAGTCTTTCTGATAGCTTATAGTGAAGGGTGTCAGATTCGTGATCTCTGAAGATTTAGCTTCGGGACCAGGGACTAGGCTTGATCACTCAAGAGCTTTTGTGTAGTAGAGTTTTATTAAAGTAAGAAAAGGGACAGAGAACGTTTCTGACACAGACATCAGAAGAGGGACGGAGAGTGCCCCCCCCTTGCTAATGTTAGTGAGGGAGTTATATACTTTTTAAATTGCTTATTACAATAAATCAAAAGAATGTCTCAAGGCTGTAAAGATCTTCTTAGACCCACTCCCACGATTTACATTTTAAGATGACAGGATTAGAAAAATAGAAAGATCTTACTAGGCCCACTCCCATAATATACTTTTTAAGATAACAGGATTAGTCAGAATGTAGAGAAAAAAGATGTTTGTCCTTTCCTCCTTCTCAAGAGCCCCAGACCCCTCTCTCCCTACTTTAGGGACCCCGGGCTTCTGATCAACCTGCCTAAGAATTGACTCTCTCACTTCCTAAGCCATCAGTAGAGCCCAAAGTAAAGAGTTTAGGTAGAATGTGTGCATATGGAGAAATGAAGTGAAGGGAACCCTAATGCTAGCTATGAACTTTACTTCATAATAATCTATCAATACCGGCTAATCAACTCTAAAAAATATGTAATAGAGAAGAACCTTTGTATACTATAGTAAGTTAATCATTGAAGGGATGTTGCCTATAAACTTAAATTACACATAATGGCCCATCTCTGGGAACCCTGCCTCCCGGATAATAAACCTTAAGCTAAAATACATTTGTTTAGCTCACAGGAAACATTTTAACCATGCTCATCCTGTGAATGACCACAGGAAGGAAGAAACAAACATATCCCTCCTGAAGACTGTCTAGAACTAGGAAATGTTTGACTTTACTTCCTCCCCTTTTAGTTTGAAAGAAGCAGAAATTCTAACTCAGGCAAGATGGTGCTTCTTTTTTTTTTTTTTAATTTATTTATTTTACTTTACAATAATGTATTGGTTTTGCCATACATTGACGTTAATCTGCCTTGGGTGTACATGTGTTCCCCATCCTGAACCCCCCTCCCACCTTCCTCCCCATCCCACCTCTCTGGGTCATCCCAGTGTACCAGCCCCGAGCACCCTGTATCATGCATTGAACCTGGACTGGCGATTTGTTTCACATATGATATTTTACATGTTTCAGTGCCATTCTCCCATATCATCCCGCCCTCACCCTCTCCCACAGAGTCCAAAAGATGTTCAATACATCTGTGTCTCTTTTGCTGTCTCGCATACAGGGTTATCGTTACCATCTTTCTAAATTCCATCTATATGCGTTAGTATACTGCATTGGTGTTTTTCTTTCTGGCTTACTTCACTCTGTATAATAGGCTCCAGTTTCATCCACCTCATTAGAACTGATTCAAATGTATTCTTTTTAATGGCTGAGTAATATTCCATGGTGTATATGTACCATAGCTTTCTTATCCATTCGTCTGCTGATGGACATCTAGGTTGCTTCCATGTCCTGGCTATTATAAACAGTGTGCGATGAACACTGGGGTACACGTGTCTCTTTCAATTCTGGTTTCCTCGGTGTGTATGCCCAGAAGTGGGATTGCTGGGTCATACGGCAGTTCTATTTCCAGTTTTTTAAGGAATCTCCACACTGTTCTCCATAGTGGCTGTACTAGTTTGCATTCCCACCAACAGTGTAAGAGGGTTCCCTTTTCTCCACACCCTCTCCAGCATTTATTGCTTGTAGACTTTTGGATAGCAGCCATCCTGACTGGCGTGTAATGGTACCTCATTGTGGCTTTGATTTGCATTTCTCTAATAATGAGTGATGTTGAGCATCTTTTCATGTGTTTGTTAGCCATCTGTATGTCTTTTTTGGAGAAATGTCTGTTTAGTTCTTTGGCCCACTTTTTGATTGGGTCTTTTATTTTTCTGGAATTGAGCTTCAAGAGTTGCTTGCATATTTTGAGATTAATTCTTTGTCCGTTGCTTCGTTTGCTATTATTTTTCTCCCATTCTGAAGGCTGTGTTTTCACCTTGCTTATAGTTTCCTTTGTTGTGCAGAAGCTTTTAATTTTAATTAGGTCCCATTTGTTTATTTTTGCTTTTATTTCCAATATTCTGGGAGGTGGGTCATAGAGGATCCTGCTGTGGTTTATGTCAGAGAGTGTTTTGCCTATGTTTTCCTCTAGAAGTTTAATAGTTTCTGGTCTTAAGTTTAGATCTTTAATCCATTTTGAGTTTATTTTTGTGTATGGTGTTAGAAAGTGTTCTAGTTTCATTCTTTTACAAGTGGTTGACCAGTTTTCCCAGCACCACTTGTTAAAGAGATTGTCTTTTCTCCATTGTATATTCTAGGCAAGATGGTTCTTTGGGACCTGAGTCCACCCTCTTTTGGTCTGCCGGCTTTCTGAATAAAGTCACTATTCTTTGCACCAACAAATCGTCTCTCAATTTATTGGCAAGCAGAATAAACTTGGACCTAGTAACAAATGCACCACATAATGTAAAATGTTAATAATAGAAAAAAACTATGGGAGGGAGATGAATTTTATGGGAACTCTCTGTGCTTTCTGCTCAATATTCTGTAGACCTAAACACTATTCTAAATAATCAACTAATTATTATTAATAATAATAAAAGACAGTGAATCATGGGAAGGAGAAGTGAAGTGAAAATAATTGAGTTAATTTTGTGCAGTGTTTCACCTGTTCTGGTAAAGAATAAAGTACACATGCACCTATGAGCTATGAAATATGAATTGTGTCTTTTCAGAGATTCCACATGTGAGCTCAATGTTCTTACATTTGCATTTAAGACTGAAAATGCACAATGTAAAGTTGAGCAAAACTCACACCAATAATTTAACATTTTAATTTTTATTTACTTAGAACAACATTAAATAGCAAGTAAAAACCATCATGACAAACTGGAGTTGTGAAAGAAAGGAAAAATTTTGTATTTTAGTACATTACAAAGGCATTTTTCTGCTAGGTTTTTTGGTTTTTGGACAAAATTCCCACATTTTCATTTTCAACCAGATACTATAAATTATGAAGTCAGTCCTGAGAGCAGAACTTGCCTGAAGAGGAGTTTCTGAATTCTCTGGGAGCCAGATGACATAGCAGGGACCACCGAGCAGGGACAAAAGAGACAGATTTGGTGGCGATTCTGGAAGTCCTTTGAAGAAAGGAAGTGATTCACAGTGGAATGAGTATCCAGGACTTAAGTAGTGGTGCCTCTGGTCCTGGAAGCTTCTAAGCAGGCATTAGGTCTCTATAGGGAATGTAGTAGAAGAGATTCCAGACACGAATGTGAGTGACTTCAGAGACTTCTTTTTAAAGACTAACAATCATGCAAACTTTAGGATTTTTAGCTGTCGGGGGAGAAACTCCCCGCCCATTCTCTGAAACTCCCGTGTGACAGAATAGGAAATAGATGATTTTGGACCCTGGCTCCTGACACCAAGCTTCTAAAGCCTTTGGAATTTCCCGAGTGATAGGAATGCCTATTATTATCCATAACTTACCAGACTTTATGCTAATGAGGTGATTCTTGGTAGACCCTTTGTGATCTCAGGATGGGGCTGGTTGCCAGAGGAACTAACCATGTGACTAAAGGGTTGAACATTCAGCCTCACCCTTGGACCTCTTGGTAGGAGAGTGACTGGAAATTTAATTCAGTCATCAATAGCCAGTGATGCTGACAAAATGGAATCCCCACAAAACCTTTAAATGATGGACTTGGGGGAGCTTCTGAGTTGGGGAGCACATCCACATGCTAGGAAGATTGTTGCTTTTATTGTTGTTCAGTCATTAAGTCGTGTTTGACTCTTTGCTACTCCATAGTCTGCAGCACATCAGGCCTCCCTACCCCTCACTGTCTCCCGGAGTTTGCCCAAGTTCATATTCATTGAATCAGTGATGTCATTCAACCATCTCACCCTCTGCCACCTCCTTCTGCCTTCAATCTTTCCCAGCATTAGGGTCTTTTCTAAATAGTCAGCTCTTTGCATCAGGTGGTCAAAGTATTGGAGCTTCAGCTTCAGCATCAGCCCTTCCAATCAGTATTCAGGGTTGATTTCCCTTAGGATTGACTGGTTTGATCTCCTGCCATTCTAAAGGACTCTCAAGAGTCTTCTGTAGCACCACAATTCAAAAGCATCAGTTTTTCAGCATTCAGACTTCTTTATGGTTCCAACTCACACAACCATACATGATTACTGGAAAAACTATAGCTTTGACCTTTGTTGGCAAAGCGATGCCTTTGCTTTTTAATATGCTGACTAGGTTTGTCATAGCCTTCCTTCCAAGAAGCAAGCACCTTCTAATTTCATGGCTGCAGTCACGGTCCACACTGATTTTGGAGCCCAAGAAGAGAAAATTTGTCACTGCTTTCACTTTGTCATTTTCTATTTGTTATGAAGTGATAGGACCAGATTCCATGATCTTAGTTTCTTGAATGTTGAGTTTCATACCAGCTTTTTCACTCTCCTCCTTCACCCTCATCAAGAGGCTCTTTTTTAGTTCCTCTTTGCTTTCTGTCATTAGAGTGGTATCATCTGTGTATATGAGGTTGTGGATATTTCTCCCAGCAATCTTGACTCTAGCTTATAACTCATCTAGCCCAGCATTTCGCATGGTGTACTCTGCGTGTAAATTAAATAAACAGGGTGACAATATACAGCCTTGATGTACTCCTTTCCCAATTTGGAACCAGTCAATTGTTCCATGTAAGGTTCTAACTTTTGCTTCTTGACTCGCATACAGGTTTCTCAGGAGATAGGTAAGACGGTTGGGTATTCTCATCGCTTTAAGAATTTTCCACAGTTTGTTGTGATCCACCCAGTCAAAGGCTTTCCTGTAGTCAATGAAACAGAAGCAGATGTTTTTCTGGAATCCCCTTGCTTTCTCTACAATCCAACGAAAGTTGGCAACTTGATCTCTGGTTACTCTGCCTTTTCTAAACTCAGATTGTACATCTGGAAGTTCTTAATTCAAGTACTGCTGAAGCCTAGCTTGAAGGATTTTGAGAATAGCCTTACTAGCATGGGGAATGAGTGTAATTGCCTGGTAGTTTGAACATTATTTAGCACTGCTCTTCTCTGGAATTGGGATGAAAACTGACTTTTTCCAGTCTTAGGCGTCACATACTGAGTGCAGCACTTTAACACCATCATCTTTTATATTTTAAATAACTCAGCTGGAGTTCCAACACTCCACTAACTTTACTGGTGGTAATGCTCCCAAGGCTCCCTTGACTTCACACTCCAGGATGTCTGGCTCTTATGTCCTAAAGTGATATAACCTCACATCATTGAGGTTAGCTTGATCATCAAGACCTTTTTTGTACAGTTCTTCTGTGTATCCTTGGCAAATGATTCTGAAAGCTCAGTTTCTCTACACCAGTGCTGACTCATATCTCAGAGACAGAGCTATGGGTCAAGTAGAAAAGTACAGTTTTATTTCTTTGTCCAAGGGGACCCAGCATGTTAATGCCCTCAGAATCATCTGTCCCAATTTGAGGAAGATAATGAGAAAGTTTTATAGTAATTGTTCAAACAGCTCATGGACACTCTTCTGATGGGTTAGTGGTGAGGTAAGTAGAAGTCAGCATCATCAACCTTCAGGTCTAACTGGTTTGAGGTCTGCATGCTTGTGGGGTCTACTTGCTTAACTTCTCCCACCTGGAGGAGGTTTCAGTATCTGCAAAATGTCTCAAAGATACTGTTGCACGTATCCATTGATGGGTTAGAAGGACCTGGCCCCAAGGCTGCTCTGGACTGTTTGTTTCTCTTTGATCTCCCATCCCCTTCCCTCCCTAATTAACTGCTTAAATATGCCTGTTGGAACTCAGGGAAGGTCATGAAAGCTGAATGAAGCCTGTTTCCTGTAATCAAGAAATGGGGGGCACAGGCTTTGTGCCCAGGAACCCCACCAGGCATGCACAGTATCCCAAACTCCATGGGAACAGAAACTCCTGTGCCCAGGATTATTTTAGATAGACCTTGTCCTGCATACATCTTCTTCTGTTTTTTCATTTATATCCTTTTTAATATCCTTTAAGATAGACAAGTAATGGTAAGTAAGGTATTTTCTCAAGTTTTTGTGAGTTGTTTTAACAAACTATAATTCTAAAAGGGAGGGAAGTTGTGGGAACCCTTACCTTGGTAACCAAGATGGTCAGAAGCACTGGTCACTTGTGACTGGCAATTGAAGTGGGAACAGTCTCGTGAGACTGAGCTCTTAAACCTGTTGGTCTGAAGCTGATTCTGAGTCTTTGCTGTCAGAATGGAGCTGAATTATAGGATACCCTGTTGGAATCTGGAGATGTGGAGAATTGTTTGGTGTGGGGAAGAAAGCCCACATATATTGTGTCAGAAATGTTGTAGTAACTGACTCTCCCCCACCCCACTTTCTGCCACTCCTTGTGGCTTGCAGGATCTTAGTTCCCTGACCGGGGATGAAATCTGGGCCCCCTGCAATGAAAGCATGGAGTCTTAACCACTGGAGCACCAGGGAAGTCCTCAGAGGTGTTATAAATCAATACAGCTCACCCAGGGATGAGATTATTCCAGAATTCAGGACTTCCCAGATTTTTAGAAAAGAAACACTGTGCATATCACATACATTATATAATACCTTTAGGCAAGCTTGAGAAGCTCTCTAAAATGAAACACTAGTATTTCTGGAGCCAACCTTATGATGACAATAAATAAACCACGAAGAGACTCACATCAAGGTGTGTTGAGAAAGGAGCTCATGCAGGTCAAATCGTCCCACCAAGCATGGGATGTCTTTTGGAATTCAGAGCTCTCGGACTTGGACTTTGCAAGTAAGGGACTGTGAATATGTGTGCACTCTTGGAACATTTTATTTTTATTTAAATTAAAAAAATTATTGGAGTATGACTGATGAACAATGTTGTGATAGCTTCAGGTGAACAGAGAAGGGACTCAGCCATACATATACATGTATCCTTTCTTCCCCAAGCTCCCTTCCCATCCGGACAGCCACATGACATGGAGCAGAGTACCATATGCTGTACAATAGTCCTTGGTTATTTGTTTTAAGTATAGCAGCGTGTGCATGTCCACCCCAAACTCCCTAACTATCCCACCCCCCTTCAGAACACTTTATTGACTTGCAAACAAAGCAAAACTGCCAAACAACATTTAAATGGAGGCACCTGACCCATTGTTAAATTTCATGACTGGAAGAGAGAAATCAGCCCCTGTACAAAGGTTTAGACCTGAAGAAAGTACCCGTACCAGAGGCTCCACTGCCTGTTTGACCCTCATGACAACCTGATGAGGGTGACCCAACATCCTCCTCCGTTGTCAGATGAGGAAACTGAGACCAGCCTCACATAGCCAGTACATGTTGGTGCCTGCATGGGAATCCAAATGCCAAACTCTGTCCATATTCTCAAAAAGTCCCCGCTGGTGCTCTGTGAATGCATGTCAGGCAGCACTGCTATTCAGCCAGATGTCTCAGTACAGCTCTGCTGGATGTTGGACTTCTTCCTTATATGGTGACAATTAACAAAGACTGCAAGCATCCCAAGGCCTCCTGCCTTATTCTGCTGCCCCAGCTCCTCCCTTGGAATCCTGCAGACTCCAACAATGCAGTAACCAAAGGGCAGACATAGGCTGGAACAGGGGTTCTCTGGCATCCTGCTCCAGTCCTAGAGGCCAGAGTCTGCCTTTGGCTAATCATACCTCTCAGAGGCGTGCTAAGGTTGATTATCCAACTGCCTCAGGGGGCCAGAGCCCCTGACCATATTGCCTTCTTCCAAGAACAATACTTCCTTCTCCAGAAAGGTTGGGGAACTCTGCACAACACACCCTTGTTTAGTCCTTGGTTTCCTGAACATCAAAAACCACCTAGTTGCTGTTCAGTTGCTCAGTCGTGGCCGACTCTGCGACTCCATGGACTGCAGCACACCAGGCTTCCCTGTCCTTCACAATCTTCAGGAGTTTGCTCAAACTCACAACCTTTGAGTCAATGATGCCATCCAACCATCTCATCCTCTATCATCCCCTTCTCCTCCTGCCTTCAATCTTTCCCAGCATCAGGGTCTTTTCCAAGTAGTCAGCTCTTTGCATCAGGTGGTCAAAATATTGGAGCTTCAGCTTCAGTATCAGTCCTTCCAGTGAATATTCAGGACTGATTTCCTTTAGGATTGACTGGTTTGATCTCCTTGCTGGCCAATGGACTCTCAAGTGTCTTCTCCAGCACCACAATTTGAAAACATCAATTTTTCAGCACTCAGCCTTCTTTATGGTCCGACTTTCACATCCACACATGACTACTGGAAAAACCATAGCTTTGACTATACAGGCCTTTGTTGGCAAAGTGATGTCTCTTCTCTTTAATATGCTGTCTAGGTTTGTCATAGCTTTTCTTCCAAGGAGAAAGGGTCTTTTAATTTCATGGCTGCAGTCACCATCTGCAGTGATTTTGGAGCCCCAGAAAATGAACTTTCTCACTGTTTCCATTTTTTCCCCATCTATTTGCCATAAAGTGATAGGTTTGGGTGTCATGATCTTCGTTTTTTGAATGGTAAGTTTTAAGCCAGGTGTTTTGCTCTCTTCTTTCACCTTCATCAAGATGCTTTTTAGTTCCTCTTCACTTTCTGCCATTAGTGTGGTGTCATCTGCATATCTGAGGTTATTGATATTTCTCCTGGCAATCTTGATTTCAGCCTGAGCTTCATCCAACATGGCATTTCTCATGATGTACTCTGCATATGAGTCAAATACTTCAGCATTCTCACCTTGAGAACCCTGTGAACAGTATGAAAAGGCAAAAAGATTTGACACTGCAAAATGAACCCCTCAGGTCAGTAGGTCTCCAGTATGCTACTGAAGAAGAGCAGAGAAATAGCTCCAGAAGGAATGAAGAGGCTGAGCCATATCAGAGACCAAGCCCAGTTGCAGATGTGTCTGATAGTGACAGTAAAGTCTGATGCTGTAAAGAACAATATTGCATAGAAACCTGGAATGTTAGGTCCATGAATCAAGATAATTTGGACATGGTCAAACAGGACATGGCAAGAGTGAACAGTGACATTTTAGAAATCAGTGAATTAAAATGGATGGGAATGAGCAAATTTAGTTCAGATGACCATTATGTCTACTACTATGGGCAAGCATCCCTTAGAAGAAATGGAGTAGCCATCATAGTCAACAAAAGAGCCTGAAATGCAGTACTTGGGTGCAATCTCAAAAATGACAGAATGATCTCAGTTCGTTTCCAAGGCAAACCACCTGGAGCTCTTTGTAATTCACCAACTTCTAGGCCCACCATGACCCACTAGAGGGACAAGGACAGATCCAGGCAGGGACTCAGGACAGTGTATCCTGCACAAACTCTTCAGCTAAGTTCCACGATTGGGCAAATTTGGGGATCACTGCACCATTCCATTGATTTTGGTAAGAAGGCCTGGCTCATTCAGATTTGAGAGTGTAACAGTCAATAACTAACTCTCTCTTGTTCTCACACATGAGCAACTTCATAGACAAAAGTTCCTGGCTCCAGAGATTTCCACTTTTCCAGAGTCACTTCCTCCCTTTGTCTGTATATATATGTGTACATTTCCAGACTTCCAGTCCTACTCCACTTCCTGCCATGGCCTCTCTGCTCAGTCTCTACTGGGTGGTCGCAGAGCATTCAATGGAATTCAGTTGAGTTCATCAATTCAGTCTCTCATTTCTCTGCCTTTTCCTTTCCCATTGTTGGGATCTCAGAAGCAGCGGGCTGTCCTGCAGGCATGCCAACCCCTAAAGTCTTAATTGTTGAGCTCAGTCCCAAATTAGCTTGTTTTGGCAACGATCTGATAACGTTTCTAAATTCAGGGAATTTTTCCTTCTGTTATCTTGCCTGAATTTTTAAAAAATATTTATTTATTTAATTTATTTTTGACTGTGCTGGGTCTTCACTGCCTTGCGCTGGTTTTCTGTGGTTGCGGAGAGCAGGGGTGACTCTTTGCTGTGGTTCGCAGGCTTGTCTTTGCCATGGGTTCTCTTGTTGTGGAGGACAAGGTCTAGGGCGTGGGGGCTCAGTAGCTGCAGCTCATAGGCTCTAAGGCTCAGGCTCAATAGTTGTGGCACACAGGCTTAGTTGCCCCGCAGCATGGGGAATCTTCCCGGACCAGGGATTGAACCTGTGTTCCCTGCATTGGCAGGTGGATTCTTAACCACTGGACCCCCAGGGAATCTTGCCTGAATCTTGAGATTGCTACTCTGGGACAGGTAGCATAGTTACAGAGAGAAGGCAATTTTTCCTCTCCTTCTCCCTGGACGCTGTGACTGCTCACAAACGTTGAAGCTGCATCCATGAACATGACATGCTTGAGCATCCCAAACAGCTCTTATGAACAGACTGCTTGGATTTTTATGTTCCTCTTTTTCTGAAGGACGAGGAAATGTGGGGCCAAAGGGAATATTTGCAGGGAAAATTCTTAGTTCCTGATGCTGCCAAAGGCAGGGAAAGTTTCTGTTTAGGTCTCAGGAAATAATCTATCACATTTGAAATCGTTTCAGAAATATTTACTGCCCATAAGCTTCCTGTTCCTTTTTCTTCCCATCTGTTGATCCCATAACATTACAGAAAGAAGGAGTAATGGTTTTGACAGCATGAAATACTGTAAGTTCCTTAAAATGACTGCCCACATTTTGTTGTGGAAAAGTTTGGAACTGGAGCCTGGCAGCTCTCTTTTACTGTCTGTGTGACCACAGAAAAGTTACTTAATTTCTCTGAAACTTGGTTTTCTTTTGCTATATAAAGGGAGGATAATAACCATGGAAGATTAAGAAATGGTCACAGTCCTCCACCCCTCCCCAAATCTCACACTTATAGTGTGCTTTCTCAGTCCTCCCATCAATAAAGTATCCATTTCCCACCGCTCTGAATCTGGTTGCACCTTTTAATTTGCCTTGGCTAAGAGAATGGTGAATGCTAGTTTCAAGACTAGGCTCAAGAAGCATTGTCCACTTCAGCTCCATCACGGAACCCTGCTCAACTGACATATGAGGAAATATATGATATTCTACTGGAAGGTGAAAGGCATATGGAGCAGAAATGAGCCACTTGGGTGGAGGCCATTTGAGATCAGTCAGTCTTTAGCCTACCAGTCATTGAGCAGAGAGGCATAAGTGAACCTGGTTTTGGTGGCAAGAGGACCTTGGTCTCTATCTTCTTTAAAGAAAGAATTCCACAAACAGACAGAGATTGCACAGCAGGCACAGCATATGTTAGAAGCACAGCACATGTGGGAGAGCACATTAAAGAATTTTATCTAGGGCAGAAGCCAACATTACATACTTGGGGAAGAAGAGTGGGGGCATCCTTGCTAGTGAGGAGTATATGATGAGGGCAAGCACCATTTTGAATCTTTCCTGTGAGCACCTGAGCAGAACCCATGGGGGTGGGGGTGACGTGTCAAAACTTCAATGCTGCTGATATTGTAAAGATATGATAATGAGGCTAAGGTTCCTGGAGGGCACCGTGAGACCCCCTCTGTGCATGAGACCCCCCTCTGTGTCAGGCTGGGAAATATCCTTGACCACAAGAATGAGGAGGCCATGGTGGGCTGTTTTGTCTTTCATCCAATTATCAGCAACGTGTGCATTTTTCTTTGCATGTGTTCCACGGTTCTCAACGTCAGTTTCTTGCTCAGGTCCTACAGGTTTCTGTTTTCAGTGCTATTCCTCCACGTGTCATGGCCTCATTAAGTGTTGATTCACTTTATTGTACAGCAGAAATTAATACAACATTGTAAAGCAACTATTTTTTCCAATAAAAATTAATTAAAAAATTTAAAAAACGACACAGCTAAAGATAAGATTCTCCTTGACCACCCTCACCTTTGCTTCCTCTCTTTCATTCTAGAGGTAACCATGGTTAACAGCTGGATGAGTATCTTTCTAGAGCTCTGTCTCTCCATTTACATAAACTTACATGTGCTCATGAAAATAAAATAAATACATTTCCCCGAAAACATCTGACAACAACATACATGTAATGTTTCAAAAAGAACTCCTAAAACTTAATTATCATCCTGCTGCCTCTAAAATCAGATGAAGTTCAGTGGGCACCCTGCTATATTTAAAATGGGCAACAAACAAGGACCTACTGTAGGGCACACAGAATTCTGCTCAATGTTACGTGGCAGCCTGGATGGGAGGGGAGTCTGGGGGAGAATGGATACATGTGAAGATATGGCTGAGTCCCTTTGCTGTTCATCTGAAACTATCACAACATTGTTAATTGGCTATACTCTAATACAAGTTAAAATGTTTAATAATAATAATATTTGTAAGTTTATGCTTGAAAGAAAAGTATTTAATTTTTACAAAATGTCCACATTTTTATATTTTATTGGTACTTATTTTGCTCTCACTAACCAAAAAAGAAAAAAAAAAATCAGATCAAGTCCAGATGCCTCAGCAGGACTTGCAAAATCTTTCAAGGTCATGAACTAGCTGCTGCCTTCCTTTCTGCCTTCCTGCTACTCCTTGTTATCTTTAGAAGTTCATAAGGAGGCATATCTCTTTTTATTGTGCTTCAGTTTATTGTGCTTCACAGATACTGCATTTTTTACAAATTGAAGGTTAGTGATAACCTGTATTGAGCAAGGCTATTAGTGCCATTTTCCCAACGGCATTTGCTCTCTTTGTGTCTTTGTGTCACATTTTGGTAATTCTTGAAATAGTTCAAACTTTTTCATTATTTTTATATTTGTTATGGTGATCTGTGGTCAGTGGTCTTTGCTATTACTATTTCCCAAAGCCTTTGACTCTCTGAAGGCTCAGATGATGGTTAGCATTTTTTAACAATAAAGTATTTTTAAATTGGGCTTCCCAGGTGGCACTAGTGGTAAAGAACCTGCCTGCCAATGTGGGAGACGTAAGAGATGTGGGTTCGATCTCTGGATCAGGAAGATCTTCTGGAGGAGGGCATGGCAGCCAATCCCAGTATTCTTGCCTGGAGAATCCCATGGGCAGAGGAGCCTGGTGGGCTACAGTCCCTGGGCTCACAAAGAGTCAGACACGACTGGAGCAACTTAGCATGCATGCATTTTTAAATTAAGGTATGTACATAGTTTTTTTAAGACATAACAATATCGCACACTTGGCTTCAGTATAGTGTAAACATAACTTTTATATGCCCTGGGAAACCAAAAATTCATGTGACTCATTTTTATTGTGATAGTCATTTTATTGCAGTGGTCCGGAGCCAAACTCACAGTATCTCTGAGGTCTGCCTATAATTGACTCCAAGACATTCATTATGTAAAATGCCTGCTAGTTTGGGTCCTTAAGGAAACAAAAGTCTCACAAATGAAATCTATTTTTAGTCAACCTATCAGAGTATAATTTACATACCACAAATGTACAGTTGGAGGGATTTGACAATTGCATGCACCCCATGTCAGTCAAAATAAATGCATTTCCAGCACCACATAAGTGTCCTTTGTATCCATTAAGATGATCACTTGGTTTTTCTCCCCATTCTATTGATCTGAATTATATTGATTGATTTAAAAAAAAATAAGTTTAAGTTACAAATAACTATACTTATGGAATTCACCTCTTTCAAGTACACAACTCAATGATTTGTATTAACTTTACTGAGTGGTGCGACCATCACCACAGATTAGTTTTAGAGCATCTTTGTTCCCCTCATAAGACCCCTTCATGTCCATTTCAGTTGATCCTTGACCCCCTTTTGTTTCTGGGCAACTACTAATCTACTTTCTCTGTAATACATTGGCCTTTTCTGGACATTTCACATATAAATGGAATCATATAATCCATGGTGTCTTGCATCTGGCTTCTTTCACTTAGTATATTGTTTTTCACTTTTACCCATAATGTGGCATGTTTCAACAGTTTGTCTCCTTTTTAACTGCTGAATAGTATTCCATTGCATGGATGTATACATTCATCACTGACAGACATTAGGTTGCTTTCAGTTTTTGGCTTTTCTGAATGTTACTGTTATGAATATTTTTGTGCAGATGTTTGTGTGAGCATACTCATTTCCCTTGGATAGATACCTACAAATGGAATTGCTGCCCTTTATAGTAGTTCTGCATTTAACTTTTTGAAAAATTGTTAAGCTATTTCTCCAAGTGGCTACATTGATGGATTTTCTGAATTTGAAATCAAACTTGATGCCCTCAAAGGAGGATAAACCTCCTTTGATCATGATGTAGTATACTTTACTTTTTTACTCATATTGTTAATTTGATCTGTTAATTTTTTGGAAGATTTTTGCATCATATTCATGAATAATATTGATTTGTACTTTTCTGGAAATGTCTTTGCTTATTTTGGAATCAAGGTAATGCTAACTTTATAAAACAAGTGAAAAAAAGTTTCATCTTGCTCTATTTTCTGAAAGAACTAGTCCAATATTGGTATTATTTCTTTTTGAAGCATTTAATATAACTTACCACTGAAGCCATTTGAACCTGGAATTTGCATGTGTGTTTTATAACTAATTTGGCTTCTTTAATAGATAAATAGGGTTCTTAGATGATCTATTTCTTCATGAATCAGTATTGGTAAACTGAGTGCTTTGAGTTATTGAATATATTGGCCCTAAATTTTTTAAAATATATCTTAATTTTCTCTAAATGTTTGTGGCATGTGGGGCAATACTGTGGCTCAGACTGTAAAGAATCTGCCTGCAATGCTGGAGACCGGGGTTCCATCCCTGGATGGGGAATATCCCCGGAGAAGAGAATGGCAACCCACTCCTAGTATTCTTGCCAGGAGAATTCCATGGACAGAGAAGCCTGGTGAGCTACAGTCTATGAGATCACAAAGAGTCAGATATGACTGAGCGACTAACACTTGTGACATCTGGAGGGGATGAAACTCTAAGATCACCAAGCACCACTCAACTGGGGTATCGTAATTCTCCTCTCAACCCCATAGCAGCTATTACCTGGAAAAATTGGGTTGTCTCAGCCTGCACATATGCAGCCAAAACTCATCAGAGGACTTGTGAGTGAAACTGCACAACCCAGACTGGGACTTAAATCTACAGGCTGGGACTCAAACCCAGTCAAAACACAGATTGGGACTTGAACCATTTTTTTTTTTTTAAATTGAGATCACACACCTGGTCTCAGAAATTAATAAAGCTCAGGTTCTTTGTGTCTGATCACAGAAAGAACTCAGTAAGATACAAAGTGATAGGTAAAAAGTGGATTTATTTAAAGACAACACTCTGGCCACCTGATGTGAAGAACTGACTCATTTGAAAAGACCCTGATGCTGGGAATGATTGAAGGCGGGAGGAGAAGGGGATGACAGAGGATGAGATGGTTGGATGGCATCAGCGACTCAATGGACATGAGCTCGAGTAAGCTCCAGAAGTTGGTGATGGACAGGGAAGCCTATCCATGGATAGGAAAGCCTGGCATGCTGCAGTCCATGGGGTCACAAAGAGTCGGACATGACTGAGCAACTGAACTGAGCTGAACTGAAACATTTCATAGGCAGAATGCAGTCTATCTCAAAAGATGAGAATGGCCTTGGAAGAAACACATTCCACAGAGTGTGGGCCATCTCAGAAGGTGAGAGGCCCTGAACCTTGGGATGGCTAGGTTCATTTCATAGGCTAATGAGTGCAAGTATTATTCCAACTATTTGGGGGAAGGGACAGAAATTTCCAAAAATTAGGCCACTGCCCACTCTTTGACCTTTTATTCAGCCTTGGGACTGTCTAGGTACCTATAGGTGTATCATTCAGATGCTAATGTGTTGCAATGGGCACATAATGCGGCTCAAGGTCCACTGGAGATTGAATCTTACGCCATCTTGGACGTAGTTGGTTGTGACACATTTCTGTTATATCCTCAAGGGCTTTGTCATTCTTTGAGAGGTTGTGCCCAGCCCCCTTCCCTCCTGTTTCATGAAGACCCCAAATACAGGCTTAAACCCACCCCTCTGCACAGTCCCCTCCTTCATTATGCTCTGTCCTACAGATTCCAACCACTTCAGCTTCTCTGAAGACTGACTTTTGTTTCCTCAGAACAGAGGGACTACGTGGATTGTTTAGTCTCCAACTTGCTGTGACAGTTGGGAAAATGTCCTCTTGGAGAAACTGTTATTATAAAAAGGCTCATCCTGTAAGTTCTCTTCTTTCAGAACCAGCATTCTCACACTGCTTGATGATAAATGCTGAGAAGCAGTTGCTTCATGTATTTTGTTTAGTCCTATGGTTGATTATGGGGTTGGTAGAGTTATTCCACTGTGGCCAGAAAGCAAAATAAGCTTTTAAATTTTAACTTTTTTTCTCATAAGTAAGTGAAAACATCTTCATGTGGCCATCATAATTGCTTAATGAATATATCTTCTTTCACTTGTTTGATGTACCATGTTTTAATGATTCAACTCATAATGCACATTGAGACTGTTCTCAGGAATCATCCTGTGATAGATAACAAAAAACGTTTGTTCATGTAGCCTTTGGCTTTTGTTTGGTTTTGTCTATGGAAAAAAATTCTTCAATGTGAAATTTTTGAGCTAAAATTATGAGCAGCTTCACAGCTTTTTATATATTTTTACATATTGTTATATATATATTTTATATATTATTTTATATATATTTTTATGTTTTGTTTTCTGGAACACTATTAATGTCAGTACTTTATTAACATTGAGTTGTTTTCATTTTTTTCAAGTTTTGTCCATTTTATATTGATTTCTAGTGGAAAATAACACCTTTTTCCCTCTTTGCTATGTTTTTTGAGACTTTAAGTTTGGACGTAGCAGACACTAAGATTTCATTTTCTCTTTTTCACATTATGAACTAAAGTAATACCTGCAAGGATGCTGCAGTCATCAAGTCTTCACATTACCGTCACCCAGTCAGTGAGCCTTGAGGAAACTCAGGATGAGAAAACACAGGATACTGACCCTAGATAGTTGAGGTGTAAATCAAAGGAATGATTTCAGCAAGCTCAGACCCCTGCATCTTCCCATACAAAGAAAAAGTGCTAAATTCCTTAACTTGAGATGTCTGGCATTCTTTTATTAACAGTAATCTTTTGATATTCCCACAACCTGGTCTTCTGTTGCAAAAAAAAAAAAAAAACTCCTATATATCCTAATTCCCTCCCTTGCCTCTTTGAAATGGTCTCTCAGAATTATCTGAGATACTGTGTCCCGAACTTAAGTCCTCAGGTTTGTTTACTGAATGAAACACAAGTTCCAACTTTTAGACTGGGCATTTTTTTTCAGCTAACAATATCCACATTGTTTAATTTCTGCCTGCTTTTGTTGTATCCTTTCTTGGAAAATATACTTTTCTTTAACTCTATGACCATTCTAAACAAATTTATTTTATAGTCTTATCATTTGTGGTGTTTCATAAAGCTTTTTTCATCTATAACGAAGAGGCTTTTGCTCAGCGTGTTGACTTCTTTGCATAGCATTAATTTTTTCATGTATTTCTGATAATGGGTTTGCAAAGTAAATCTGAGTGTTTTTTGGATTCGCAACTTTTATGCTTCTCACTCTCCTTATCTATGTGTGCTTTTTTTTTCTTTTTAATTATTATTCTGTTGCTTCCACCTGGTCCATGGACTGTCAGAGTAAAACCTGGACCTACATTGGGTTTTGGAGCTCTTGCCTATTGTTAATACCAAGGGCACCACAATCCAATTGCAGAGGTAGTGAGATAAAGGTTGTGATAAAGCTATAGTCACAGGCAAAGGGCCATTTTCCCCCCCAGCTCCTTCTGAATTGAGCCCTCCCGATCTGTTCTCTCATCCCACCACCCTCAACCCTGAGCCCTGGCTTTAACTTATGAGTCTAGCTCTAAGCCTCTTTTTATTACACTGAATGTCATTCAGTGCTTTGCATGTCTTGTTCTCTTTCTAGTAAAAAAGGTGCCTCTCTTTCTTTTGCATCTTATTATGTCTTCTTTGGGTGTCTCTTTCTTATTTTTCTTCTCTCGTTGCTATCCATCTGGGAATGATGTTCAAGCATGAACTCCCCCATCTCCGCCGAGGGCCCACTGCTTAATCTGAGCCAGGTAGAACTCATTCTTCCTGAAGGTTTGTATGCCACACCCCACCCTATCCTGGGCCCAAACCCAAGTCCCTTTCCCCTGGGGCAGTTAGCATAGGAAGTGGGGTCTGTTTGCACAATCTGGCAAACCCGCTAATTCAAGTCTGTGCTGCCCTTTTGTTTTCATATGGGATGACTTCAGTCAGTTGAAATCAAGAAATGTTTATTGTAGGCTACTATGTTTGGTTGGCAGGACTGAGCACTAAAACACAACAAAAAGTTCTTTTAAAGCTTGTCGACAGCTCCTAATAAGGAAAAGTAACGGTTCCATGATTTACCTTCCCCAAATATAAGCAGCTCTTTGCTGGAAATCGCCCTCAGCCCAAAGACCCTTTCTTATAACTGTAGCAAAGCTATATTGTAACTAACGTTTAAACCCGACACCTCCATGCTCTATTCATCTCCTGCCCAAGCACACCTTCAGTTCAGTTCAGTTGCTCAGTCATATCCAGCTCTTTGCGACCCCATGAATCACAGCACACCAGGCCTCCCTGTCCATCACCAACTCCTGGAGTTTACTCAAACTCATGTCCATCAAGTCGGTGATGCCATCCAGCCATGTCATCCTCTGTCGTCCCCGTCTCCTCCTACCCCCAACCCTCCCAGCATCAGGGTCTTTGCCAATGAGTCAACTCTTCGCATGAGGTGCCCAAATTCTCGGAGTTTCAGCTTCAACATCAGTCCTTCCAACGAACACCCAGGACTGATCTCCTTCAGGATGGACTGGTTGGATCTCCTTGCAGTCCAAGGGACTCTCAAGAGTCTTCTCCAACACCACAGTTCAAAAGCATCAATTTTTCGGCGCTCAGCTTTCTTCATAGTCCAATTCTCACATCCACACATGACCACTGGAAAAACCATAGCCTTTACTAGATGGACCTTTGTTGGCAAAGTAATGTCTCTGCTTTTTAATATGCTATCTAGGTTGGTCATAACTTTCCTTCCAAGGAGTAAGCATCTTTTAATTTCATGGCTGCAATCACCATCTGCAGTGATTTTGGAGGCCCCCAAAATAAAGTCTGACACTGTTTCCACTGTTTCTCCATCTATTTCCCATGAAGTGATGGGACCAGATGTCATGATCTTAGTTTTCTGAATGTTGAGCTTTAAGCCAACTTTTTCACTCTCCTCTTTCACTTTCATCAATAGGGTTTTTAGTTCCTCTTCACTTTCTGCCGTGAGGGTGGTGTCATCTGCATATCTGAGGTTATTGATATTTCTCCCAGCAATCTTGATTCCAGCTTGTGCTTCAATATCACGATAATCCAAGCCTATGCCCCAAGCAGTAATGCTGAAGAAGCTGAAGTTGAACGGTTCTATGAAGATCTACAAGACCTTTTAGAACTAACACCCAAAAAAGATGTCCTTTTCATTATAGGGGACTGGAATGCAAAAGTAGGAAGTCAAGAAAAACTTGGAGTAACAGGCAAATTTGGCCTTGGAGTATGGAATGAAGCAGGGCAAAGGCTAATAGAGTTTTGCCAAGAGAATGCACTGGTCATAGCAAACACCCTCTTCCCACAACACAAGAGAAGACTCTACACATGGACATCACCAGATGTCAACACTGAAATCAAATTGACTATATTCTTTGCAGCCAAAGATGGAGAAGCTCTATACAGTCAGCAAAAACAAAACCAGGAGCTGACTATGGCTCAGATCATGAACTCCTTATTGCCAAATTCAGACTTAAATTGAAGAAAGTAGGGAAAACCACTAGACCATTCAGGTATGACCTAAATCAAATCCCTTATGATTATACAGTGGAAGTGAGAAATAGATTTAAGGGACTAGAACTGTCAGAATGCCTGATGAACTATGGATGGGGGTTCGTGACATTGTACAGGAGACAGGGATAAAGACCATCCCCATGGAAAAGAAATGCAAAAAGGCAAAATGGTTGTCTGAGGAGGCCTTACAAACAGCTGTGAAAAGAAGAGAAGTAAAAAGCAAAGGAGAAAGGGAAAGATACTCCCATTTGAATGCAGAGTTCCAAAGAATAGCAAGGAGAGATAAGAAAGCCTTCTTCAGCGACCAATGAAAAGAAATAGAGGAAAACAATAGAATGGGGAAGATTAGAGATCTCTTCAAGAAAATTAGAGATACCAAGGGAACATTTCATGCAAAGATGAGTTCAATAAAGGACAGAAATGGGATGGACCTAACAGAAGCAGAAGATATTAAGAAGAGGTGGCAAGAATATACAGAAGAACTGTACAAAAAAATCTTCATGACCCAGATAATCATGATGGTGTGATCACTCACCTAGAGCCAGACATCCTGGAATGTGAAGTCAAGTGGGCCTTAGAAAGCATCACTATGAACAGAGCTAGTGGAGGTGATGGAATTCCAGTTGAGCTATTTCAAATCCTGAAAGATGATGCTGTGAAAGTGCTGCACTCAATTTGCCAGCAAATTTGGAAAACTCCGCAGTGGCCACAGGACTGGAAAAGGTCAGTTTTCATTCCAATCCCAAAGAAAGGCAATGCCAAAGAATGCTCAAACTACCTCACAATTGCACTCGTCTCACATGCTAGTAAAGTAATGCTCAAAATTCTCTAAGCCAGGCTTCAGCAATACATGAACTGTGAACTCCCAGATGTTCAAGCTGGTTTTAGAAAAGGCAGAGGAACCAGAGATCAAATTGCCAACATCCACTGGATCATCGAAAAAGCAAGAGAGTTCCAGAAAAACATCTATTTCTGCTTTATTGACTATGCCAAAGCCTTTGTGTAGATCACAATTAACTGTGGAAAATTCTGAAAGAGATGGGCGTACCAGACCACTTGACCTGCCTCTTGAGAAACCTGTATGCAGGTCAGGAAGCAACAGTTAGAACTGGACATAGAAAAACAGACTGGTTCCAAATAGGAAAAGGAGTACGTCAAGGCTATATATTGTCACCCTGCTTATTTAACTTATATGCAGAGCTAAAACCCCCACCAAATGGAAGATGTTAACTACTTGATGAAGCACTTGTCCTTCCAGAGAAGGTCACAGTTTGATAACCTTGAGAAGCTCATCAGGAGACCACCTGAAGCCAGATGAAAGGATGGGGGCTCTGCACACACCCTGATCCTCATCAGCAACCTTGCCCTTGAACTATTGCTATAAAGCTCCTGCCAAATTCCCCTGCGTTGGGACGTCAATGTGGAGGGGCACAAGCCCGGGGCATCCCCCTTTGCCTGTCAAAACAATACAGCGGTTCTGCTTTCCTTCGCCCCAAACACCGTCTCCAAGATGCAATTCAGCACCAGCGCACGGAGCCGAGCTTTCAGCATCACTTGGTATCTCTGTGTCCTGATCGCCTCTCCCTATAAGGACACCAGTCATGCTGGGTTAGAGCCCGCACATATGACCTCATTTTAATGTAATTGCCTCTTTAATGGTTCTGTCTCCAAATACAGTCAAATTCTGCACTAAGGGGTTATGACTTCAACCCGAATTTGGGGGGGAGGGTGCCAATTCAGTCCATAACAAGGTGGTAGCTGAAGTCATGGGAATGGGTGATCTTGCTGAGAGAAAGGGTAAACAGAGGTGCACACTCAATGGCCTAGAGATTAATGAACAAATTAGTATTAAGAGTAACCCAATAGCATCGCAAATTATACTCTTTTAACATAGGGACATTTTAATTTGACTGCATTTTTTTTAAAAAAGTCATTTTCACAAGAAAATGTTCTCTTTCCTAGTTTTCTTGAAATCAGCTTCCCTTCTGGTATACCTTTTGGTTTACAACTTTTGATGGAGGCCTTAGAGAACAATTTCTCTATCATAAGGGAAACAACACAGCAAGCAGATACAACTGAGGCATAGTCTCAGCTTTCGGGACACAGGAGGGTGTGGCAGGGACATGAAGAGCCAGCAGAACACAGATCTGGCCACTTGTCAGATCCTGTAGACTGTCACCCTGCGGAACGGCTGACCCAGAACAATACCCTCACATTAAAATATTGGTTCAGGGCTTCCCTGGTGGCTCAGTGGTGGAAAATCTGTCTGCTGGTGCAGGAGACATGGGTTCAATCCCTAATCTGGGAAGATCCCGCATACTCTGGAGCAGCCAAGCTTGTGCACCACGGCTACTGAGCCTGTGCTTTAGAGGCCAGAAACCATAACTAGTGAGCTCCTACCCTGCACTCCTGAAGCCCACGTGCTCTAGAGCCTGTGCTCAGCGGCAAGAGAGACCATCGCAATGAGAAGCCCACCTACTCCTAGAGAGCAGCCCCGGCGCACCACAACTAGGAAAAAACCTTTGCAGCAATGAGGACCCAGCACAGCCAAATAAATAAAATTTTTTTTTTTTAAATATTGGTTCAGCTGTTTAAAAAACAGCATTAATTTTAAATGCAATACATCTGCAGGCTATATTCAGAGAGTGAGACATCAATGTCTAACCTTACATATAAATGAGGCACAAAAACTCAGCTCACGGCAATCTTGTCTTTTGAAAGTTCAGCTGGAGTTTTGCAACCTCCCACGACCTAGTTAAGAACCACCACTGGATGTTAAAAGCATCAAGGTTAATGAGGGATTTCATATGGGAGACATAACCGTACTCACCTTATGTGTTTCTGGTAAGTGATGCAATGGAAAATACCCAGGACCACCTGAGAACTCTTTCTGCAAAAATCATTCAACCTGAATGTAATCAGGCATCCAGGCTAATTGTCCAGTTCACAGGAAATCCAAAGGTTAGAGGAAACCAGTAGAGGAGATTACAAGGAGGTAGGAAATTCTGTTGGACAAATGGCCTGATTTTCCCAGAGAGGAAAGGGGAGAAAGGGATTGGTATGTATCCAAAGACGTTCAAGAGACACATCAACCAAATGCAATGTGTCGACTGTATTTGGATCCCGATTAAACCAATAATGAGACACTTGGAGGAATCTGGACCTTGGCTATGTACTAACTAACGGCTATGCTTAGGAATTACTTTTAGTTTTATTACATGGGACAATAATTTTTTGGTTATATATTTTTAAAGGCTTTTATCTGTTGGCAATACAAAGAAGTATTTATGGATGAAATAATATGATATCTGGGATTTACTTTAAAATATTTTGGGAAAAGAGACAAGGATGAAATTAGATGAGCTTGATGTGGACAATTATTGAAGCTGGTGGTGGAGAAGTCATTATATAACTCAGTCTACTTTTATGTTTATTCAAAAAATTATAAGATAAAAAGAAAAAAGAATGCCAGCACAAAGCCCAGGTAAGCAGGGAGCCCTGTGGACAGATGGGAGGAGCCCTGGGCAGCTGCCCAGCCTGTCCGCTCCCTTCTCTGGTGTCTGTTCAACACCAGGCTTTGACTCTCTGCCTTGACATGCAACTGTGGGCTGCATTATCCTATCTTTTCAATTTTTTCTTTTAGCAAACTCATTGAGCCCTGCTACGTGGTAGGGCTGGGCAATAACTGAGTGTGTATATATACATACATATATATATAATTTTAGGATTCCAATTCCAATGTGTGAGTTTTTCTCTCCACATCACCATACAAGTCTCTGACACCAGTTGGGTGTGTTGCAGTGAAAAGGAAAAAAGAAGAGGAATGAGTTTTTTCTTTCCTGAGAACAAAGAAGATAAAGAAAACAGCGAGCAGGCCTGAACATTTCTAGCTTTTGTTTTTTTAACTGCTGCCAACTCTGCATGTCTGTAACTAGGTTTGCTTTTCTGCCCCCTAACTCTGCAGGAGCTACACTTTGCACCTATTTTCCTTGGACTCTATGCTAGATACATCCTGCCTCCGGTGTTTACCCTTCTAACACCCTTCCCCTTGTAGCTACATATCAGAAAGTAGGCTGCAGAGCCACCAAACTGCCAGACTCAATTTCTGGGTTACTGATGCCAGCTTGTGACTGTCTTTGAAACAATGCAAGAGAAGGAAACCAAGATCCTAACACCTTGGCTGCTCATCACCAACTCCCGACTGCTAGCCCTCATCGTAGGTAATTCCCTAGACTCCTCGTGGAGCAGTGGGGCTGGCGGTGGCGTCGGGGGGGGTGGGGGGAGGGGGACACAGTTCCTGAGGCATGAGCTTATTACGTGCTCCGTCAGCTGAGAATTAAAGTCACCTTTCTATTTCCTCCAAACTCTGTCTCCGTATTTTTCATTAGACTTCAGTGGCAGAGAAAGCCAAGATTTTGGCTGGCAACAGGTGTCCTCCATTTTAGCTCAGTCCTGACCTTGGAGATAGCATCAGATGCCACGTGGTAAGGGCCCCACTCTAAATTCTACCAGCACCACCCTCCACCGATTCACACAGACACTGCAAGTCCAGGTTGTCTCCTGTGCTTGTGGCCAGGTGGCTATAGATCAGAGGTTCTAATTGTTACTGAACCAAACTGAGGTCCACTCCCTGCCTGCTAGACAGCAAAGCCGACACACGGACACTGCTGTGGGGAAGGGAGGTACCGCTTTGATTGTAGGGCCAAGCCAGGAGTATGGGCAGCTAGTGTTCCCAAGATCTGAACTCCCCCAAGGCTTTTAGGGAAGGGCTTTTAAAGGCAACATGTGGGATGAGGGCTGCAGGGTGCATGACTTTCCTCTGCTTGGTGGGTGATGAGGAAGCAGGGTGATATTTCAGGAATCTTGATCATCAGGCTTCTGGTTTGGTGGAGGCTTGGTTTCTATGTGCCTGTATTTGGCATGCAGTTACTATCCTCCACCTGGATTGGTGGGGGTGAGGGGCTTAGTTTCTGCAGAACAACTCAAGGGTACATGTCATATTGTTAAGTATATCCCTTGAGGAGGAACTCGGAGCCTCTGTGTTATTGTTGACTTCCTGTTTCTTGACTGCATTCCCTCTGTTTCTGCATCCTCTCACTTCCCTAATTAGCAACTGCTTCACTCTGCTCTTTGGAACTCAGAGAAGGCCTAGGAGACTAAAGCCTTTATCTGCAAAACAGGAGAGGAGATGGCGCAGGGGGCCTCTGTACCAGGAGGTCCCACAGGCTTCTGTTTGTTTTCAGGGGCATTCTTTAGCTGGCACACCTCAGTAGTTGAATATGGAAGCCAAGTTGGTTTGGGACTCATGTATCCAAAAGCTGTTAAAGACAAGCAAGAGATGCCCATGCCGCACCAGTCTGAGTTTTGATGGGAGAGGGAGTGACTTTCTCCCCAAACTGAGGAAGAGGAGCAGAATATGCCACCCCCCAAATATGCCATTTTGCAATATTGATTATTTTGAATTGTAGGTACTTGAGAAACATCCAGTACAAAAGGACACCCTGACCTTCCTTAGTGTCCCGAAAGTGAGAGATAAATCTTCCTTGGGAAGGTACCCTTCCTATAGTAGGAGGGTTAGAGATATGTTTATCACCAGATACAGGGAATTTAAGGCCAAGAATACTATATAAACAAGACTTGTCACTAATTCAGCAATTTACTACTTTGAGACCAAACTCCTTTGTCTTTTCAGTTCCTTCCTAAATTTACTATTTCTTTGTCTGAAAGGTATAAAAGCTTCTTGCTTTGATCATTTCTTTGAGTCTCATATTTTTTATGGGGCTCCTATTTATACATGCAAAATTAAATTTGTTTTCTTCTTTTTAATCTATCTTATGTCAAATTAATTATTCAACCAGCCAAAGAAACCAAAAGAAAAATGGGGAAAATTTTCCGTCCCTACACTGATAGCCTTGACAAAGCGTGATTTCTCTAAGACTTTCTTGAATTAATAATGGCAATGGTTCTCCCAAGAGGAAGGTGGTTGTTACCAGTACTCAGTGTGAAGGAAGGCTCTGGAGGACAGATGGTAGGAGTAATTTTTCTATCTTTGTTGTACTTCTTGCTGTCTGCATGTGGAACTGTGAAATCTTTTGGTGTCAGGGATGAGGAGTTTCATCTTTATTGTCACTGTGTCTTGCACTTGAAAGTGTTGACTAAAAAGAAAAAAACATGCACAAGTGGGAGCTGCAAATTAAATTTTACTTGGGGCAAAAGGAGGACTGCAGTCTGGGAGACAGCACCTCGGATAGCTCTAACAGACTGCTCCAAAGAGGCAGTGGGGGAAGGTCAATATATGTGATTGTGATGAAGGGGAAGTGTATATAATCAAGCACTTATTTCACAAAAGCTCTTCTGCTGGTCATGAGGAACTGATGTTACCATGAAGGGATTTAGAGCTTCTCTAGATACAAGGATGTGCAGAACTGACTCATTTGAGAAGACCCTGATGCTGGGAAAGATTGAAGGTGGGAGGAGAAGGGGACAACAGAGAATGAGATGGTTGGATGGCATCCCAGAGTCAGTGGACATGAGTTTGAGTAAACTCCGGAATTGGTGGTGGACAGGGAGACCTGGTGTGCTGCAGTCCATGGGGTCGCAAAGAGTCGGACATGACTGAGCAACTGAACTGAACTGAACCGAATTTAGATACAAGGAGGTGCAAGGATTGGGATCATGAAATCAGTTTCTGAAAAGATCTAACTATCCAAAACCTGTTTCACCAGTTTCCCTGGAGCACGAAGTGCCTCATTCTCCACCTTGAACTCCCTTTAGGGCTTGTTGATATACAACCGCGCAGCAACATAGGATTCAATCAGAAGGAGATTGCAGAAAGCGAAAGCGTCAGTCCCTCAGTCTTGTCTGACTCTTTGCGACCCCGGGGACTATAGCCTGCCGGGCTCCTCTGTCTAAGGGATTCTCCAGGCAAGAATACTGGAGTGGGTTGCCATACTGTTCTCCAAGGGATCCTCCCAATCCAGGGATCAAACCCAGGTCCCCTGCATTGCAGGCAGATTCTTTACCTTCTGAACCACCAGGGAAGTCCACAGAGGCAGAGGCAAATGCCTTTGCCAAGCACCAATTTGTAGTTGACAAAGGTTGAAGAATATGCCACCCCAAAACATGACTCTCTGACATAAGGATTACTTTGAGAAACAGAAGATACAGTAGAAAGACTGAAAACAGAGTAGTGGTCACCCTTTTGTAAGGAACATTTACGTTTAAAGGAAATCTCTACTTATAAGCATGTCTCTCTCTTGCTCTGTACCAGAAAGAGAATGGCTATAAATCCCTGCAAACTTTCATCAGTGGAGAAAGCTTGACTTCAATCTGCATGACACACCCTTGACCTCTTCCTGGTCACTTTCTATGACTGTCCCCACCCCACACTTTCCTTTGTCTTGTTGAAGATGATGGTATTTAAGCTGGCGGCTTAGGTCCCCTTGGGAAATTTCTTATTTTTCCCTGGATATTTTCATGTATGCATGAAGTATACATGTTAATAAACATCTGTTTATCTTTCTTTTATACGGGGATTCCCAGATGGTGCGGTGGTAAAGAATCTGCCTGCCAATGCAGGAGACTCAAGAGACACAGGTTCGATTCCCAGGTCAGGAAGATCCCCTGGAAAAATAAAAGATTTCTTTCATTAGTCTGTCTTTATTACAAGAGGTCTCAGCCAGGAGCTCACAAGTGTAAAAGAAAAATTAATTTTTTCTTCCCTACACTCTGCACAGCACGTAGTAGGCACTCAGGAAATGTCCTTTGAACAAGTGAGAGAGAGAAGGTGCTCTTCCTCTTTAGTGATTAGTGCGGGGCTCAACGCACAGTAGGTGCTCAAGGAATGCTTATTCCATGGAAGGCCAAAAGAATGCTTTTTCAAGAACACTGGAAATTGAGAAGCATTTGACTTGAAAAAATGCAGAAAGGGACTGATAAAGAGGCTTTCAAATACCTTCCATTAGACCCACTGCTAACAGACTTGCTTCCAAAATGTTAATTTCCCCTTTGTTACAAGGCCTCTCAGAGCAGATTAAGATGTTTACTAGCAAATCCCTGGAGGAATCCTGTAGCCAGCACCCAGGCCCTTGGGAGAGAGCCCAGGAGCTGTGAAGTGTTTGGCCTGGGGCAGGTGACGGCCCGTGACTTTAGGTCTCTTCTCCCACCGCAACCAAGTGGGATCCTACAGAGCACCCCTGGCTACAAAAGCCCCTCTGAGTCCCCCATTTCTTGTTTGCAGAAAAAGACTTCAGTCTCCTAGGCCTTCCTCGAGTTTCAAATAACAGGCTCATCAGTCATCAGGGAAGTGAGGGGAGGCAGAAACAAAAGAAAAGCAGTCAAGAAGAAATAGCTCAGCAATAAAATGGAGTTCTAGTTCTTCCCCAAGGAATATACTCAACAATCTAATGTGTGTCTTTGAGTCGTTCTGCAGAAACGAAGGCTTCCACATGGGAGATGGTAACTATAAGCTGAACACAATCATGCAGACTGACTGGAACCAGAAGGTTGATGATCCATATTCCTGAAACATCACCCTGTTACCTCACCACCCACCTATCAGCGGAGAGTCTTGCACTCTGTAGCCCCCATCCCAAATGTTGCCTTTAAACACTCTTCCCTGAAGACCATCGGGAAGTTCAGCTCTTTTGATCAGGAACTGCCCATCGTCCTTGCTGGGCCCTGCAGACAATGCTGTACTTGGCTTCACCACAATGCAGCGTCAGTCCACTGGTGGGCGGGTGGACCCCAGTTTGGTTGGGCACCACCGCCTTCTGCATCTGTCAGCAGCGAAGAACACGAGATTCTGCTGAGCATTTACTTTATAAGGATTATTCCCTGCAGTATCTAATTTAATGGGCTTCCCTAGTGGCTTCAGTGGTAAGGAACTCACCTACCAATGCAGGAGACGTGGGTTTGATCTCTGGGTCAGGAAGATCCCTTGGAGAAAGAAATGGTATCCTACTCGAGTATTCTTGCCTGGAGAATCCCAGGGACAGAGGGATTCTTGTAAAGAGTCAGACACGACTTAGCAACTAAAGAACAACAACATATCTAATTTAATCTATATGCACAGGCGGAAAAATGTTTCCTTCCTCCCGTCTCTGTTCTTTGGCAGCTCTAATAATTAAACTGATACAGGCAGAGGAAAGTTATGACCAACCTAGATACCATATTAAAAAGCAGAGACATTACTTTGCCAACAAAGGTCCATCTAGTCAAGGCTATGATTTTTTCAGTGGTCATGTATAGATGTGAGAGTTGAACTGTGAAGAAAGCTGAGTGCTGAAGAATTGATGCTTTTGAACTGTGGTGTTGGAGAAGACTCTTGAGAGTCCCTTGGACTGCAAGGAGATCCAACCAGGCCATCCTAAAGGAGATCAGTCCTGGGTGTTCATTGGAAGGACTGATGTTGAAGCTGAAACTCCAAAACTTTGGCCACCTCATGCAAAGAATTGACTCATTGGCAAAGACCCTGATGCTGGGAGGGATTGGGGGCAGGAGGAGAAGGGGACGACAGAGGATGACATGGCTGGATGGCATCACTGACTCAATGGACATAAGTTTGAGTAAACTCTGGGAGTTGGTGATGGACAGGGAGGCCTGGTGTGCTGCTATTCACGGGGTTGCAAAGAGTCGGACATGACTGAGCTACTGAACTGAACTGAAGGCAGATTATCAGGAGAAGAACACATAAAAGATAACAGGTATACCTCTTGTGTACCCAGAAGATCAGAAAAACTGAGTAACCCTCCCAAATGGCCCAAGCCTTCACCATAAATACCATCTTCGGCTAAAGACAACAGAAGCTATTGGAGTGGGGAGTCAGTTACGGAAGGTGACCAGGAAAACACAGTAAACAAGAGCATGGTTGTGATGCAGATTTGGGTCACGGCCCTCTCCCTTGATGAGAATTTCTCAAGATTTAGAGTCATCCAGATTTTCCTGGTACAGAGAGGGAGACACCCTTACAAATGGAGATTTCCTTTATAAATGTCAGTGTTTCTTAGAAAAGTGTAACTCCTTCAGAAGCTCTCTCAAGTCTGCCTTTTCTTTCCCTTTGGGTACATAATTTTATTTTAGATTAGGAGAGAAGACTTAAATTTTTTTCCCAGCAGGCTCTGAATACCAGCTTCTAATCTGGCCAACTTTTGACTTTGTTGTTGTGAATAGTTGCTAAGTCGTGTCTGACTCTTTTGTGACCCCTTTTGTTGTTGTTAATAGTTGCTAAATCATGTCTGACTCTTTTGTGACCCCGTAGACTACAGTCCACCAAGCTCCTCTGTCCATGTGATTTCCCAGGAAGAATACTGGAGCGTGCTCCTTCTCCAGGGATCTTCCCAACCCAGAGACTGAACCTGCATCCCCTGCGTTGGCAGGCAGGTTCTTTGCCATTGAGCCACGTGGGAAGCCCATAACTTTTGACTTACAGAGCTACACACACACAAAATCTTTTAAATATATAATCTCATTAACTTTCATCTGGGACAAAGAGTAAATATTTCACATAGTATTAAACAATTCCATGGACCAACAAGGCATCCTCAAAGAAGGTATAAAAATTATTAGCTTCCCAAGATCTGGAGTCGCTCTGAAGGAGAGACAAAAGAAAAAACCAACAGCCTGCATGTCCCAGAGATGTGGAAAACCAAGCCAAGCTCGACACAAAATGAGAAAAACAAGAAGGTAGTAGCTGACCCTGGGGGAGAAAGGATCAATAACCAATGGATCTGGATGTGGAAAGGGAGGAACAACATTAGATTTTCTTTTCCTTTCCCGACTGGGTGCTGAAGACAGAGATTTAGGGAAGCTGATTCTGGCTACAATTTTCACTCTTGGCCAGTTTCGGCCAGCTCTCCCCAGATCCCCTCTGCAGGCTCCGACTGGGGTTTAACTCAGAGAACACAGTTTTGATATTTACCAGAATTTGGCAAGATTTAAAAATTTTTTTAAATTTTAGTTTCCCTTTGGGTGTTTAAGCGAATATTGTATCCATTTACTAGAGAATTTCTGAGTCACATCAACTCTGGGAGGGCCCCAAATGAGGGCCTCCCTTTGAAGCCAGACATCAGGGGGTGTCTGTGAGGCTCTTAGTTTGGTGGATTTTTGCTTCGGGTCTTGTAGTCTCTAAGCTTTCTTTGACCTTTGGTAGCAATTTTTTTAAATGAAGCTATTTGGGGATTTTGAAGACTTTTAGAAGGTTCTGCATACTAATAAAATAGGTATCCCATTCTGTTGTTTAATTGGGGAATTCTTACTTTCAAATGCACTTCTTATGACATAACTGAATTTACCTACAAAACAGAAACTGACTCACAGGCATTAAGAACAGACGTGTGGTTGCCAAGGGGCCAGGGGGATGGAGAGAGATGGAGTTGGGATGAGCAGATGCAAACTATATCATATAGACTGGATAAACAAGGTCCTACTGTATAGCACAGGGAGCTATATTCAGTATCTTGTGATAAACCATAATGGAAAAGAACATGAAAAATAATGTATATATATGTATAACTGAATTACTTTGCTGTACAGTAGAAATTAACATCATAAATCAACTGTTTTTTAATAAAAATGTAGTTTTTAAAATGCACTTCTTATATGATTTTATCTAATTAGAACATTCATTTTAATGGCCATTGTAACTCTAGGTTGTTTTTAGGAAGATTTGGCCATTTTTGTAGATATTTACAGTTTCTAGGATTATAGTTCTTAGACATAAAATAAGCAGGTGTGCCAGAAAGTGGTGCACTTGACTGTTTCGAATTAAATATCTCATCTCTTTTAGTGAGACTTCATCTGCACAGAACAAAACAAACACACATGTGCACCTTAAGCAGCCGTGGTGACCAGTTACTGCAGCCTGTCTAAGAAAAAGGGCCTCGGCACACCACCATCAATTCCCTAGATCAGTGCAACATGGGACTGGGGAAAGGATTGAACCAGTGGACCTCAAGCGAGGCACCATAGCTGCCTCCGAGGGTGCCCAGTGTGGAATCTGGGGCCAGAACGAAGGGCTGGAACTTCCAATCCAATGGGGAATGTAGTCCAAACTAGCAGAAGCTCCCAATGTGGAACTAGAGATTCCAGACAAACAGGGAAAGCCAGTGGTATCAGGAGCTCGATGCAAAGAGAGCAGAGCTCAGAACCAAGAGGAACTTACCTACAGCCCTCAGGACCAGGGAGAAAGACAGTGAATTCAAAAAAGGCTTCGTAGGTACCACGCCTGCCCTCCTCACTGGCCCTGAACACCATCAGAAGTTTACGCCAGACATCTCTGTCACTGCCACCAATCTGTTAAAAAACAAAATTCAAATGAGTAAATTTTAAAGGTCTAATTGGCTTTTACTGAATGATTCATGAGTCAGGCAGCAAGTAGAAGGGAGCTCTCAAGGGCTACAGAAAGGGAAAGGCTTTTAAAGGCAATACAAAGACATCATAAACAAAAAAGGTTTCGGGCTTGGGTAACCTACCCTTGGGGACCTATGTTGCAGATGACCTCATCTTCGTTTGGGAGATGGAAAAGGTGACCTCACTGGTGCTGACCAGAATATTCCACACTGGATTACATTTCTGGGGAGGGTTATAGCTGCAATAAGGTTAAGTATTAAACCTTGGATTTGGCAAAAGTGACTCCATCTTCGGGCTTCCTCGGTGGCTCAGATGGCAAAGTGTCTGCCTGCAATGCAAGAGACGTGGGTTCGATCCCTGGGTGGGGAAGATCCCCTGGAGAAGGGAATGGCAACCCACTCCAGTATTCTTGCCTGGAGACTCCCATGAGAGGGGCCAGGTGGGCTACAGTCCATGGGGTTGCAAAGAGTCAGACACAACTTAGAGACTAAACAACAACAACCAAAAATGATATGAATCTTAGAGGATGGGAGGGACATAATTCAGCCCATAGCAGAAAAGAACTAAGAATGGTGGCATTTTAGACATCTGCAGGGGAGAGTTTGTGGGTGGGGTATCAGCTTCCTGAGATCCCTGGAGAGATTCCCTTCTCTGAGTCCTGATGCATCTGATTCTTCATCTATAAAGTGAGATTATACAGCTTCCTTGCGGGATGGCTATGAGCAGATGAGAAAACATACCTAGAATGCTTAGTGGAGGGCCTGGCACACAGCAGCGGCTCCTATTATTAGAAAGGTGAAGTGGAGTCTATTTCCCACCACTTGAACATGGGTTGGTCTCAGAGCTTTGGCTGAGGGATTGTGGAGGAAGCGACACTGAATTTCAGGGCCTTGAGAGGCATGGCTGCTTTCACCGTGATTCTCCTGGACCTCAGACATCCCCACGAGAATAGCCCAAGTTAGCCTCTTGGAGGGTGAGGGCCAGGCCAAGGAGCTCAAAGTGTCACACTCCAGACGCACGAGTTGAATTATTCTGGACTGTCTGGCTGCCCGCTGACCACAGACTCATGGGCAAACCCAGCAAACATGAGTCTGGCTGGCCCAGATCAGAATCATCGCTCAGCTAACCCACAGGTTTGTGAACTAAATGCAAAGACTGTGGTTTAAGCACACGCTTTGGAGTTGTTTTTGTTTTTTTTAACCCAGTAAGATAAAAACTAAGTAACAGTGCTCTTATCTGCCCATCTGAGTGGAGTGTGGGGATATGGAGTCTCTATGTGGCAGTCAGGGTATTTGTCTTTATTGTCAAACTAGAAAATGAAATGACATCTGAGCTGGTATTGAGGTCTGCAACTTGGGAATTGTTCTGTCACCTTGTTTTCCTTCCCTTCAAATGTTTGATTGACACAGATAATCCACGCATAATTCTCTTTGTAGAAACTGGAACATTTGAGTCTAGCCTGTGGGCTTTGACCACATCTTCCCTCTAGCCTTCTTTCTGGAGGTAACCGTGGTTACCATCTTTGTGCATTTGCATTTATATCAAGGGAGCCAAGAAGACTGGACTAATACTGTCATGCCACACTTATTTTTCTACAGCTTGTTCTTCTATCCAATGTTCGCATCTTGGAGATTCTTCACTTCAGTGCAGCTAAATCCCCTTCCTTTTTAAAACTGCTCTTCTTATATCGTGGATCAATAGACAGCGGTTCCAGTTTATTGGTATTTCAAGCAATGCTGTAATAAATCTCTGTGTATATTTTCTGTGCATGCGTGGAGAGATTTCTCCGGAGTTGATATACCTGGAGGTGGAATTTCTGGGGGACGGGGCTGTAAACACATTTAAGAGTTTCAAGTTCTTTCACATCTGTCCTCAAAGGTGACTCTCTAATTATGCTCACATCCCGTTACCCACACCCTTTACAACATGTGATATTATCCCTAACCTCTGTGTGCATGCTGTGTGCGCCCACTCAGTCCTGTCCGACTCTTTGAGACCCCATAGACTATAGCCCACCAGGTCCGGTGTCCATGGGATTCTCCCAGCAAGAGTACTGGAGTGGGTTGTCATTTCATCCTCCAGGGGATCTTCCCCACTTTGGGATCGAACCTGAATCTCCTGAATTTCCTGCATTGGCAGGTGGATTCTTTACCACCAGTGCCAACTGGGAAGCCCCAGTCTTTGATTAGTTACCTTCTGGGCTCAAATTCCAGGCATGGAAGGAAGCCTTGCTATCTCCCTGGTTTACCCAGTGGCAAAATAGACCAGTCTTGCTTTTCTCTTCTTTGTCACACCCACAGTGAGGTGAGCTTATTTCTTTGGGCCTTGTCTGTCTCCCTGGCCAGGATCCAACACACAGCACATGCTCAGAAAGTCTTTGCAGAAGGAGCTCCCACAGCATCACCATCCCTGCCTGAACCACACCTGTGCCTCCCAGGTATGCACAGTCCTGTCTCTAAGGTTACCCCCCCGCCCCCGCCCACATCCCGGGAGCTCCTGAGAGGAGTCCCCTACACATGGTCCTAGCACCTCTTGGGAGAACAAGAAGAGGGATTTTGAAGCACACAGTCATTGCCATGGACACTAGGATGAATGTGCTTGCCCAGGGCTGGGGAGCAGAAGGGCAGTTTCAGCATTCAGGAGAGGGGGCTCTAGGAAGGCAAGGAGCTCACCTTCGGAGGATCAGAGCTCTGTTCTGCCTCTGTTCTGCCAGGCCTGGTCTGGTCTGGGGACATCTCAGGTACTCTGTTAAGTCTACACATAGGTGGTGCCTGTTACAGCTTTGAGGAAAAGTTTCCTTTTCCTAAAGGAGATCAACCCTGAATATTCATTGGAAGGACTGATGCTGAAGTGGAAGCTCCAATACTCTGGCCACCTGATGCCAAGAGCTGACTCATTGGAAAAGACTCTGAGGCTGGGAAAGATTGAGGGCAAGAAGAGAAGAGGGCGACAGAGGATGAGATGGTGGGATGGCATCACTGACTCAACGGACATGGATTTGAGCAAACTCTGGGAGATAGCGAAGGACAGGGAAGCCTGGCGTGTTGCATGGGGTCACAAAGAGTCAGACACAACTTAGTGACTGAACAACAACAGTAGTTTTGAGGATGGGATTGTGTCTACCTGACCTGAAAACCAGGCATCCCAGACTCCTGTGAGTAGATGGCGAGTCCCACCTCTTCTACTGTGTTCTTCAGCAGTTGGACTTAGGCAGCAGCCTGGTCACTGCATCCACACCCGTTGGATGCCACTCAGCCTATCTTCTGCCTGGGGTGTGTTTCCACAAATCGGTCACCTTGAGACTGTGAATGTGAAGGACGTAAACCCCTTGGGGATTCTTCCTCCTCTCCCCTTTTCCCCTCCTTCTCTCCTTCCCTCCATTCTTCAAAACAATATTTACTGCATGCCAAGTGTGTATCAGGCACTGGGGTGGGTACTGAGGATTCAGATGGATAAAGCAAAGATCTAGTCCAGGACACAAACATCATATGTAGTTTTGGATCACAGCCTGTGACATATGAGTGAAAGGAGCAATGACACCTACAAAGTAGTGTGTTACAGACAAGGTGGTCAGGATGCCTGGACAGGGCCAGCCGTGATAACCCAGAAGGAATAAGGTTCTAGGCAGAGGGGCTGAGGCCAAGCAGAGCCCTCTGCATTCACGAGATGGCTCCCAACCCCAAATAAAGACACCTGCTGGAGGACAGGCTGGACCCTCTGGGAGCCACAGTGGGGTGGGCTGCCTTGGGGCTGAGGGCTGAGTCAGGTGACCAGTTGTCCTGGTCTACCCAGACTCAGGGGCTTCCCTGGACACGGGGCCTTCAGCAGTAAAACCAGAAGGGTCTCCAGCTAACCGGATGAGTTAGCCACCCTGGGGGCTGGGTACCGTGCGAAGCCACTGCGGGAGGGAGGGCTGTGGCTGGTCCAGGAAGGAGGTGGGGCTGAACCAGCAGAGGGAAAGCGTGCGTGGGTGACTCTGTTCCTACATCCTGCGTGGTTTGTTTTTGTAGGGACTGGCCTGGCCTGCCGGCCACCGATGACCAGTCTGAAAATAACTCTTGCTTTCCTCCGGCTTGCTGCACTTGGAACTTATTACGCAGGCTGTTGAATGTAAACAATGACTTTATTGCTATTCCGGCCCACCTTCTGTGGTTTGGCACCTCTGAAAAGGGCTAGGGGATGTAGTTGCTGTCATCTCCACCATCCGGCTGTCTGTGCCCTCCTGTCCTTCCTCACATGGGTCAGAGTTCACCCCTTATCTTCCCAGAAGCTTCCTGGGATGGCAGTCATCCCTGGGGCCAGGAGGAGTTGCAGGGGAGGGAGGGAGGGCAGAGGTGAGGAAGCCTGGTTATCACTACAGTGTCAGCAGCTCCTGTTACTGAGCTCCACGTGGTACCCCCAGGTACTGTATGTTAGGAGTGCTGTCTCTTCCATCCTTAAAATCATCCCCTGAGAGAGGTGCTTGTGTGAGTCACCTCTGCTGCCTGTAAAAGATCAACACACCTTTAGCAGCTAAAAGCAACACAAATGTAAGATTTTACAGTTCTGGAAAAAGAAGCCCAAAACCAGTTTCACTGGGCTAAAGTCAAGGTGTTGGCAGGGCTGCCTTTTTCTGGAGGCTCCAAGGAAGAACCCTTTGCTTTGCCTTTTTCAGTTTCTCGAGGTGTCCACATTCCTTGGCTTGTGGCCCCTTTCTTGCATCCGTCCTTCCTCTTGCTTCCCTCTTCACATCTCTTACTACTCACTCTGATCCTCTGCCCTCCTTGTATAAGGACTCTGAGATTATATTAGGTCCCCTGGATAATCCGGGATCATCTCCCATCTCAAGATCTTTAATCACATCTATGCAAGGGCTTCCCCGGTGGCTCAGTCAGTAAAGAATCTGCTTGCAGTCCAGGAGACCCAGGTTTGATCCCTGGCTCGGGAAGATCCCCTAGAGGAGGAAGTGACAGACCACTCCAGGATTCTTGCCTGGAAAACCCCATGGACACAGGAGCCTGGTGGGCTACAGTCCATGGGGCCACAAAGAGTCAAGGCACAACTTAATGACTAAACCACCACCACCGATCAAGCTAACACAGTTGTAAGTGTGAGAGGCCCGGATGAGCACATATTTGGGGGCCTTTATTTAGCCTATCATAGTGCTGCTCCTGTTGCCATTTATAGATGAGGAACCTGAGATTTGGACAATGTGTGTTCTCCTGCTCAAGGCCAGGCTTAAGACTGCAATCAAAACCCAGGCTGCCACCGAAGCCACCACGCTGGCTCATAATGAGAATTCAGAAGTGCCCTCTTTTCTGGGCAGATGTGGCCCATGCCAGGCACACGGCTTGGTGAGTGTCCCAAACTGGATATTAACACACCAGATGCCCCCTAGGCCGAATGCCTTCATTTCATGATAACCTGTGCAGCCTTATGTGGCCACCAAGGTTGCCTCCATGGATGTCCCCTCTTAACCCAAGGACTGATGGGTGGGTTATTTGGGGTAAAGATGGAGGAGATGGATGTGGGGTCACCTTCCTTGTGCCAAGTGTGCACAGATCTCCCCGTCCCAAACTCCTGGGGTAGCTGCCCCCAAAGATGGCCAAGAGGAGAGCCAGAAGGAGCTATGGCTGTGCAGGTGCTTTGTAGATGTGATTAACATTTACATAGTAGATGCCTAGGAAAGCAGATTGCCCTCCATAATGTGGGTGGGCCTCACTCAATCAGTTGAAGGCCCTAAGAGCAAAGACTGAGGGAATCTTTTCCCAGAAGAAGAAGAAATCCTTCAGGCTGAAGCCTAGAGACCCTGCCTGAGTTTACAGCCTGTTGAGTTGCCCAGTAGATTTTAGACCTGCCAGGTCCCACATCAGCATGAGCCAATGCCTTAAAACAAATCTCTCTCTCTCTCTCTATCTATCTATATTCCCTTGGTTCTGTTTGTCTGAAGAAACATGACTAATACAGACTCTATGTGGCTCTGTGCTGGAACACAGTCTCCAGGGAGAGTGGGCTCTGGCCTGAGGCTTGTGCCCACTTCCTACGTTCCCTCAGATCTTGCACATCTGAGCTCCAACCAATGCCCCTCTGTTCATCTCACAGGCAGTTGCCCTTAGCAACTGGGTCCTGAGTCCTAAGACTGCAGACCCAACACTGGGCCCTGAGGGTGAAACACCTAAGAAGTCAGTTGTCAGAATACTCACCATCCAGACCTAGCAGAGAGTCCTGGGGTCCCGAGCCAGGAGTGTGGTCTACGAGGGAGAGTGGGGGGTCTAGAAGGACAGGCCTCTTTGGGCCCTTCATCCTACAGGGCATGCAGAGGAGAACAGGGAAGGGCTTTTTGGTTTTATTTCATTTTATTTTTACTGAAGTATGGTTGCTATATAATATTATGTAAGTTACAGGAGTACAATAGTGTGATTCACAGTTTTTAAAGTTTATACTCTATTTATAGTTTATTCTAAAATATTGGCTATGATCCCTGTGCACCTTGTAGATTATCTAAAGCCTAGTGTTGTGTGCTTCTTCCTCCCCTACCCCTATATTGGCTCCTCCCCCCGCCATCTCCCCGCTGGTAACTAGCTTGTTTTCTGTATCTATGAGTCTGTTTCTTTTTAGTTATTTTCTTTAATTTGTTGTATGCTTTTGATTCACCTTATAAGTGAGATCATATAGTATTAACATTGGTCTCTCTTCTGTCTCATCTGGGCTCCCTGGGGGCTCAGAGGATTAAAGCGTCTGCCTGCAACGCGGGAGACCTGGGTTCGATCTTTGGGTCGGGAAGATCCCCTGGAGAAGGAAATGGCAACTCACTCCAGTATTCTTGCCTGAGAAATCCCATGGACAGAGGAGCCTGGTAGGCCACAGACTACAGAGTTGCAAAGAGTCAGACATGACTGAGTGACTTCATTCACTCAGTCTGTCTCATTTATTTCACCTAGTGTAATACCCTCCAACTCCATCTATGTTGTGGATATATGCCCAGGAGTCTGACTATATGCCCAGGAACTGGATTATATGGTAACTCCATTTTTGGTGTTTTGAGAAGAAGCCTCCTCACTGTATCTCATAGTGGTTGCAACAACTCACACTCCCGTCAACAACGTACAAGGCTTCCCTTCTCGCCACACTCCCTCCAATATTGTTATTTGTGTTCCTTTGGGTGATGGCCATTCTGACATGTGTGAGTGATATTTCACTGTGGTTTTAATTTAGGGACGGGGCCTTTAAAATGTGGGCTCAGGACCATGTTCCCTCTTGCCTGGCCTAGAATGCGGGTACTGACAAGAACTGATATGTGCTCACCTCCTTTAAAGTCGGCAGCCAACCTCGGTTCCCTCCACCTCTTTTTTTGTCAAGAAATTCAGATTTTCCTACTGCTTTCTATTGTTGTTGGCAACTAATTACATTGATGTTTACAACATTGTGCAGGCTGGAGGGGGTCCTGGATGAGCTGAGACCATTCGGCTTATGGGACCTGAGTCTTTGATTTATGTGTGTGATGACCTCAAAAATTCACTGAACTGTGTGCCTATGACATGTGCATTTTCTGTGTGTGTATCATACAAAACTATCAAAACAGAGCCATGCCCAGGCACATCAGAAGAGCTCTGCGGGCTAAGTTCATCTGAAGGTCCACCAGTTTGGATCCGCAGCTTTAATGACTGCTTGGCATTTGCAGGGCAGAGTCTGGACTCAACAAGGTTTGGTTAGTTTCCTCCCTGTGGGACTATGATCTGCTGAAAGATACCAGAGTTCCTGCTGGCACTTCCTGTAGGCAAGTTTTCTCACACCTGTCTTACCCACAAAGCAACAGACACCTACCAACCCACTTGCCCAACTGGCCGCCTCCCACCTGCTCGCATCCCTAGAGCCACACTGCCCCCTGCTGGTCCCAGCTCACTGCCTTTATCCATCTTTCCAGGCCCCGCAAACCTTGGTGCCCTCTTGGGGCAAATTTGGAGAATGAATTAAGTGCACTGGCATTTTCTGGGCAAGGCAGGATTTTGAATGGGTTTCCAGGGGATGGAAAACTAAGCATTAATGCAGGTATGGACACACATACATACTCCTTTCCCATAGGAGGGTCCCACAGGTGGGGAAGGGGAGAGGTAGTTAGGGCTCTTGCCAAATGCTCCTCTGAAGACAGCCGAACTCCGCAGGATGCCCCTTGCCCCTCCAGGGCAAAGTGTGTGATTAAGAGCTCAGATGCCACTACCTCGGAGCCTAGTGGCCCCCAGGGCCCTCCAGCGGTGCCTGATGCCCCAGTGGAATGAACAAGGGTCATCACAGGTTCATTCTGTGACCTCAACTGACCTAGTCACACTGCATTTCATTCTCATACTTGACAAATGATGCTTCAACTCTCATTCCCCTGGCCCCACTCATAATAAAACAACCCCAAGGAGGTGAAGTGTTGAGTGGACATAAGGACAACTTTGTAAATGACTTTATTCAGTTCAGTAGCTCAGTAGTGTCCAACTCTTTGTGACCCCATGGACCACAGCACACCAGGCCTCTCTGCCCATCACCAACTACTGGAGTTTACTCAAATTCGTGTCCATTGACTCGGTGATGCCATCCAACCATCTCATCCTCTGTCGTCCCCTTCTCCTCCCGCCTTCAATCTTTCCCAGCATCAGGGTCTTTTCTTCACATCAGGTGGCCAAAGGATTGGAGTTTCAGCTTCAGCATCAGTCCTTCCAATGAATATTCAGGACTGATCTCCTTTAGAATGGACTGGTTGGATCTCCTTGCAGTTCAAGGGACTCTCAAGAGTCTTCTCTAACACCACAGCCCAAAAGCATCGATTCTTGGGCACTTAGCTTTCTTTATAGTCCAACTCTTACATCCATACATGACTACTGGAAAAACCATAGCCTTGGCTAGATGCTTTGTTGGCAAAGCAATGTCTCTGCTTTTTAATATGCTGTCTAGGTCGGTCATAAGTTTTCTTCCAAGGAAATTAAGTGACTTTGTACCCAGAGTTTTCCGCATCCCCTGCAAGTTACTGGAAACGTGCTGCTGTGCTTAGTCGTGTCCGACTCTTTGTGACCCCATAGACTGCAGGCCACCAGGCTCCTCTGTCCATGGGGATTCTCCAGGCAAGAACACTGGAGTGGGTTGTCATGCCCTCCTCCAGGGGATCTTTCCAACCCAGGTCTCCTGCATTGCAGACGGGTTATTTACCAACTGAACCACCAGGAAAGCCCTAATGAAAACAAGTCTTTATTAAGTAAATTTAACATTAGAAAATTTAAACTCATAGTAATTCTCACTACAGCAAATTATATTACCAGTGCTTTGGCCATCTTAAGTTAAAGGCCCTTTGTCTTAAGATTGCTGTTGTTGCTTAATCACTAAGTCATATCTGACCCTTTGTGACCCCTTGGACTCTAACCCGCCAGGCTCCTCTGCCCATGGGATTTCCAAGGCAAGAATACTGGAATGGGTTGCCATCTCCTTCTCCAAGCGATCTTCTCAACCCAGAGATCGAACCCAAGGCTCCTGCATTAGCAGGAGGGTTCTTTACTCCTGAGTTACCAGGGAAGCTTATAAAATATATGGTTTTAAATTTTATTCACATTTGTAATCCCTTTGACTTCCCTTCCTATACACAACAAGAGTGTAAGAAAAGTAGCAAATTCCAAACTATATTGATAATGTATTAATCTTAGTTTGTGGGTTTTGGAAATAGCACATGCAAAGAATACACATTAATTTCTTGGCTTTTTAGTTGCAATGTACGACTCAGCAAACTACGTGCTGGGGTGGGCCAAGGCAAGCCCTCCTTGGCACTCTGGGCAGAGCGCTGCAGGGCTGTGACAAGATCCAGTCAGAAAACATCGCCCAAAGCACTTTGTAAAGTATAAAGCGCTGTGCATGTGTTGGTTACATCAGGCTCCCCAGAGCAACAGTAATTACACCGGATTGTATTGGGGCTGCCCCCACTCTACTGGAATGAAAAAAATGGGGGAGCTTTTCTGATGCGCTCTAATTCATTGGGGGCAGGACACAAAGGGGTGCCGGTCACATGTGCTGATATGAGGGTCAGGTCCTAGGTGCTGGGACTCACTGGTGAGCTGTGCCTGGGGCCATGCATGCGTGATGCTTCATCGCTCAGTCGTGTCCAGTCCTTTGTGACCCCATGGACTGTAGCCCACCAGGCTCCTCTGTCCGTGGAATTCTCCAGGCAAGAATACTGGAGTGGGTTGCCATTTCCTCCTCCAGGGGATCTTCCCAATTCAGGGATTGAACCTGGGTCTCATGCGTCTCCTGAATTGACAGGCAGATTCTCTACCATTCTCTTTCCATTTCTCTGTGCCAAATGGAAAGCCCATACTTGGGGCCATCAGAAGCCATAAAAAGGCCAAAGCCAGAAAAGTCGAACCTGTGGTCAGATTCAGAGTGCAGGATGCTGGGGGCAGGGGATGCTAGAGTGGGAGCAAGAATGGACTGAGGCAGCAGCAGGGTAAAGAACACAAGATGGCTGGTGATGAATGAGACAGGGCCCCTGGAGCTCCCACAGGGGAGTTCTCACGGGAGTTAAGGTCAGCATGGACTGAGCAAGTATCAACCAAGACTCTTTCTGTTACAAGGGGAAGAAACCCAACTCAAACTGATGCAGACAAACAGGGAATGTATTAGCTCATGTAGCTGAGAAGCCCATGGGTAGGCCTTCAGGTAAAGCTTGATCCAGGAGCTGTCAGACCCATGAGGAGCCAATGTTTTTCTTTACATCCCTGGGTTCTGCTTCCTCTATGGCTCCATTCTTAGACCGTTCCTCTATTGCAAGGGCAAGATGGCAGCTGCCACTGCGGGTGCACACCCCGTGATGACCTATCCAGCAGAAACAGCCTCCTCTCCGTGTTCTTGTACAAGTCAGGGGCTCGTCCTGCCTGCACCCACTGGGTCGGGTAACTATGCCTGGCCCAGTCACTGGTGCCAGGGGGGTGGAAAGTCATAGGTGGCCAGGCTAGGACCATGTGCCTGCCCTTCACACATTATTGTGGCCACTGAGCCTGGGAAGGACAGAGTACATAACTGAGGGGGGTGGGTCCCCAAAAGAAGATGGGTGCTCTAGCAAAAGGGGAACAGCAGGTGCTGAGAAGTCCCAAGACCAACACAATCTGCTTCAGAGCCGGGAAGCAAGCCTGAATTCTGGAGGTGCTAGATCCCAGGGGAACACCCGCAAGAGTCATGTTGGGGTGCCCTTTCCACTTAGCAGAAAGACCAACAAGGTAACCCCCCCAACCACCAGCACACCCCACCTCCCCGACCGCCGGCATGCCCCAAGGACATCAGTTCCCTGCCGATGTTTCCCCACTTATAGACCCCCTGCTGGGAATAAACTACCTTCAGAGGCTTCATCTCAGGGGAGAGCTGGGTCATGTCACTTGACCTTCTCTGAGCGGGCCTCGGAGACTAGACAGTAGGCTCTCGGATACAGGAACCGAGTCCTACTCCTGTCTGTTCATCTCAGAGTAGTGCGTGCTAAGTTGCTTCAATCGAAACTCAGTGAATGCTTGCTGGTTGAATGAATGAATGATGCTATTTCCAAAAGCAATTTTGGAACAAGACAACACTTTGTGAGAACTGGGTACAAAACTCTCCTCCCCACCCAGCTCCTCGGGGTGGCTGGGCGCCTCGGATCTCCTCTTTGAACTGTCATCCTGGGCTGGACCAGCAATCCCCCTCCTCCCCGACCTCCCCCGGGAGCAGAAGTCTGAGAACTGCAAAGGTCTCTCTCTGCACATGCCAACTCCATCCAAAGCCCGACTCTCAGACCCCTGACCAACACCAGCAGGCTCCCAGCAGCCTCAGGCTGTGTCCCTGGCACGACCCAGCCCTTCTGAGTGGGTTTCTGTCCGGAAAAGCTCCCGGCTGGCAGAAGAATTTGCCATTTTCTCTAGCCAACACCTCCTGCCTTTTCTTAGATTGCTGACTTTAAAAAGGCTTAGCAATTGTGAATCCTCCATCTGTTCCTTTGAGAGGTCTGTGGCCCTCTTACAACACAGGAGGGTCTTTCTCAAGGAACTGAAATGCAATCCTCAGGAAGGAGGGGGCTTCTGCCCCCCATTCCCTGGGTTGAGGGGAGATTGCATAGAATTGCCAGCCAGCGGACACCGCTGGCCTCGCTGCATTACCCTGACCTGTCCTTTGCAGTTTTTCACTTCCACGAGCCGCTCCCCCACCGTCCCCAACACCCTGCTTGCCCCTCGCCTCTCTCCTCTCCCTCACCCTCGCTTTAGAAGCTGTCACCTCTAGACAAGTCAGAGGGTCCCCGCAGCCCGTCGTTACTGAAGAAGCTCTGTTCTCACACCTTTAACTTCTGCCAGCTATGTTTGTCTTTGCCAGCTTCCTGACAACCCTCTCTCTAAACAGCCTGCCTTTTCATCCTAGCCCATCTTTAGCTTTATTTTTTTCCTGTGACACTTCGTACCATTTGATCTTTTCTTTAATGTTTATTTAAAATATATTTTAGCTTTTATTATTTTTTTTTTTGGCTGGGCCGAATGCCATGTGGGATCTTAGTCCCCTGACCACAGATCGAACCTATGCCCCCTGCAATGGAAGTGCAGAGTCTTAACCATTGGACCATCAGCGAGGTCTCAGCACCATTTGGCATTAAAGGGAAGCTGTTCTTCCACTTAAAATACTTCTGACACCAAAGGTATAGGGCTATTTTCCCCATGCAAAGTGATTCTCAGATACCTATTGGATATCCAGTCTTATAATTTAATTCAGTTCTGACACTACCTAGGTTTAGTGTCAAATCTCAGATTTAATGGCTCAGTCCCAAATACTGCCCCCACTGCAGACACCAGTCACAAGTACCAGGTCCCCAGGCCCTCCATACTTCTGTCTGGCTGTAAATAGGGGGTTCCCACCACCCTCTTCCTTAAGTTTGATACTTTGCTAGAACAGTTCACAGAATTATGTTTACTGGTTCATCATAACGCACACGAAGCTTCCCAGGTGGTTTAGTGGTAAAGAATCTGCCAGCCAACACAGGAGAGGCAGATTCCATCCCTGGAGATCTCCTGGAGAAGGAAATGGCAACCTGCTCCAGTATTCTTGCCTGGGAAATCCCATGGACAGAGGAGCCTGGTGGGCTACAGCCCATGGGGTTGCAAAGAGTTGGACACGACGGAGTGACTGAGCACACACCCACACATCAAGAACATTAAAAAGGGTCCAGATGAACAGGTGGATGGACAGGAGCACAGAGCAAGGCCTGCAAGAGTCTTGAGTAAAGAGCTCTGTCCCTGTGGAGTGTGGGGTGCACCTCTTCAGGAACATGGACGTGTTAATCACCCAGGAAGTTTTCCCACCCCCACAGTCTGGGGGTGTTTACAGAGGCTTCACTGAGTAGTCAGGATCAATGATGAACTCAACATCCTCACCCTAGAGGATGGGGGTGGGTCTGAAAGCTCCAAGCTTCTGATTATGGCTTGGGCTTTCTGGTGATCAGCCCCCATCCAGGAGCCCACCTAGAATCACCCTACCTAGAATCAGTTCACCTAGAAACACCCCATTAGAACAAGGGATGCTTCCAGCACCCAGGAAGTCCCCAGGGATTTAGGATCTCTGGATGAGTTCCTCTTATCACTCAGGACGTGACAAGGGTCTTTGGAGTCCTATGTCAGAGACCAGGGACAGAGACCAAATATATATTTTCTTTTATTAAAAAAATATCGGGTTGGCCAAAATGTTCGTTCAGGTTTTTCATAAGCTGTTCTGGATAAATACACACCCATGGAGCCATCACCGCCATCGAGGCCATGGATAAATCTGCACCTCCCAGTGTTTCCTCCATCCCTTTATTATTATTGTTGTTGTTCTTATTGCTAGAACACTTGACATAAGATCTACTCTCTTAGCAAATTTTAAGTATACGATGCGGTGTTGTTACCAAAAGGGTGTTTGTGGTCTGGTTGCACGAGCTCAAAAGCCATATAGGCCAGGCTGGTGGAAAGGAAAGCTTGGTTGTTTGCTTTATTTCACATGCTGGCAACTGGTTGAGGGGGGTTGTCAGACATCTGTCCAGAGGCCGATTCCACCCCCACCCCTGGCCGACAAGCTGAGGTGAGAGCTTTTATAGAAAGATAGAGCAGGGGGCGGCTAGGGCAGAAACAGCACAATCAACCCTGACGGTCAACTTCAAAGGTCATCGGTGGTCTGACTAGCATCGTCTTGGTTGTTTTAAGTACAGTTAATCTCCAGTTCCAGGGTCCGTTTGTTCCCATCTCTTTGAGGCCAGTTCTCGGAATTGTGGCAGCTCATGTCATGGGTACAGTCTGGTCATCACGTAATTAACTTCTCTAGAATACTGGTGTTCTAATATCTATATGACAGCTCACAGGATATGGCTCAGAATATTATCTACAGCTCTTGAGAAACAACTAAAGGTCCTTGACTATACTTAATGACGACATTATTCTTATTTAGTCTCCTCTGACGGTTTTCCTTTGTTTCCGCATTTCTCACTTCTGATTATTCTTTGTCTAAAGTTTTCCACAGACCAAAGGCAGGCCAAAGACACAGTGAGGGGGCAAGGACCATAGGGTCCTGCTCCATTTCAGGATTGTTAACTGTAGACACCGATATATTTCTTATGATGTCACAGATCCATTATTTAACTATTTCCTTATTTGGAGACCTGGGTTCGATCCCTGGGTTGGGGAGATCCCCTGGAGCAGGGAAAGGCTACCTGCTCCAGTATTCTAGCCTGGAGAATTCCATGGACAGTCCATGGGGTCGCAGAGTCGGACACAACTTAGCGACTCTCACTTCATTTATTTCTTATCTCCCATCCCCATGACAGCGTGCTAAAGAGACTTTGGTTTGGTTACTTCTGCACCCTTTCTGTCTAGAATAGAGTCTGGCCCATAGTAGGTGCTGGAGAAGGAAACAGCAACCTGCTCCAGGACTCTTGCCTGGAGAATCCCAAGGACTGGGGAGCCTGGAGGGCCAGTCCACGGGGTTGCAAATAGTCGGACACGACTGAGTGACTCGGCATAGTAGGTGCTCAGTCATTAATGATTGAATGAACAAGCATATGAACTTTAGCTCTCTTTTCTAAAAACTGGATCTCAGCCTCTTTTCTGGGCTCCCAGCCTGGGTAAGGAGACCCTCCTCTAGCCGCCCCCTACCCCCTGGGCTTCCCACAGCCCACATTTCACACCTTTGTCTTCAGCTGATCCTGTGTACCCTCCCATCCGCCCAAGACAGAGTAGGGTCCCCGCCTCATTCCAGCCCAGACAGGAGCCAGGTAGGCGTTGTTTGGAAGGGGCCCGTCCAGAGTCAAGGCTGGACTAGAAAGTGCTTTGTTAACCTCCAGGGCAGCACCTCTGGAGTGCTGGTTGCCATGGCAGTTAATGTTATTTGTTCAGTCTGCAGAAAAGGCCCCAGCAGCCTGGCTTGTATAAATATTAATCATGGGGCTATTTCTGCTGCCCGGGTCAGGCCAGCACCCAGCTGGAACCTGGGCCAACAGGGGCCTGGCCGGGCCAAAGGAAAGATGCCCGCAGAAGGTGGGCTCCCGAGCTCTGTAAACAGGCCGGGCTCCCGGAATCACTAGAGGGCCCTTCTGCTTTCCTCCCCTTCCTCCATCCTCAAGGCTCCAACAGCTCCACGGGTGATGCAGGGTGTGGTCCTCCCGCCAGGCACCCAGGTGCCATGGTGCTTTTCATTCCAGCTCTTCTGTTCATTTGTCCGCCCAAGTATGTGGAGGCACGGCAGTGTCCCCATGGGCCGTGTGGGAGACAAGGGGGAACCCACAGGAGCCTTTGTCCTCCCTGGAGACGGGAGCATGACAGCCCCCTCCACAGCGTGGCTCCTGGAGGAAAAGGAAAAGCTGTGGTTGGTCAAAAGATTATTTCTTCACAGGTTCAGTGTTCAATCTGGACATTCTGCCCCAGGAAACCCATTACCAGACCATTAAACTATCAAGGCTGATTGGTAGCAGGCAAATAGAATGTGAATGGATGTATTTACCAACCAAATTTGTAAAACCAAAAGTTTAGTATACATGCTGGCAGGAGTGGGGTGGCAGTGGGCAGTGGGGGCATTTTTTGGTAAAGGCTGGCCTGGCTGCAGGCTTCCCAGGTGGCTCAGTGGTGAAGAATCTGCCTGCCAGCACAGGAGATGCAGGAGACGTGGGTTCAATCCCTGGGATGGGAGGATCCCTTGGAGAAGGGAATGGGTTCCCACTCCAGTATTCTTGCCTGGAGAATCCCACGGACAGAGGAGCCTGGCAAGCTGCAGTCCATGGGTTCGCAAAGAGTCAGACATGATTGAGCAACTAAGCATGCATACACGGCCTGGCTGCAGCCTCTTAAAATGGAAATATAGCAGCTTGGACTGTGGGTGCCTCCTTCACTTGAAAAATCTTGCTGCCTGCCTTCTTCCTTATTTCCGAGTGACTCTCAGCCATCTTGAGAACACAGTGTGTTGGGCTGTGTGAAAACCGCTGCCGTCTTCACAGGCTGCATGGGGGTGGTGGGAGGTGGGGAGGAAGGCCCCAGGCTACTGGCCCAAGCTGGGGGAGGAGGAGGTGCTGGGGAGAAGGTGGGAGGTACATGTTTGAAAAGTCAATCAAGAGTCACTTCCCAGCATCTTGGGAATCCCCTGGTGGCTCAGAGGTAGAGTCTGCCTGCACTTTGGGAGACCTGAGTTCGATCCCTGGGTCCAGAAGATCCCCTGTAAAAGGAAATGGCAAACCCATTCCAGTATTCTTGCCTGGAAAATCCCATGCACAGAGGAGCCTGGCAGGCTACAGTCCAAGGGGTTGCAAAGAGTTGGACACAACTGAGTGACTACACTTTCTTTCCCTGCTCCCTCCTTGTTCCAGACCCTGTGCTCCTCTCTCTGCCGATCAGACCTGCTCGGGTAGAGCTGATGGCAGCCCGCAGCCTACCATGAGCCTCACCCTGACATTCCGGCCCCTTCAGGCTGAGCTGATCCCGTCACAGCCTTGACCTCCAGGCTCCACCCTGAGCTCTCACCCCCGCCCCAGGATCCATGGACCCCTGTGAGGGATCTGCTTCTCCAGATTTTACGCAAGGTTGAATTTTGCCTCCTCCAGGCAGCCTTCTGTGATTTATTTGGCTTTATTTGCCCCCTTAGGAGCCCATGCAGACTTGCATTCTGGAACCCCTTTGTTCCCTTGGCCTTACTCACCTGTGGGGCAGTTGACAGGCTGTCGGCTGGGACAGAGGGATGCCTGGGCCCTGGGCTCACCTCCTCAGGCAGGCTAACCTCACCTCCGCAGGGTTCCAAGGTCATCAGGAGAGAAGGCTGTAAAGCTTCCCGAGGCCCATGCCCAGGACTGGCCCAGTGACCATCCTATCAAACCCTCTTGGTGGACACAGGTCACAAGGCCAGTCCACAGAGTCAGATGTTGGGGAGACAGGGCCCCCCTGAATAGGGCAGCTGTGAAGTCATACTGGGAGAGGAGCCTGCATGCAGGCATGGGAATATTTTCTGGCCCTCTCTGCATCTCCCACAAGCAGTCAACATGGGTTTCCCTGAGGAGCAGCCTGGGGGAGAGGATCGCACAGTGTGGTGTGAAGTGAGTTAGTCTGCCCCTGTCTACTCCTGGCTGCGGGTGGGGTTCAGAGCAGCGGTGGCCAGGCCCGGCCTAGTGGGCAGGTAACCCGTGTCGTCAAGCTCAGAAGGGCCCCACACTTGGTTTAATGCCCCGCGGTCGCCACCTTGAAATTCTTCATAACTGAACAAGAGCTCTGCATTTTCAGTTTTCAATGGGTTCTGCAAATGAGGTAACTGGACCTGAGGGTGGCAGGTGTTGGTATCTGAATGACCCTGCCTGGGGGGACTCTTCCTGCCAGACAGAGACTAGAAGAGCTGGAACCAGTCCAAGGCGATGGTTGAGGGAGCAGGACCCTCTGCAGCCCAAGGCCTCCCAATCATAAGAGCCATGAACCTTTTGACTGGTCTGCCCCCTCCCATGATGGCCCCATGGGTAGACCCTCTTACCTTTTAGGATGTCTGGATGACCTCGATGCCTGCTCAGTCACTCATGTCTGACTCCTGGCGACCCCATGGACTGTAGCCCAGCTGTCCATGGAATGGACTCTGTCTGTAGAATTTTCCAGGCAAGAATACTGGAGTGGGTTGCCATTTCCTACTCCAGGAGATCTTCCTGACCCAGGGATTGAACCCTCGGCCCTTGCATCTCCTACGTTGGCAGGCAGATTCTTTACCACTAGTGCTACCTGGGAAACCAAGAAGCCACTATAACTGTTCCCAACTGTGCACCCCAGGGGACTCAGGATGGAAAAAAACAGAAAACTGACCCTAGATAGCTGGAGTTCACATCAAATGAAGGACTCAATCACTCTTGCATCTTCCAGTCCATAGAAAAGTGCTAAATGTATTAACTTGAAATGTCTGGTTTTCTTTAATTAGCATTAATCTTTTGATGTTCAACTACCTGGTTTATATGGCAAAAATTCCTGTATATCCTGGCTCCCCCCTCACCTCTTCAGAGCAGTCCCTCGGGATATCTTAGAAGCTTTCTTCCAGACTTGAGTCCTCACTTTTGTCTGCTAAATAACACATAATTCTTAGCTTTTAGGTTGTACATTTCTTTCCAGTCGACAAAGTAACAACAGTACCTACTTTATACAACTGCTGTGGATATCAAATGAGCTAATATACATGGAAAGAGCTCAGAACTGCACAGAATACCTAGTCAGTGCCACATGTTTGCTGTTACCAGTGAATGAATGAATAAAGCTGGTATATAACTGCACACTCACTGTGCCAAGTAGTGCTGAAATTTCCTGGGCTGGCCCTTCAGATGCCATTCATTTATTACCTGCATGTCTGTTTTGTGTTTACCATGAGCCTGGCACTGTGCTAGGCACAGGAGATAAAAAATTGAGTAAGATCAATTTTGCTTACAGATGACTCAGAGTGGGGAAGCTGATGGGTACGTGAATGTAGCTTCTGTGATTTGCTGCAGGTGATGTGATGAGGGGGAGGTGTAGGACAGGGGAAGAGGGGCTCTGTTCTCCTGGGGAAGTCAGGGGGAGACAGAAATGCTTCTGGGATGGGGGGCTCCGAGTAGCTCCAGTTCTTTATGTCTCATGGCAGAACGAATTCGGCGAGAGGCAAAATGATACATAAGAAGTGATTCATTAGAAAAGGACGCTTGTGCTTTCCAGGAGGCGCAGTGGTAAAGAATCTGCCTGCCAATGCAGGAGATGTGAGAGACGTGGATTTGATCCCTGGGTCAGGAAGACCCGCTGGAGAAGGAAATGGCAACCTGCTCCAGTATTCTTGCCTGGAAAATCCCATAGACAGAGGAGCCTGGCGGGCTACAGTCCATGGGGTCACAAAGAGTTGGACACGGCTGTGCACACATACCCATGAGGCTTATAAGGGGGTGGGCAAGAGAGTGTGGCCCTAAGAACTTCGTGGGCTATGGTTTTATAATCAAAGGAAAAGTGGGGAGGGGGAGAAGACCACCTCTCCCTCCTTCTTGAGTAGATGTCACCCTTCCAGAGGTCACGCTTCCATCATCAGTTCCTCCTCCATGTCAGGCAGGGGAAGTTTTTTGTCTCTACAAGGTCAAACTGAGTCTGTCATGGCACAGTGGAAATGAGCAAAAAGGCAGTGGACTGTGCTAAAATCCTCAGTCATATGGTTTCAGTGTAATGTCACCTTTTACTTACACTTTTGTTTTTAATTTCTGCAGAGAAGCCTGTCGTAGGAATCATTAACTTACTGACCTCCTGGGCAAAATGTGGGTCTCAGGCCACCATCGTTTTACTGTTCTGGAGGGCATGCCTCCTGCTTCTGTTGCATGGTGTCGTGGTTAAGCAAACCTGCTCTCTCGAGTGATCATTAGTTTACGGGGGTCTCCCATACTTCTTCCTTTACCTGTGATCCCTTAGTGGGATTGACTGTGTAATCACCTACTTTGTCCTTTTACTCCGTCCCTATGAGAAGGAGCACCAGGAGGGAGACAACGCTGGTGGCGAGCCTCTCAAAGATGAGTCAACAGCATCCTTCAGACAAAGCACAGGTTGGATTCAGACACAGAAGAATCAACTGTTTCCTTTTCTTGTTTTAATGATCATAATAGAAAATGACAACAACAGCAACAGTGCCAACGGTCAAAGGGACACGATTCCACATGGCCACATTTTTTACATCCATTAAGGTTATAGGTTTTGAATCAAAAGAGCACATTGAAACCTTACATTAAGAAATAGCCTTTTCACTGTAGTAAAAGTTAGGGATCCCATTGTGAAGCCTGGGGGCTTCAGTAGCAAAGGACTAAGAGAATAGTTAAAATACCTTTTTATTAAGCAAACTACTTACAAGTTGAATAGGAAAACATTAGTAAGACAGAGAAATATTTCCGATTTTCTCGGCATGAAGAATTGGCATCTGGACGGTGGCTAGTTCCAAGAATAAGGTTTAAAACTTTAAATAGTAGAAACTTTAAACAGTAGAAAGAGTGTTAGTATGTTTTCAACTGGGGGAAATAGGGTGAGAAAAGGTCAGAAACAAGAGAGGATGTGGATTTGTCCAAAGGCTGTTAGCCAGCTCCCCCATCTCCACCCCTTCTAAGATTTTCCCCAAGAAGCATCTCTCAGATACACTGACCAGGGGTCGGGTGCCTCACGGTCCTGAGACTCAGTTACTGGCTCAGGGGGAACACGGGACAAGTTCAGACCTACTGTCGTATCCACTTCGTAGAGTTCTCCATCGAGGGTGACTCCCCACGGAAGCCCGAGACAATGGAAAAGGAGAGGACGTGGATTTTCAAACAACTTGCTAGATTCCAATTCGCTGCCTTCCAACTGGAATTTTTTTAACTTGAGGCAGCAACCCTGATCACTTCTGTAGCTCAGAAGACCTTTGATTTACTCAATGACTCGCAATCGGGGAAAGAGGCGCTTTGGAAGATTCCCATAGTCTGGGAACTAGAGACGGCATGGTCCAGTGCTGGGTTTCCCAACCTCAGCATGATTGGCACTTGGGGGGCTGGTCAGCGGCATCCCTGGCTTCCACCCACTAGGTGCTATCAGAGCACACCCCCCGTGTCATGAAAATCAAAACTGTCTCCAGACATTGCCAACGATCCTTTGGGAGATGAAATGGCCCCCAGATGAGAACCATGGTCCTAGTGGTTGAGAAGCTTCATAGATAGAAGCCCTGGGCTCCAGACCCCACTCTCCTGCTCACCAAGGTGACCTGGCAATGCTACAAGCCTCTGGGGGACTTGATTTCCTGGAGGAAAGTGTGAAATTTTGGAAGTCCCTTCCTGCCAGCTCACAGAGCCCAGGTCAGGACCATCTGGATTGCCGGGACAATACTTTAAACTACGTTGATGGTGGTGTTCAGTCACTCAGTCGTGTCTTGACTCTTTGCGACCCCACAGACAGTAGCATGCCAGGCTCCCCTGTCCTTCACTATCTCCTGGAGTTTACTCAAATGCCTGTCCACTGAGTCAGTGATGCTATCTAACCATCCCATCCTCTGCCGCTCTTTAAACTATACATGCGGTGATTCTCTGGTTCACAATGACATTGGGGGAGAGAGAGCTGATGAAACTGACACTGAGGCCGCTGGTGGCCACTCACCACGTGGAGGGGGCTCGGTGGCGGGGATGGCTCTGCATCCCCCCAGTAGTCACGAATTCCCTTTGGATGTGCGTCATACATCTGTCAGGACTTCTTCCCAAGACAGCAGGTGTCTCAAACCTCCTCCTGGGAAGGCAGGAAATCAGCTTGCAAAAGGGCCCAGGAGTAGATGAAAGGCTTCATCAGACAGCTGGCTGGAGAGGTCTGGGAAGGCACGAGTTGTCCAGGGCAGGCACAAAAGCAGGGGCCCGCACATCCTGGGAACTGGGCAGCCCGACCAACCTCTCCAAGGGCTTTCTCTGCCTTTATTCTCTATCTTGACAAAAAATGTACGACTTTTACCATGACTCAGAGCAAGCCATGCAGACTTATATTCCAAAATTTACATAGTCAGTTTCAGGTACGCTTGACCATTCATTTCATTGCAGTTCCAGTAGCTGTTGTCTTCTCACTCTGGGAGGAACGTTCCTCCCTGTACTCACTGTGGTCTGCACTGCTTTGCCCCTGCCCACGTCCATCCTCCCATCCAAAAAAGGGCAAGAAAATGCCCAAGGTCTGACCTCCAGAAGCGACTTGCTGGGGACACCCGGCCACCGCTGCATTCTGATTTCCTGGGTTTCTTGGAGGGGCTTCTTTTCCCACTTGGAGATTTTCGACTCCAGCCCCCTGCGCTCCCCGGGCTCCGTCCCCTGGCTGTCCTCCACCCGCTCACTGCTGACCAGGACCAGGGCCCCGTGGGGCAGGCGGGGCAGGGCGGGCGCTCACGGGACATCCAGGCTCCTGCTGCTCCCTTGGGCCAGGGGCGCAACTCCGAGGGCGTCTCCATCAGGGCAGTCCAGTGCATCCAGGACTTGCTGTGTGTGTGTGTGTGTGTGTGTGTGTGTCTGTGTTAGCTGCTGTCATGTCTGACCCTTTTCAACCCCATGGACTATGGCACACCAAGCTCCCCTTTCCATGGGATCCTCCATATTTATTTTTTGGGGCAGACCCAGATACAGAATTTCCCAGTTAATGGGGGGTGGGGTATGGCTGTTTCAGAGCTTCTAGTGCTCAGGGACAAAATTCTCAGAAGAGTGACTAATACCCCGGCCCTGCTTTACTGCCCAGGAAGATGCCACGTGTTTGCACTCCAGGAATCAGAGCTTCTCCTTCCATTTGTAAAGGCTTTTGCTCCTGAGACTCGGTGAAGGGGGGCGGGGGGAGGTGTTGGGGAGGTGGGTTGCTCAAAGGGAGGGACTGGCCCTGGATACAGTCCAGAAGATCAATGTCCAGGCCATCCAGACCCTTCCAGACATGTTTACAGGCTGATATGCCTTAAGTGCCAGAGTTGGCTTTGGCAGCTATTGCTGTTGTTTAGACTGTAGCCCACCAGGCTCCTCTGTCTATGGGATTTCTCAGGCAACACTGGAGTGGGATGCCATTTCCTTCTCCAGGGGATCCTTCTGACCCAGGGATCAAACCCGGGTCTCCCACATTGCAGGCAGACTCTTTACCATCTGAGCCATGATAGCAGCCCCAGAGGATAGTCAAAGGGGCAAAGGGGGCCAGATGACAGCTGGCTGAGAACACGATGGATGCCCATTCGAAGGCTGGGGTCAGGCAATCTGGGATCCCTCAGTGATCCCGGGCAGATGCACAACACCCCCAGCCTGGCATCCATCCAGGGGCCTGTCAGCTCTCCATTAACTTACAGCCTGGCCCCAGCTAACCTCCCGAAAGTCCCGATTAAACACTCTCTAAGGCCTCTTGCTGCTGCGAGGTTCTGAGACTGACAAATACCTGCGCATGGCTGTCTGCCCCTTTCTAGGACTTCCATCGAAATCCATGCTCTAGGACCAGCAGAGCCCAGCCTCAGAAGTCCGTCTGAGGTTGCTCCCATCCCAGAGGGCTCATCCCAGAGGGTGTGGATGCGGGGAGACGCGAGGTAACCAGTGCGCCTACAGTCTGAATCACAGCTCCTGATCCACACAGCCTGGCCTCAGCTCCGTCTACAAAAAAAGTGACAGTAATCCCCGTGCACCTCTCTGCACCCTCACTCCTGCCGAGGGGTGATTTGAGAAGTAAATGAGATATGGCTCACAGCACAAGGAAGGTGCGTAGGCTGACAGCAGGAAGGACAATCACGGTTAGTGGCATCACTACTAATAAGGAGAGAAGGTCAGCTTCCTGCAGGAGGAGGGGACCGTGTGTCTGGAAGGAGTCGGGCAGCGGTGCAGACAACAGCCAAGTCTCTCCAGTCTCCAAGGACAGCTTCCAAGGGATGCTAGTGGGCTGGCAGGCGGCCAGGCCTTCCATTTAGTACAAGCTGGAGAGTGACCTGTTGTCTCTCGAGCCCAGCGGTACTTACTAGCCAGTTCTCCCCTTGGATCCCAGGGGACTCCCTAAAGGAGATACGAGCTTCTTTCTCTGGGGGGGTAGATGGGCAGATGGGGCCAAGGGAGCCTCATTTGCCTCTTGACCTTGGACCCATGGAAAGGGCAGCGATGACAGAGCGGGAGCCCGCAGAGCGATCGTCTGCCCCGGGGCCTACAAATCCCCTGGGGACACACCCGGCTCCAGGGTCCTCTGGCCTGGCCGTTCCTCCAAAGCTCCAGGGACTGCAACTCCTGCCCTCCTAAAGCAAGTGTTGCTGTGCGCGGTAAAATGGAAACACACACAGGTGTGGGATGTGGGATGCTCACAGCTTGCGGAGGGGAAATGGAGGGGCACGGGGAGGGGCAAATACAGAGAACATTCCAGAAAAGGTGGGATGCCTTCTCCGAGGAGTAGCCACAAAAGAGGCAAGTCCCTCCTTCCTCAGCATGGGCCTGTCAAGCCAGGGTGGGCTCAGGGGCCAATCTCGCCCAGGAGAAGCCAGAACAGGAGCCCCAGGCTGGGGTCCAAGGGAGGAGCATCCGTCCCCCTTGCTCAGGAGACTCTTGGCGCTCAGAGGAAGGCCTGAGCCCAAGGTTGGGGCCCAGCCTGCAGCGCCAACCGTCCCAGGACTGTCCTTATCGATTTTGGTTGTCTGAGCCCCTCCTCGTGTGGACCCTCCAGTGGGGCTCTGAGTCAGGGCCCTTCTGCGTGTGTCCTGAGAACGCTGGTCTCTGGGCACTTCTCTGGCCAAGGAAAGAGACTTGAGTTCAACTTAAAGAGGTGGGCAGGCAACAGGGACCCCTTCCCCAAGAAGGCTGAGCATGTCCCAGCGCAGGATGGTCAGACACTTCCACCTGCAGAGGTCAGAGCCAGCCGGGCCACGCCATGATGTGGGACCTCAGGAAATGACCTCCAGAGACTCAGGGCCTGGTTTAAAGGTGCCCGGAGACGCCACGCAGCCAGTGAAGGCAGCATGGCGTTCCAGAAAGAGCCTGGCTTTGGGACCAGATAGTTCAGGTTCATCCTGATCGTCACTTTGCTGCTGTGGCCTCAGGCAAGTTATTCCACTCCTCTGAGCTTCTGGTCCCTTATCTGCGCATCGGAGCAATGATGCTCTAGAGTAATGCCCGCATGCTCAGTCACTCAGTCGTGTCTGACTCTTTGCAACCCCAGGCACTATAGCCTGCCAGGCTCCTCTGTCCATGGGATTCTTCAGGCAAGAATACTGGAGTGAGTTGCCATGCCGTCTTGCAGGGGATCTTCCTGACCCAGGAATTGAACCCACCATCTCGTAGGTCTCCTGCACTGGCAAGTGGGTTCTTTACCACTAGCGCCACCAAGGGCAATGGTGAAGATTAAATCTGTGCCTGTTAACAGGGCACAAGGCTTGGACAGACTCAAGCAATATGGCCTTTACTTAACATCCAAGACAGATCCCCTTCATTGGCCAGAGGGAGAAGACAGCGCACTCTGGCTGGAAAAATTAACAGGCACGTCAATCAACGATGTTATCTGAGTGAAGCTGGAAAAAAATAAACAAAACCGCAGCAGATGGAGATGGGCTGACCCTGGACAAGACACCGCGATCCATATGGATGCACAGTTTGGACAAGAAGGTCCCTGAAACTCCTGATCATCTCTGGCCCTGACATTAAGAAGAGAGAGAGACTTGAAAGTTGAATTTAACTAACATTCACATCAGGGGAAAGAAAACCTTCATAGGGGAGACTCCTGTGCCCAGAAACACCTAGTGAACCTGGGCCCCCCCAGGGCTGCCCTGGGAGGTTGGAGGTCTCCATAGAGCTAAAAGTCAACCTTTCCTCTCTTCCCCTCTCAATCCCATGTTACCAAACATAGAACCTTCTCTCCCAGGGCCACCCCCATAGGCCATTTGAGAACAGGGACCTGCTACCTGCCTCGGACAGGCCTTCAGGCTTCCAGGGGATGTGAGGTCAGAAGGCAGAGAATGGGGGTGTTTCGACGGGACTGAGCCCCATGAAGACAGCTTGCCTCCCCACCCTGACTCTGGGCCTCACTCTTGGGTTTGCTCATGAACACACGTGTCTACCTATCTGCTCATGGGGCAGGGCCCAGGCCTTGACAGAGAGGGGGCTACCGGAGAAGCAACTGAGATGCTGCACTCGAAACGGCCACCACTCAGCGCTGCCTCAGAGCTGGTCCTGCCCGCAGACTGCGAGGCCCGCTCCGCTCAGCGGTTCCAGAAAGAGTCCAGGGAGGCGGTGCCACATCCCTTCTCCCAATCCCCAAAGGCCATACTAACGCTCAGCGCTCATGACCGCCACTTGAGCTGAAGGTCAGGTGAAGGTCAAAGCCATCTGGAGGTCAGGCTGCTAACCCCATTAACGCAGCAGCTCGGGGCCAATCTCCCAGACACAAGTGGCCGCCTCCAGACATTTAAGATGTCCCTTCACCTGTCATCAAGAACATTCCTTTTCTCCTGAGACCACAGCGACAAATTCAATTTTTACAATTGTCCCCAAATACACACGAGGGCTTCTTTACCAGTCTTTGAAGTTTCTCAGCCACTGAGAGGGAGTTTATGCCATCTATTTCCTTTTGTCCAACTGCAGGGAGGAAGCAAGGAAAAAGCCACTCTGGACTTGTGGGCACACCAGCCTGTGTCCTAGCTCCCCCTCCTCTTGGGGGGACAGGGAGGGCTGTCTTGGGGATGGGGGTGCTTTGCCATGAACTTTCCTAAGGACGGAAGAAAAGCGAGTCCTTTGCTGTGTGAGTCTCCCCCAGCATGTGGGTGCACTCAAAGGCCAACAGGCCTGTGGTCCTAATGAGAGGGCTCCCAGGCTAGCCAGGATTCCCCAGCCACTGATTTTTAAGCATATCAGGAAACTGACTCAGGCAGACCACAATTACACCTGCAAGAGTGCACGGGAGCCTAGTGGAGTCTAAAGCGTGGGTATCTTAACGCCCTGCCCACCCTGCACACAGCTTCAGAACCATCTGGATACTCCCTCCCCACCCAGGGCAGCTGAGAAGGCAGGAATGTGCTCCAGAAAGGGCTGAGGTGGGGCAGAGACAGCCTTGAATCACAGTCAGGAAATGTCCCTCCTGCTCTGACCCCTGCCGTCCCATACTTTGGGACCACAGGCAAGTCACGCCCCTCTCTCTCCCACCCACCGATTCACTAGATGCACAGACCTCATCTCTAGAGTTCCTTGACTTCTCAGAGAAGAAAGAGCCTCTTGAGCGGGTATCCAGAAGAATTATCCACCTGGCAGGTCTTATTTTTAAAGGCACCTTCTCTTCTCTTTACAAAGACGAGAAAGTCCATCCAGCAGATAAAAATCACCACCACTACCACCCCTGAGATCCACGTCACCAGGAACTCCCCCATCCTTGGGTTCCATAAGGGGCCAGGTATCTGGCATCACAGACATCATTTCCAGGTCAAAGGAGGAATATTCTATGACCGTTCCAGGGGCCACCATCAATATTCCGAGGGGCCGAGTGGGAAACCAGATTGGGGTGGAAACACTCGGGTCCTGAAGGCCGCCCTTGCCCCAGCACCCCACACCCCAGGTGTGATATTAATATGTTTGCCTAAAAACAAGACACGTAAGTGATGATTTAGTGCCAGCAAGGGATCATCTAATCACATCTGTATTTTAAACCAAACTTGGCTGTTCCCTCTGATCTCACATTCGTGGAATGCAGTTTCAAGAATTTTCCAAACTGTTCCTCGAAGATTTTGCCTTGTCATGCCTCCAGGGGCCGGATGCCCAAGCTTCCACACTTTCTGGATCAGCAGAGCCACAGCAGGGGGTTTTGAAATCGGGGCTGCTTGGGGGAAATTCCGGATGCATGGTCGCTCCGCTTGAGAGGCTGCGCTCCCGTCAGAACTCCTGGTTCTAGAACATGGGTGCGGTCACAGGCCAGCGGGGACAGCGCCATCAGTGAGTCCAGCGCAGAGGGGCCGGCCCGGAGCTCCCGCGGCTCAGAAGGTGAAGGCGTACACCACTCCCACCACCACGATGTTCCCCAGTGTCGCTATGATGGCGATCCAGAGCAGGACCGCGTCGTTGGAGGACCTGGGCGGCTCCTCCGGCTGACCTTGGCCGTTGGAGGCCGCGTGCACGTTGGGGGAGGAGTTAAAGAGGGAGTACTCGGTGCTGAAGTCCTCGTTGGGCGAGTCCATGAAGGCGCCTCCCATCATGGGGAGCTGGGAAGAAGGAGAGAGAGAGAATTAACCAGGGCTGGGGGCTGGAGGGCCGCCCGCAGAGGGGAGGCTGCCTGCTCGGGCAGCCCCGCGTGAAGCTACAGCATGATACCGGGCTTCCCGTCTGGCCTTTTAAATAAATGACAGCGCGTACTTTCATCTAGAAAAACGAGCGCTCACAGCAACCTTTTGAGGCAGACGTTCATGGCAACCTTGCAGGTGAAAATATTAAGGCCCCCAGCTGTTCGGCAGACAATCCCGTGGGTAGTAGGCAATTCACTGGGACATATAGACCTTCCCTTTCTAAACACCAGGCCCACTGTGACAGCATACATCCTCAGGTGTCTATTCTTCTCCTAACTAAGTAACATGGGCTCAGCACAGAACATTAAGAAAATACAAATGCAGAGAAAAAAAGAGAATCACAATCTCACCACTTTGGGATACTTACTGTTAATATTGTGAAACCTTCCTTTTCAATCTTGTGTGTGTGTGTGTGTGTATGAGACAGAGAAAACCTTTAAACATGTCACTTTATACTCCTGTATTAAAAAGACTATCAAAATGCCGTTTTACAGTTGTATAATATTCTATCCTAAATACAAGCCATTATTTAATCATTTCCCCAGAACTGGAGATTTAGGAGCTTGGATGTTTTCCTATTATAAATATGACAAACCTAGATAGTGTGTTAAAAATCAAAGATATCGCTGTGCCAACAAAGATCAGGATAGTCAAGGCGATGATTTTTCCAGTAGTCATGTAAAGATGTGAGAATTGGACAATAAGGAAGGCAGAGCGCCAAAGAATTGATGCTTTTGAACTGCGGTGTTGGAGAACACTCTTGAGAGTCCCTTGGACTGCAAGGAGATCCAACCAGTCAATCTTAAAGGAAATCAACCCTGAATACTGGAAGGACTGATGCTGAAGCTGAAGCTCCAAAACTCTGGCCACCTGATGTGAACAGCTGATCACTGGAAAAGACCCAGATGCTGGGAAAGACTGAAGGCAGGAGGAGAAGAGGGTGACAGAGGGTGAGATGGTTGGATGGCATCACTGATTCAATGGACATGAACTTGGGCAGACTCCGGGAAGTGGTGAAGGACAGGGTGGCCTGGCGTGCTGCAGTCCATGGGGGTCACAAAGAGTTGGACATGACTTGGTGACTGAACAACAACAAACATCCTTCCTTGTGCATACACACACGCTTGTGTGTGCATATTTATTTTTTGGAGCAGACCCAGATACAGAATTTCCTAATCAATGGGTATGACTGTTTCAGAGTTTCTACTGCTCAGGGACAAAATTCTCAGAAGAGTGACTAATTCCCCAGCCCTACTTTACTGCACAGGTAGATGCCACACGTTTGCACTCCAGGGATCAGCGCTTCTCCTTCCATTTGTAAGGCTTTTGCTCCTGAGGCTCGGTGAAGAGGGGCAGGGGGAGGTGTTGGGGAGGTGGGTTGCTCAAAGGGAGGGACTGGCCCTGGATACAGTCCAGAAGATCAATGTCCAGGCCGTCCAGACCCTTCCAGACACGTTTACAGGCTGATGTGCCTTAAGTGCCAGAGTTGGCTTTGGCAGCTATTGTTATTGTTTAGACAGTAGCCCACCTGGCTCCTCTGTCCATGGGATTTCTCAGGCAAGAACACTAGAGTGGGATGCCATTTCCTTCTTCAGGGGATCTTCCCAACCCAGGGATCAAACCCGAGTCTCTTGCATTGGCAGGTGTGTTCTATACCATTGAGCTGCCAGGGAAATCCCTTGGCAACTTTTAGGCCCATGATAAACTTTTTTTAATGGCACGTGAATGAATGAGCACTAGACAGTTAAGCCTTCCTTGGATAACATTTACCGAGCTACTACTACTACTGCCTGTACAGAGACCCAGCTATGGTCAGGGAATGTGCTGGAGATCTTAAAACACTCTCATTTCATCATTCAGTTCTCCAGCTGCAGGGTACCATGGTATTCCCATTTCACAGATGGGTAAGTCAAGGTCAAGACCACTGCACCCATCTGTGCCAGGGTTAAGTCTGAGAGCAGTGTGTCTGACTGTGGGGCCAGGGTGCTTCCTGTTATGTCCACAGCCTTCCCGATTCCTGGATCAGAGTCAGTACTGGGTCCCGGCACAGTCACTGCCCCCTGGGACCACGCTCCAGCGGGGATCTGTGTACTGTCCGGGGGAAACAGGAGCAGAGCAGAGACTGCCTCACTCAGCCGCTCGTCTGACTTGTACTAGGGACTATTAATTAGGGGCCACAGTTCTAGACTCTGCCGCGGTGAGCCAGATTGGGGGCACCCTGCTTCTGGGGGTCCACGCTCCAGCTGGGGATGACAGCAGGAAAGGAGAAGGAGCAAAAAACGAGGGGCAGGAGGGAGGGATGGAATAAAAAGGAAAGAATGTCTGCGGGGAACCTGAACCATTAGCGAATTCACACAGAGAGGCTACTTGCAGGCGGTTCTGTGTGCGGCCTGCTCTGAATCTCAGTGGCCTCTTTTTAAAGGATGCCCCATGCCTGGGGCAACGGGTGCTTTTCAGCATCTGCGTGGAAGGCAAAGAGCTGTCTCAGAGGAGCTCGGCATTTCATCCACAGCACAGCTCGGTCCTTTATTTAGGTGGGACCAGACCCTGTCAACGGGGGAGCTGTAGTGACAAACAGAGGCCACCATGGGGCGATGAGGACAGGCCTCCTGCTGATCCTGGACAGGGGTGCAGGTCACAGGGGTGGGTTCACTTTGTGAGAATTCATCCCGGGCTGCATTTATATACGGGTCCTCCTTTCTTAGACCTCGCAGTTCTAGTTCTAGAACGTTATCCTAGGGAAACAATTATACCAGAGATACACAAAGATGTTGTCTAAATATTATACAAAATGTTCAGTGGAGGGAATTAAATAAATTCTGGTGTATCTATCCAGCAGATTACACAGTCTTAATGATACAGACCTACAAGCAGGTCAAGTAAAATACAGATACCACAATAACATTATAAATGGTATTAACAGTATGATATTTTTGTAAAAATATTTATACATGTATGTGTGTGTGTGTGTGTATTAGTTGCTCAGTCATGTCCGACTTTTTGCAACACCATAGACTGTAGCCCACCAGACTCCTCTGTCCATGGGGATTCTCTAGGCAAGAATACTGGAGTGGGTTGCCATTCCCTTCTCCAGGGGATGTCCCCAACCCAGGGATCAAACCCAGGTCTCCCACATTGCAGGCAGATTCTCTATTGTATGAGACGCCAGGGAAGCCTTATACGTGTACATGTGCATCAAAAAATCTGGAAAGACGCTAGATGTGAACTGGTTAACTGAACAGTGGGATTAACTGACATGATCTTTTTACTTATATGTATATTTCTTTCTGGGCTTCCCTGGTGACTTACTTGGTGGTGTAGAACCCACCTGCCAATGCAGGAGACGTGGGTTCAATCCCTGGGTCGGGAAGATACCCTGAAGAAGGAAATGGCAACTCACTCCAGTATTCCTGTCTGGGAAATCCCATGGACAGAGGAGCCTGGTGGGCTACAGTTCATGGGGTTGCAAAGAGCCAGATACGACACAGCGATTAAACAATAACCTCCTTACATGTGTCTAACAGTGTATTAAATTAACATACTTAGTATATTTTAATAGATAAGATAACAAACACAAATGAGAATAATAATTAACATATCTTCTATTAAAAATACAATCAAAAGTTTAAGTAAAAGAGCTGTGACCTTGTTTTGCCCCTCGACTGGTGATATAGATGAGACGGGTTACGGATGAATCACGCACATCCATCCTAGGGGGTCAGCAGAGACAGTGATTGACTGTCCTGCAGGGAGGGGCCCAGGCTTTCCCATGAAACCTGCTCGCCCTTTGGCTCTTAGCCTAAAGGTCCCGTCCACTATAGCTTTCCATCCTGTGTACTCCCAAGACCACAACCACTCCTTGGGGCTCCTGTCCCAAGATGCAGTTCTTATCTGCATCCCCCAATGGTCTGGAAGCTTTGAGGGGAGAGCAGACAAGTTACTTCTCATCGAGGAATTCCCAGAGCCTTGCTTGGGTTGTAGGCACAGTGGTGCCTGATAAATCCTGCTGATTGACAGATGAGTGACAACCACCCTCACCCTGGACCAACAATGTTGCTAGCTGATTCTGCCCCTCCAGCATCTCCCCACTGATCCCACCCCTACCTGGCGGAGTACCCTCTCCTCCAGCAGCCCTGACACCACACCACTCTTCTCTAGGGTCTTCATCTGACCTGCCCACAGCGAAGAATCACTTAGGTGAGGCCACAGACACTGTTAGCTGGTGGCCTCTTAGAAGGTGGGGCTCAGGCCAGGCCAGAAGCTGAATTTCTCCCTCCCGAGCAAGCCTGGACTTCGAGGTTGGTTCACCCCCTTCCCTGACACCTCTGCTGCACGCCCCTCCCCGGAATTAATCACACACCTGTTGTCCTCTGCCCAGCGACCATCTCAGCCTCTCCTTCCCCCCACCCCCCAGAGCCCTGGGTTTTTAGACAGACCACTTCCCGCCCCCTGACTCCACTTCTGTTGAGATCTCTGGATGTTAGCCTGTTCCCCTGCCTCCCCTCTTCAGGGCATACAGTGGGTATTTTCATCCAAATCACTGGGGGAAAAGGTGGGGCACTGGGCAGAGCCTTTGGTGGGGGGAGGAGAGAGCCACCCCCCAGGCTGACACAGCCCTGCCGCCTGCTTGCAAAGGGGCTGCTAACTTCCTCCCCCAGAGGCCTCCCCTGTGCCCTGTCCAGCTCTGCAGGTGGTTAATGTCGTTTCTGTTTCCTATGGAGGCTTAAGACGATGCACATTTGACTTCCCTGGTGCTCTAGTGGTTGAGACTCCACACTCCCCCTGCAGGGGGCGTGGGTTCAATCCCTGCCCCCACCCCCCACCCCAGTGTGGCACAGATAAAAAATTAAAAAGAGACACATTTATTATCTTACAGTTCTGGGGGTCAGAAGCCTGACTGCACTCATTATACTGGGCTCCCTCAGGCCACTTCCCATCTCAAGACCCTTAACCTTCCTCACGCCCGCAAGGTCTCTGGCCACGTAAGGTGCCCACCACAGGCCTGGCGAACTGGAGGTGGATCTCCCACCACACGGGGAACTCTTGAAGGCAAGGCCACGGCCCACTCATCTCAGACCCCCTCACCCCCATTCGTAACACAGAAAAGGTGACAAGGACGACCGTGTGGAATTACTGAACTTGAAATCAGCAGACGGCCGATTGCCGACCCCTGATCCCAGAGCTCCCGGGTGATGGGACAGCTCGTTCTCCATGGTGAGCCCCTCTCTGCCCTAAACCTCAGGGTCACAGCCCGTGTCTGATTCTGCCGCCTCAGGGTGTCGGGGAGGGGGTGGGCTCTGGTGTCAGAAAGTCTCGGGGGTGAACCCTGCTTCGTTACAGAGTACAGCTGAGCGGATCATTTACCCAACTCGCCCCTATTTCCTTCCCCGTAAGTGACGGAGATAATACGGTGGAACTGCTGGATTCTCCCAAGGAGGGAATCAGGTCATCTGAGATAAATAAAAGGTGGCACCGGCCACTCAGTCATTCCGAATATTCTTTTCTCCTCCTGTTTGTGTAGTAATTCAAAACCGAGAGCATGATGAGCATCTCTTATTCAGCTGCTTCCGCTAAAGTGAGGGGGTCGAGAACCTGGCCTTTCCGGATGTGAGTTTTTGTGCGATCAGTTAATCAGATGCTCCTTTGTGACTGTACAGACCACCCTCCGCGCCCCCACAGGTTTTGTCGAGACTGCCTGCCAAGAGATGCTCTGAGTCTGGCCCGCAGGGTCGTTCAATCCATCTCCTCAGGTTTGTTGGTTTTGATGGTTCTTCCCCTTCGTGAAACACAGTCTACTTCAAAGTGCCAGGTGAGACATGAAAATAACTATAAACAGCAAAATCCCATGAGAAGTAAACCAAAAAAGGTTGGCCTCAATTCCACCATCTGGGAGTTGGGATGATCTGACCAGAAAGTGACTCATGGTAAGAATGAGGGAACTGTGGCTGAAGTCACTTCAAAGTCAGGTGACCCCAGAAGCTTCTGGCAGGTCTTTCTCAAAGCCCCTCCAGATGGCCAGGTCTGAATTTAAGCCACTTTCGGAACTGACCTCTGGATGTCATGCCCTTATGGAGATGAGTAACTGGGCCTTCTCACACCCGCGGGCAGGTGTCATCACTGGACCCCTGGGGAGGAGATGAGTGGCCTGGATGAGGTCACGGCTCAGATCTGGGGGTGAGGAGTCCTAACTTCAAACACCAGGAGGTCCCTCATGCAGAAGAGAGCAAGGCCTGAGCAGAAAGAACAAGAGAAGTCTTCTCTTGCTCAGTCGTTTCATTGCTAAACCGTGTTCAGCCCTCTTGCGACCCCATGGACTGGAGCCCGCCAAACTCCTCTGTCCATGGGAGTTCCCAGGCAAGAATACTGAAGAGGCTTGCCATTTCCTTCTTCAGGGGATCTTCCCAACCCAGAGATCAAACCCGCGTCCCCTGCTTGGCAGGCAGGTTCTTTACCATCTGAGTCACCCGGGAAGCCCCTTGTTCAGTTAGATGCTAACAGTCAGAAGGACACTGCGTGCAGTGAGGATGGGGGTGGGAGCAGGGGACTCATTTCCTCATCAGAGACGATCTTGTCAAGATCGGAAAAAGTCTTGTTGGCTTATTGAAGCAGGGGCACCAGAACAGAGTGTTCAAGGTCAGTGTTACCTGCACAGATTCCCTGACCATAACTGCCAGGAAGGCAGGGACCTTCCCTCTTTCCCACAGTATCTTGGAGCCTAGAACAGAGCAGACACTCCAAACTAGAATACTTGGTGAATGAATGAATTCTAGGGCCCTCGGCCAAGAATCCCACAGGCATGCTGAGATGTGGGCCTGGAGCCAACGTTTCCCTTTTTGTGGGCTTAAGACCCATTTCTTAATCTGAGGTTCAGATTTTTCATTTAAAACTGGGGATGGGCTTCTCTGGTGGCCCCGTGGTTAGGAATCTGCCTACAATGCAGGGAATGCGGGTTTGATCCCTGGTCAGAGAAGTTCCACATGCCTCAGAGCAACTAAGCCCACGCACCCCAACTACTGAAGCCTGTGCTTGAGAGCCGGAGAGTCTCAATTTCTGAAGCCCGTGCCCTGGTGCCTGTGCTCCTCAACGAGAGAAGCCACCACAATAAGAAGCCGCAACTAGAGAGTAGCCCACACACAGCAATGAAGACCCAGCACAGCCAAAAATAAATTAATTAAAAAAAAATTAAAACAGGGGAAAAAAATGTAGACAGCCTCATAGAAGAAGAGAGATGCCAAGAGACCCTTATACTATGTGAAAAACACTTTTGGGGAGGAAAAAGCGAGTCTCAAGATAAACTTAGTTATCATCCCTGAAATTAAAAACATGCCTTAAAAATAATCCTATATAATATGCATGGATCCACATATCTGTAAATGTACAGACAAGAGTGGTAAATGTATCAGCCAGATTTATAACAGCAGCAGCAGCTGTGATTTATCTGAGCAAGGAGGAGATGGGGGGAAAGAGACTGTAATATGTTATTCTAAGAAAAGAAAGATGAGGAAGCATGATTAAATATTAAAAGGGGTCTGCTCTGGTTGGTGGGCATATGGATGTCTGTCGCCTTCTGGTGTTTTAAACGTCCTCACATCAGTTCAGTGTTTTGAACACTGGAGAGCGTCACCCACGAGATGGTTAGGACCAGACACCCTAGGGAGCCAGGATGGTGCCTCCGCCTTGGGGTGCCCGTCCTTCCGTGTTGGGGTCACCATGTGGCCTGTGAGGTCCATCACAGCGTGGAAGGGCTCCAGGAGGGCGTGGCTGTCGTGGCCTCTGGGGCCCCGTCCCCCAGGGTCCACACAGCGCCCACCACACCCCTGACAGCAGCTCTGCTCCGTGGAGGCAGGGCCTCCAGGTCCCATCTGTTTCTGCTCAGGAGTCAGAAGTGCCACAAATCTCCCCTCAGCTGGGCCCCTCCAGGGGAAGGAACAGAAGATGCTTTCAAAAGAAAATCTTCAAAGAGCGGTCACCAGAACCCAGCCAGACACTTTCCTGAATAACGAGCACTTTGCAGAGTAGGGGACATTTGTTGGCGGTGGCTCATGAAGGGAGCTTGCTGGCCGTACCCTGGGCTCCACGGGACCCTGCCCCCAGAAGGCCCTCCTCAGGGCCCTGGCACTGCAGGGTCCCAGCCCAGGCACATGTAGACTCAACTAGACTCTGCAGGATGGGGCCCCAGTGCCCACGGCAGCCACGCCCCCCTGGAGCCGGTCCATACCATGCTCGGCCACGCGTACCACACGGTGACCCCAACACTGCAGATGTAAAAGTTAAATTTGTATTAACAACATTCCTAGTAGCTCAGAGGGTAACAAATCTGCCTGCAATGCAGGAGACCAGGGTTCCATCCCTGGGTCAGGAAGATCCCTGGAGAAGGAAATGGCAACCCACTCCAGTACGCTTGCCGGGAGAATCCCATGGACCGGGGAGCCTGGCAGGCTACTGTCTATGGGGTCACAAAGAGTCGGACACAACTGAGCGACTAACACACAAAAACATCCCTATTATCCTATGTCCCTTTGGGGCCAGGAGACTTGGGGTCTGGCCGCTGCAGCCCTGCCCCCGTTTCCGAGCCTCATTCACCAGGAAGCAGCTCAGATGAGCCATTGCCAAGGTCCAAGCCCAGTGCTCAGAAGTCTCGCAGATACTAAGAAGCCCAGAGTCAGTTATAAATGGCTGTAAAGTGAGAGTCTGAGTGGTGAGATTGTCAGATAATCACTTAGATAAAGTCCTCAGAACTAGTAAGGACCTCCTGCATGGCACAGGAACTTCACAATATACTCTGTAATAGCCTACATGGGAGAAGAATCTAAAAAAAAGAGCGGATATATATATATATATATATATATATATATATATATATATATATATGACTGATTCACTTGCTATCCACTTAAAATGAACACAACATTGTAAATCAACTAGATGCCAATAACATTTTAAAAATATTCCTTAGATAAAATACAGGGCACCCAGTTAAATCTGAATTTCAGATAAACAACAAAATAATTTTTTGTATAATAGTAGTAAAATACTCCAGGAGTTGGTCATGGACTAGGAGGCCTGGTGTGCTGCAGTCCATGGGGTCGCAAAGAATCAGACACGACTGAGCGACTGGACTGAACTGAACTGAGTAAAATAATTTTGTGTATGTGTGTGTGTGTGTGTGTGTGTGTGTGTGTGAAGTCACTTCAGTCGTGTCTGACTCTGTGACCCTGTGGACTGTAGCCCACCAGGCTCCTCTGTCCATGGGATTCTGCAGGCAAGAATACTGGAGTGGGCTTGTCATGCCCTCCTCCAGGGGATCTTCCGGATCTACGGATCAAACCCATATCTCTTCTGTCTCCTACATTGGCAGGCGGATTCTTTACCACTAGCGCCACCTAGGAAGCCCTAAATGATTTTAGTATATCTCAAATATTGTATTACACATACTTTGAGCAAAAAAAAAATTATATATGTCATAAAAAATTACCTGACATTCAAATTTAACTGGACTAACAACCACGGCTGAGTTCTGCCTACCTTCTCCACCAGCCGTGCCAACCAGCAGATGCCCCACGTGACCCCAGACACGTACTTGTTCTGACGCAGGCAGACCTGCTTTGGGCTCCCTGGAAAGCGGAAATCCTTTTCTCCTTCCCAGGAGGGTACCAGCCGGAGGGCTCCACCTCCTGCCACAGAAGCTCAGGGTCAGGACCAGCGCCAGGGCTGGTCTGCAGTGACCGCCCCGAGCCCCAGGTGTTGGGCATCTTGTCTAAAACCATTAATGAGCATCACACACCTGGGACCGGCATCCAGGCCTCCGGACCACCAAGCCGGAGGGCCGGCTCATGAAGTCACGTGACACCTGGCAATGCTATCCCAGCAGAGAACTGGCCTCCACACTTGGCTCTTTTGTTCCAAGAGCACAAAGCAAAAAGAGCAGTCCTGCCCTTTCATCAAGCTTGAGAGTACACAGCCAGCCACCCAGCTCCCTGTGTGTTCCTTCCGTGGAGGCCGAAGTTAATGGCAATATTTGCCACTCCTGTTGGCTGGTGTTTACACACTGAAGCGTTTTTAATTAAAGACAAAGTGGAGGGAGTAAAAACCGTAGCTACCATTTATTGAGAGCCTGCTCTATGCCAGGTACACCCTGGGCATCTCATGGGCATGGTTGCATTTTGATCATGAACAACGAACCCCTTGGGTTGGGTACCATCCTCATGTATGTCTGATAGGCAAGGAGAGGAAAGGGAGGCGGGTGCTGAGACGGGGGAGAGGGGTGAGCATCGCCCCACAGCCAACCCCACAGCCACCGTACGTGGGTGCTGATGTTGTGTGGGACCCAGAGGAGAGATGCTTTATTCCCTCAAAGAGAGAGGGGAGCCCTGCGGCACCCCGAAATGTGACCACGCACAATGCCATCCGGGCCAGTGCTGAGTGCACACAGAGAACTTTTTTTTTAAGATTTTTTTTTCTTAATGTCAGCCATTGTTAAAGTCTTCTTTGAATTTGTTACAGTATTTCTTCTGTTTTCTGTTTTGGCTTTCTGGTTTCGAGGCAGGTGGGATCTTAGTTCCCTAACCAGGGATCGAACCTGCGCCTCCCGCACTGGAAGGTGAAAGCTTAACCGCTGGGCCACCAGGGAAGTTCCGACACGCTGAGGACTTTTAGAGCAACCTCTGTGTTTATTTGCGGCCTCCCTCGCAGCATGGGACCACTGTGACATTAGTCTGGTGCAACGGTGACTCTCAAAAAATTTCCTGACCAGGGATGGTGATGGGTCAGATCCCACCAACTGCAGGGGCCACACTGTCCTTCCTTACCCCTGAGCTTGATGTTCCGGGCATTTTCACGAAGCTGCCCCATGGCTCAGGCTGCCCACCTGCCTACAGGTCCTCCACCTGGGCTCATGTCCTCTCCTGAGGCTCTCCTGAGCACCCAGGGGCCCAGCAGGGATGAGCAGGAAGTCCCAACGAAGAGCTATGTCACCCTCACACCAGCCCAGCAGCAGGGGGCTGGCTGGGGGCTCAGAGAGGGGCAGTCTTTTCCGTGAGCTTGCACAGTTATCAGTAACGGATCAGAAACCAGCAACATCTGCCAGCTCCTAACCCCTGTTATTGCTCTGGGCTGTATGGCTCTCTCCAGTGGGGCCCCACACTAATTCATTCCTACAGCTGATGAAATACATTTGTTATGTTACACTACATTTATTACACTATATTTTATTTATTATATCATGCTACATTACATTATATCATAGCTAGCTATGTACTAACATTACATGAGGGCTGCCCAGGTGGCGCTAGCAGTCAAGAACCTGTAGGCCAATGTAGGAGACGTAAGAGACGTGGGTTTGATCCCTGGGTCGGGAAGATCCCCTGGAGGAGGGCACGGCAACCCACTCCAGTATTCTTGCCTGGAGAATTCCCATGGATGGAAGAGCCTGGCGGGCTACTGTCCATGGGGTGGAAAGAGACACGACTAAAGTGACTTAGCCCACAAGACTTGGCACATTACTTCATGTTATGTTACAGCACATTACATTATAGTTAGCTTTGTACTTGGGTTTCATTATAGGACACAATGATAAGTTCAGTATACTATCAGTACACTGTATTATGGCTAGCTGTGTGCTTGTGTGTCTTTCTTAAGGGCTCTGAACTTTTTAAGGACACAAGCTGAGTTTAATTTCTCTTTGAATCCCCGGTGCCAAGCACCTCAATTCACACAGACTAGATGCTAAAACTATTTTTTTATTAAAAAAATATTTTCTCAGTTACTTGCTGCACCTTGCACTCTTTGAGACAATAGCTACATCGCGGGGCGAGGTGGTTCTACTTGCTGTGGCTGAATAGTTCTAGACTCACAGAAGGCCCAGGAAAATAAGGATATTTTTGGAAAGCCTGAAAGCGTTACAGAATTAAGAGGAAAAATCAAATTCACCATCTTTGAAACCGTTGCCATAGAAACTCAGCACAACGCAGCAGGAGAAAACACTGTCTCGTCAGAACCCATCATCTTTGATTACGAAAAATAAAGAGAACACTTGCCTTGGAGGCAGGAAAGCCAGACAGCATTGTGGGGTTCCAGACTTCCGGGACCCTGTCCACAGTGAGAACTCGGAGGCCATCACTTGTTTTTAGAGGAGGCTGGCTAAGAACCTTGAGGAGAAACAGCCAAGACCAGTTCAAGTTGATGCTACTTTACTGACTATTTGCAGCTGAGCAAACACAAAACAATGGGGAGTTTTGAAATTCTCCCTGAGGGAACAGCAGGCAAAGGTTGCCATAAATTAGTACCTATTCTGCCCCAGTGGATTCAATAGCATCTTCTGAGTAATTCCATAGCATCTCAACAATCAACTGAGAGTCCCCTGTGGGGGCCTTCATGTATCAAATTCTCTTTATCCAGTAGAATAAAATCTCAGGGCCTGAGGGTGATGGCAAGAAATTTATGCTACTGTTCATTCATTCATTCATTGGCTAAACAAGCATCTACTATTTGCCAGGGGGCAGGGGCGAAAGCCTGAGGTGCAAAGAGAAAAAACATGTGATCCCCATTTTGGAGGAAGAGAGAAGGAGAAAGGGAAAGACAGAAAAGGTGGGAGAAAGAGAGGGAGGGAGAGAGGCAGGGACAGAATTAACTAATGAAATAACATTTGAATAGAGTGCGTTCTACATCAGGGAGCGCGTGCATACCGCAGAGAAGGCAGGATGGGGACAGCACACCAGCACCTTTACCCCCATAAGTGGGTCCTTTTGGATGATTTTTAAAACCTCCCCTCCTCTATGTGACAAAATGACAAAATCATTTTCAGAGTACTCACGACAAGAAACAAATAACAACAGCCTTGGCAGGAGAGACTGGGATCTCCATGGCATGTTTTTAACGTTTTAAGACATCAGAGTCTCCTTCAACCTATAAAGGTCCCAGCGAATCGCCACACCCCTCCTCCCCAGGGACACCTGTGTGTGCAGGAAAAAGGGGCAGACACAGCACAAGACAAGGCATGACTAATGTCCTGAGAAGCTTCCAGAAGGTTTTCACGAGGAGCTGTCCCTTGATACGGGTCCTAATAGATGGACAGGGAGGAGTCTGTCAGGCAGAGAGAAAGGATTGATCTGTCCAAATTCTTCTGATATTATGAGATAGGAACTAGTTCATAGCAATCTCATCCCATCCTTCATTGACTGTGTCGGGTACCATCTTGGAAAGCTGGCGGTGGCTCCCACCAGCCCACTCAGGACACGTAAACTCGCAATGACAGGTGTTCCTGTCTGAAGACAAAGTCTCTTCTCGTCCATTGAGAAGCCGTGTTGAAGCCTCCTGCCTGGGCACAGGAGAGAAAGGGAGCCCAGTGTGTTGTGAAGAAAACAGGGCAGAGAAGATACAAGCAAGTGAAAGTGAAGTAGCTCCGTCGTGTCTGACTCTTTGGGACCCCATGGACTGTAGCCCACCAGGCTCCTCCATCCATGGGATTTTCCAGGCAAGAATACTGGAGTGGGTTGCCATTTCCTTCTCCAGGAAGTCTTGCCGACCCAGGGATTGAACCTGGGTCTCCCTCCAGCCACCAGGGAAGTCGAAAATATAAGAGGCTGAGGCAAAATGCCTAATTCCTTCCAGAGGGCATGGCAGGTCCAGAGTGGCCTGAACAGAGTCCCAGAGTGCCAGGAAAGCAAGTCTAGACCCAGGCGTGACTCTGTCATTCCCCCAAAGTCCCCACCGTCCTGTTTTTGGATCAAGAGGACTTTTTAACTGCTCACAAGGAAGCTTAATTCCTGATCAGCTGGCAAGGCCAAGAGGGCTACTCCATCGTGATCCTCTGTCCTCCAGGGTAACATCCACCATCCTCAGGCTTGCGGGGACCAGAAGAGCTGGGACCTTGTCCACAACTGCAAATCAACAGGTGCTTAAGAACCTCTCTGGCCTCAGCTCAACAAACAAACATCTCTCACCTCCTGACCGCCGCTTCATAACCTCCCACAGTTTTTTTTTTTTTTTTTTTTTTTACAGCAGATTAAAATTTTTTCTTTCTATGCACTAACAGTCATGGTTTTACTGTGTACGGACACCTTCTTGTTTTGAGATTCAGAAGCACTTGTGCTATCTTTTCCTGCTTTGCACATAGTAGGTACTCAATATAATACTCACTGGCTTGTTTGGGCAAAATCAAGTCTGTATTACGTGCCACAGGAAACCTGTCTGTTGGAGAGAAGTCATCTTAGAAATGAGATTGTATTCTTCCCAAGAGTATTTAAGGACACTCCAAGGCTAACAAGGGCCAGGGTGCCCCAAGAAAGCATTTCAGTCCTCCGTGGAAAAACCCTGGTTCAGTTTCAGCTTAAAAGCTTGGGAAAGGGATCTGGGCTTATTTCCTGCAAGATCTGACAAGGATGCCACTCTGAGGATTGGTGTTAAGAGAATCTGATTGTCACTAGCAGCTGGAGGGAAGGGAGGAGAGAGGGAGGAGGAAATTTGCTCTAAGAAGCAGCAGAAAATGCCTCCTTTTCCATCAAAAAAGACAGTCCTCTTGTTTCAAATGAGTAATGTAAAAACACACACAGGTTCATGTGCTCAGTCGTGTCTGATTCTTTACGACCCCGTGGACTGTAGCCCGCCAGGCTCCTCTGTCCATGGGATTTTCCATGCAAGAATATTGGACTGGGTTGCCATTTCCTTCTCCAGGGGATCTTCCCAACCCAGGTATCAAACCTGTATCTCCCGTAGCCCCTGCGTTGGCAGGTAGATTCTTTATCACTGAGCCACTTAAGAAACCTGAAGAGTCACACGGGTGACTGTAATCTCCATGTCAGCTTTTGCAACATACAGGCAAGAAAGAAGAGCAGATAAATGAGAGGGTGAGTAAGACAAAGAAACACTGGTCCTTTTAGCTTTCTGTCCTGATGAATTGGGAACAATCAAAGACCGTGACACTCATCACATAAGTGAAGTGGGAAGAAGGGCTGGGGTTTGGGCCGGGGTGCAGATTCAGGCACTGTCTCCCATGGAGGGTGTGGCCACAGGCATACCACCTTGCCCCAAGCCCATTTTCTTCACCTAACCTGTGGGGCCACCCCGGACTGCCAGACCATGGGGAAGTTCAGAGATACACAACAGGCACTCTGTAAGGGAAGTGACTTGTTGGAGAGAAACAGTGAGCAGATAACAAAGCTGCCTGCCAGGGCTTTTGACTTCAAAAGGTGCCAGAGGTCCAAGGCAGCTGGAGAGAGGATTTATCATCAGGGATTTTCCCTGATAGCTCGGTTGGTAAAGAATCCGCTTGCAGTGCAGGAGGCCCCAGTTCGATTCCTGGGTCAGGAAGATCCCCTGGAGAAGGGAAAGCCTACCCACTCCAGTATGCTAGCCTGGAGAATTTCATGGACTGTATAGTCTATGGGGTCACAAAGAGTCGGACACGACTGAGCGACTTTCACTTTCACTTTTATCATTAAGGAGATGTGTTGTGACAGAAGACTCAGTGGTGGAGGAATTATCTCTTTGAGAATGAGTGAGAAAGCTGGGGAATTGTGCCAGGCCGTTCATTTCTTTAAATCTTGTTCACCCGCAGGCGTCATCTGTTACATACTGGCTACACTGTGGCTAACAGGTTCTACTTAAAAGAAAACACAGTAAATTAAACACACACCCACAAGCATCACATTTGCTACTATAGCTCAGATGCTCTTCACACCCAGCCCAAGCAACAGACCGCTCTGGGCTGTCCTGGTGGCCCCGTTTGCTGCTTGTCACTTAACCAAGAACAGGCAGCTCTTTAAGCGAACTCACCGACTTATACCTGGGGCAACAACACACAGGCCCAATGGCAAGATTATAAAAAAAAAAAAAAAAGATTATAACATCTCAGCTACCCCAGCAGACAGAAAGGGCAGGACGTGGGCTCGGGCCGTCCGGATTTCAACATCCGCTTTGGCTACCAGAGAGCTGTGTGACCAGAGACGAATCCCTCACCCTCTCTGAGCCCTATTTTTCTCAGCCGTAAGATGGGACCAACGAGGGCACTTCCCTCCTTGGGATGCTGTGAGGACTTCATGAGCTTTCAGATATAGAGACCTGAGCTCAATGCTTGGCCCAGGGTGTCAAGCACAGGGCCGGGCACCACGTGGTTACTAATTTAATAAGCAACCGACTTTCTAGAGCAATGGTTGTTACTACTACTATTATTAGCAGTAGTAGTTGGTGGTTCTTGCCACTTTATTTTTACTACTTTAAGATGGTGCATCTCTGAAAAGAACTTTTTCAAACTTTGGAATTAGGAGCTCAGTATTTTCCTTCCAACTCTAGAATCTGTAGCAAACAAGCAATGAGCTGGGGAAATGGGCTGGAGGGGTGTGCTGGGGCATCCGGGAACCCTTGGCTCACTCCCTCCCCCAGAGAGCATCTTGGACCCTCTGATGTTTGGGGGATGGACGGGATGGAGGGTTTATTCCTCTTTGGACGGATGTGTGTTGACTGGCTGGTGGTGGGCAGATTCCCTGGGGCTGGTGGTGAGGGGGAGGGAACAGATGCCTGGCTGGGGAGGAAAGTAAGTGTGTGGGTGAGGCAGGAGGAGGGGAAGAAAGACAGAGGGCGAGCCGAGCCCCGAATTCCCAGCTCAAAGCAAGACAGAATGTGGGGGATGCAAACCAGCTGCTAGAATAAACTCAACCTACAGAGAAACATCAATAACCTCAGATATGCAGATGACACCACCCTTATGGCAGAAAGTGAAGAAGAACTAAAGAGCCTCTTGATGAAAGTGAAAGAGGAGAATGAAGAAATTGGCTTAAAACTCAACATTCAGAAAACTAAGATCATGGCATCTGGTCCCATCACTTCATGGCAAATAGATGGGGAAACAATGGGAACAGTGAGAGACTTTATTTTGGGGGCTCCAAAATGACTGCAGATGGTGACTGCAGCCATGAAATTAAAAGATGCTTGCTCCTTGTAAGAAAAGCTATGACCAACCTAGACAGCATATTAAAAAGCAGAGACATTACTTTACCAACAAAGGTACATCTAGTCTAAGCTATGGTTTTTCCAGTGGTCACATATGGATGTGAGAGTTGGACTATAAAGAATACTGAGCACCGAAGAATTGATGCTTTTGAACTGTGGTGTTGGAGAAGACTCTTGAGAGTCCCTTGGATTGCAAGATGATCCAATCAGTCCATCCTAAAGGAAATCAGTCCTGAATATTCATTGGAAGGACTGATGCTGAAGCTGAAACTCCAATACTTTGGCCACCTGATACGAAGAACTGCTGCTGCTGCTGCTGCTAAGTCGCTTCAGTCGTGTCCGACTCTATGCGACCCCATAGACGACAGCCCACCAGGCTCCCCCATCCCTGGGATCCTCCAGGCAAGAACACTGGAGTGGGTTGCCATTTCCTTCTCCAATGCATGAAAGTGAAAAGTGAAAGTGAAGTCACTCAGTCGCTCTTAGTGACCCCATGGACTGCAGCCCACCAGGCTCCTCCATCCATGGGATTTTCCAGGCAAGAGTACTGGAGTGGGGTGCCATTGCCTTCTCCGGATGCGAAGAACTGACTCATTGGAAAAGACCCTGATGTTGGGAAAGATTGAAGACGGGAGAAGGGGATGATAGAGGATGAGATGGCTGGATGGCATCACCGACGTGATGGATGAGAGTTTGAGTAGGCTCCAGGAGTTGGTGATGGACAGGGAAGCCTGGCGTGCTGCAGTCCAAGGGATCGCAAAGAGTTGGACACGACTGAGCGACTGAACTTACGTACTGTTTATCCATGAGACCAACAAGCACGTACAACACTGGAAGCTTCTACACCTTGCAAAGCGCATCTCCACTGGCTCTGCCCTTTCAGTGCTTGTGGTGTAACACAGGGCCACTCTCCATCGGTACCGGCCAAGAGACAGTGGCTTTGGGGGACAAGGACTTGCCTGAGGGCCCCAGTGAGCGTGGTGGTGGTGGTGGGGCGCAGCTCAGAACCAGATCTGCTACTTCTGCCTTCATGCCATCCCCATGCCCTGCCCTGGGGATGGGCTGGAAAGAATGACACAGCCTGGGCCACGGGGGCTGCACCTGACATCTGCCTGCACCCATGCCAGCCCAGCGATGGGAAGGAGCAGCGCCAAGTTGATGGAACAGGAGAGCACTGCCTCGGGGTTCAGGGCACCTGGCTTCCTGGAGATGGTTTCTGAACCTGGCCTTGAAGCAGAGGGCATTCCGGGGAAAGCACAAAGGGTTCGGGCAGCATCTGGTTGAAGCAGGAACCAGGAAGGTGGGTGCGAGGCCCCAGGTGAGAGAGGCTGCCTGGGTCTATTCATAAGGAGGGAGGGTCAGCCCAAGTATTGGGATGTTATCTCACGGGCCAGCATTTCCAGCATCACATGGAAATCTCTGCAGCATGCTTGAGTGCCGGGCTGTGTGGGAAAAACTAAAAGTTAACCTCGATTAAAACCTGTTCCAATAAATCCTGCTCTGCTTTAAAGTGTTCTCAGAGCAGGTGAAGGATTAGAGCCTCTTAAGAAGTCTCAAACAAGGAGACAGACATTTAAAACCCCTGGCAGCATTTTAATAAGTTGCATAGTCTTCGATAAACCAATATTCACAAGGCTTTTAAAAGTCAGAAGGGAGAGTTAAGGGTTGGGGGTCAGGGGAGAGGCAGGCAGCGATGATGTCACTAAGGGACCTCCTTCCAGTGGATAAAGCATTACTGGAACAGAGCACAGCTATTTTTTTCCAGGAGACAAAAGGTGTGAGTAAGCTGTGTGCAAAAAAGGGAGGCTAACTCTTCTGTGTGAAACAGGGATGCGGAGAAGTGGTCGAGTGAGAAGGATGTACCCCAAGAACTACTGGCAAGGATGGGGGGACAGTGAGAGTAGCAGGTAACAAGGATCAAGTCCTTGGGGGACACTATCTGGGAGAGGACATAAGGAAATGTTCCACTTCTTGATCTGGGGGGCAGTTACGGGGGTGTCTACATATGTATGTTGGGATCCCCAAGAGCAACCCACATTTGTATGTTGGGATCCCCAAGAGCAACCCACATTCAGTGATTCTCTGGGAGGAGGCATGGTCCCCACTTATTACAGCACAGGACACAATGCCAAACCAGCAAAGAGAAAGGGCACGTGGAGTGAAGAGGTCACAGGAAACCAGGGACAAGCTTTGAAGCCTCCCTTCCAGTGGAGTCACACAAGATGATCCTAATTCCCCAGCAACAGGTTGTGATCAAACATCTAAGAAGTAGTCAACTCAAGTTAGTGCCCAGGGTGGACCCAATCCCAGACTCCCAGAAGGAAAGCAGGCACTCCACACAAACTGTATTATTTGCACGAACAGCGTAGGCACAGAGAACCATCCTTATCAGTCAGAATCATGGGGACCCCGACCCAGGGCCAACTTTGTAAGCAAAGCTTTCCCAGGATGGCAATCAGGCTTGCTATGTAAATTATCTGCACGATGTGTAGATTCGTTGGTCTGGGCGCTTAAGAGTCATGTTCTGTATTGCCTGTAAGTTATGCTTCAATTAAAAAAACAAACCCAGAAACAAACAATAAAATAGAATCCGCAGCTGTCTGCATGAAATTTGAGAGACACTGGGCTTCTAATCGTGGTTTGAACAGATAAAAGATTATCTAATATTTACGTAAGTTACCATTATGTTTAAGTTAAAACTGGACCGATCTTGTATCGTGTCCTCAAAAAGTCAAGCTTCTATTTACCAAGAAAAGCTGCCAGCTTTGCTGTTATAATGACTCTTTTGTTTTCACAGTTCTAAGGACTGCTGACTTATAACCTTGAGTCCATGGATATTTGTTATCATTTGTTAGAATATTTGCTGTAGAAAACTGTGGGCACCCAAGGTTATGAACTGTTTGCTTCAGAAGGATTTTTGCACCAACCCAGCTGTAAGTAGCCTGCTGATGGCTAATTTCCTAAACTGGTAAGAATGAGCTCAGTGGGGATGGTGCTGCTTGAATTAAAATCAGGACCACAGCTAACAGCTTTTGCTGCCTGGCACACAATTATTTTGCAAGTAAAATAGTGTGGCTGACAGATGAGCTTTCAAATGCAATGTTGATTCTCACCCTTCTCAGCACCACCCTTGACCTCCAGAAGGAGCTGAAAAATGGGAACTGATCATGGTATTTAAGATGATGTTCTGGGAGGAGGGGCTGGCCTGAGTAGGGGGCAGCTGTGGTCCGGCTAGTCAGAGGGAGCACAGGGCAGTCAGCAGGTCCAAGCGTGGGTGATGAGTGAGCCCAATGCTATGGGTCTGTATCCTTGAAATAGTGATGGCACACCGCCCTTCCCATCCCTGGGCTTCCCTTCCTTTGTTTTTCAGTGCTCAAGTCATGTCTGACTCTTCATGACCCCATGGACTGTAGCATGCCAGGTTTCCCTATCCTTCAACATCTCCGGAGTTTGCTCAAACTCATGTCCATTGACTGAGTCAATGATGCCATCTCATCCTCTGTCACTCCCTTCTAGATAATGCTCACCCCGAGGTCTATGCCAGGAGCTGGACCCTTGATCTTCCTCATCCGTATTCAACCCTTCCAGACCAAAGTCATTTGTTCAGTTGTACAGGCAAGGAGACACGTGTGGAGCCCGAGGCGGCTCAAGGCATGTGCCAGCCTGGATGGTGGAACCAGAATTTGAAGGCAGGTGCATCTTCCTCCAAAAGCAGAAGCCTAGCTGGGACAGGGAATGCAGGAGAGCAACATGTTCCCCCAAACCGGAGGCTTTTCAGGGGACTGTGAGCCTGGGACCCTTGTCAAGGTTGATGAAAAGAAGGTAGAGGTGGAGCAGGTGGCCTAAGGCGGCACCTCTTCTAGAGGCCAGTTCCCACCCAGGGGGCACACCGTGCCCTGGGCTCAGCCCTGCAACCCCAAAGCTGTCACCTGCAGACCGTGCTGGCTCTGTGGATGCAGCCCCCAGGCCAAGCTGCTCCTGGGGCAGCAGGATGCATGCAAGCGTGTGATGCACAACCCGAGCTCCTGTCTCACTCTCCGTCTTCGATTCTCCTGCCTGATTGGAGAACCAACGCTCCCAGGAGGCAAATGCCCCAGAGCAGACACCCAGAGTCTCAGGCAGGAGCTCAGGCCAAGTCCTGAGTGAACCTGGTGGGCACAGGGCCCCCCGGGCTCAGAGCTGGCCTCTGACAGTGGGCCTTGTGCATTACAGAGGGGGACAGCAAGGGGGACAAAGGAAGGGGTTCTGAGCCTCACCCAGTGGGAGGAGAAGATGGGAGGGACAACCCAGACTTCACCTCTGTCCTGGCCTCCCCTCCTTCCTTCCGTCCTTCCTTGCTGAGGAGCCCTCACTGCCCCAATGTCAACTTTTGGGTGCTCCAAACCACACTGAACCTGAACTGGCTGGAATCCAGAAATTACACAGCTCAGGGACCTGTCAGCCTGTTCCCTCCCAAGCCTGTGACCACATCAGAGCTGTCGCCACCTACAAGGAGGGCTCAAGTGTCCAGAAGCAGAGCAGCAGGAGAGGAAGCCCCATAACGGCAGGCTTGAGATGCCACCTCCTCCAGAAAGTCCTCCTAGATGCTGCTTGCGGTGTCTCTGCTCTGTGGCCCAGCCCGCCCTTCTCTCTGAGTACTGTCAGCTCTCTTGGCTTCTCCACTCTCCCTCCGCATGGCTGGCCTTGGTGACAAAGACTGTCCTCATCACCTCTTCTCTCAATTCCCAGCAGGGAGCCAGCCAAGCCCAGCGTGACCATTGAATGAGTTAAGTGGATTAAGGAATGAAAACAAGGCTTGGCAGGAAGCCCAGAGTGGCATCTTCTGCTTATTCTGTGGTCCGAGTGCCTTTGCTCTACGGGCCTGGGGACTCGTCCGAAGGACCCACAGGTGTCCTGCCTCCTGTCCTCAGTCCAGCTGTCATCTGCCAGCCCCCTTACTTCTCTGCACGCAGAGCACACCCTTCAGATGCGGCTCAGGACCTTCCCGGGCACTCGCCAGACGTTTTCTCAGCTCCCACAGAGCGGCTCCCTGTGTGTCCCACCTGCTTCCATTATTATCCCTGTCTACACCTTCAGAATGGCTGGGATCCAGCCTGGCCTGGAGATTGCATCCTGTGTGTCTAGAGGGGGCCCAATTCTCCCCTCTGAACCTTGGTTTCTGCTTTGAAAACAAAGGTGGTAACCCCTGCTCCCCTCTCTCTGGACTCCAAGCTCTGTGTTGCAAATCATGGTGGAAATGTGAGGTCACCCATTACTGCCACACTCTGATTCTCTGCACTGAGCTCAGATCAAAAAACCAACCAGGCCCAACTGCAGAGCTGCTGAGCCCAGGGAGGAAGCCAAGAGAGAGAATCCGCGGCTGCCTGGTGGCCGGTTCAAATCCCAGTCCACTACTTCCTTCACCTCCCTGAGCCTCAGTTGCTTCATTTGAAAAATGGGCAGAATTGAATTTCTACTTGAGACTTCAATGGTGAGCCCTGGTTGTGTTGATCCAGGTCAGCAAGAACCTGGCACCTGGCAAACAGCAAGTGTCATCATGGTCAGGACAGTCACAGCGACCTAAGGGACCGCCAGCTCCTGGACGGTCCATTCCCCCAGCCCAGGTCATGGGACTTGAGAGACAGAAAGCGCCTCCTTTGTGATGGATCCAGGACACGGAGGCCACATCCCCCCCAACCCCACTCCCCAGACTATCCACTTAATTTTCCCAACAGGAAGTATGAAAAATGGACTTGGCTCCCCGCGGACCCAGTAAACATCATTTGTCAGGAGGAGTTGAGCAGATTTTGCTTTTGCAGAAGTGCTGCTCCTTCCTGTCTGCCCATGGGACGGTCCACCTTGCTTGCCACTGGGGTGCCATGAGCTACAGGGTCCAGCAACCTGAGTTACTCTAGCAGCTCCGAGAACATCCCAAGGACTAATCTCTGGGTCAGGGACAGAGCAACAGGCAGCTCCAGCCGTCGGGACCTGCCTGCAGCCCACTTTAAAAACCTTGCGTGCTCCTCTGGCCCACCCAATATGCCGAGTGTGTTACGTCTCTACTTGCTACATCTTCAATACACAGGGCCCTCTCTGAAGCCAGCAGCCTTGCTGACTGACCAGCTGGGAGCTGGGAGGGCCCCTGAACGCTGACCAGGGTCCTGGGCCAGGCATGGTGACGAGTGTTTTCACCGAACATGGTGGAAAGAGGTGTGACGGGTTGGTATCACTCACAGTGCGGTGCAGAGAACTAAAGCGCCTTGTCCAGGTCACACACAGCCAGGAAGGCTAAAGAGAATCTGGACCAGGATCCCTTGACCTTGATTCCAGAGTCTTCCATCTCTCCACCTAGTAAGAGATTTTGTGGTCCTACCATCCCATCCCATTTTCCTAGATCAAGAAAGAGAAAATAATGCAATCTCATAATAGGCACCATTTCCTGACCTGGCTCCACATGGCCTTGTCTGATCCTCCCAAGGATCAGACTCCTTAAAGCAGGAAAGGCCATCATCATCCCACTTTAGAGATGAGGAAACTGAGGCTCAGGAAGCCATATGACATGCTGGAATCTTCCAGCTGGTTTCAAACTCATGATTCAAACCCAGGTCTGCCTGACTCTGCATCTCAAACCCTTCACCATCAAGCTACACTGAGTTCCTCAATGGAGCCCAGAGAGGGGGTGTTAATCACCCCGCCCCAGGGTCACACAGTAGGTGAACAGGTCTCCACCACCAAGGCCAGAAAGCAGGTCTCCGCAGTTTCAAGCTCCTCAACTCTGGCCCCACAGAAGGATGCCTTGGGGAGTTAGTGTACCCCCTGTGGGAGGCAGAGCACAGAGGGTCCTGCCCCGGTGAATGCCCATAAACAGCTACTGAGCGCTGCCGGCATGCTGAGCAATCTGCAAGGAGCCTGCAAAATAAGCTCACACCCCCAGCCTTCTTTGTTTTGCTGTTCCTCATCAGCTCCCTCCAAGGAGCAGCTACAGGGGCCCCTTTGCTCACCAGGCAGCAAGCTCCTGTCTTCAGCCCCACACCGTGTTGGGCAGCCTCAGGCTACTAAAACGAACAGGCATCCTAATGGCTCCGCTGAGCGCTTGACACATGTGTTCCACACTCCATTTATCACCTTTCGTTCTTCCTTCAGTCCCGTGAGGTGGGTTCTGTGTTACAGATGAGGAAGCTGAGGCTCAGACACTAACCCATTCAGGTCTGGGAGCCCTGATGTGATCCAGGCTCTGCCCTCTCTGCCCCAGACCCCTCGTCCCCAGCTTCCCAGGTCCTCGCCACTGGCCAGTGGGCTCAGGGCTAGGACTGCGTACTCTATCCCATCTGACAAGAGCCCTGAGGACCAGGTCGGGGGTGGGAGACGGTAACGATGGAGGGGAAAGGAAGACCTCCAGATAATGGTGACTGCAGATGCGGTGACTTCTCTCCGTGGTCTGCTTGATACCAGGCACAGCAAGGGTGCTTTGAGGATACGACTACACAAAATTCCTTAGCACTCTGGGAAAGTAGGAATTATGCCTTTTTCTGGCTATAGAAACTGAAGATCAGAGAGGCTAGGAATTTGCTGAAGGTGGCACAGCAGCTCTGGAATGGCCAAGGGAGATGCAAGCCCAGATCTGTGCAGTGTCTAGGGATAAGTATAAACACAATGTTGGGAGACAATTCTTGAGTCTTTGTGTTCCGCCTGCTTTCTCAGTAAAGGCATGCCAGCTCTTGTTCCGGACTATCTTTTCAATGTCTGCACAGCAATGATATTTGGACAGCAAGCTTAATCTCCTATGAAAGAGACAACAACAGCATCCCCCTTGGGGCAGAGAGAACATTTGTTCCCCAACCAGGATGATTATCCCCCTCTGAGACAATCAGATCTCCCTCTGAGACAAAGGACAAAGGTTAAGCAGGTTTGCTAGCAGCTCCTTCGAAAGAGCAGGGTTTCCTAAGCATGGGGCTGCTCACTGTTACACAAACCCACTGCACAGAATCCACCAGGGCTCTGCCCAGCCCCTGTGGGCCTTGCGGCGCACCGAGGTGAACGTGATGGTCATGCTGCTGACTCTGCTGTGAGCAATAAAGCCCCCTGTCTGGAAGGCTCACATCTTGGGTCAGCATCTTTTACATCGTGGCAGGCTAGCTTGCAAACAAGGTAAAATTTCAGACCCTTCACAGCTCTTGACATATCTGTGCTGAAGTTCAAAAAAATCAGTTGCACAAATTCTGGAAGGGAGAACTGCTGAAGAGCAGCACTCAGGAAAGATGGACCATTCATTAGCATGCGGTAAAGATATAGCATTGCACAGGGCAAGATTCAGCGTCCAGGGGCCATATTAATGGGTATATCAGAGCTAGATCCAAGGAGGTGATAGATTCTTCTAGAGCATCATATCTTGTTCTGAGAAGAAGACAGAGTCTGACCTTGTGAAGATTCCAGAGAGATAAGTCATTTGGAAACACAGTTGAAGGAAATGGCCACATTTAATACAAAAAAAGAAAAAGGATGATGCAGGAGGAGGATTACAGGATGATGGTTCAAACATAATAATTATTATTGGGACTTATGCAATCCTATACAGTTTTACATTCATCATCTCGTTTCATTCTCCTGCCTATGCTGTGAGATGATGATACTACTCCCATTTAACAGACAGAAAAACTGAGGCTCTAAGAAGTTCAGCATCTCACTGCAAGTCATGAGGGGCAGAGCCAGGCCTGGAACTCGGGCATTTGGCCTCCCCATCTCAGATGCTCTCTGTGGCCCTAGAGAGTCACAGAACAGGCTACCAAGTGCAGACAGGATTAGACTCTCTTCTGAGGGCCAATGGGCAGAGTTAAAGGGAAGAAGATTTTTGACTCAAGAGAGGAAGTTCATAATGAGGAATGTCCATTTACTGACCCCTTCCTGGTGCCACATTACCATATTGAAGTCTCAAAATCCTGACTGATCATAACTTATCACAATGACCGTCATCCCGCTGCACAATTGAGAACGCCGGGGCTTTGGAGAAACGGAGTGTTTCCCCAGATGCACGGTGGCTGGGCCACGTCGGAGCCCAACGCTACATGCCTCCCGTGGAAGTCACTGCCTTGTGAGGTGGTATGAGCTCCCCGTGATGAAGACACACAGAGGGTGACTCAATCTTCCCAGGGATGCTGGGGAGGGAAGCTGGCGTTTCATGGCAGATCTGCCCAGGTTACCTGGCCAGGGTTCTAGAGCGATGCAAACACACGAGTAAGAACTCACACACACTCGGCTGAGGCAGGAGGCGCCCTGGGGTGGAAGAAGAAGGTGGCGGATGCACTTGAAGATAAACTTGAGTCCTTGCTGAGGGTGCTCGATGCTGCACAAGCCCTCTGTGAGGGCCCATCACACACGCATTTCAGAGAGGGTAGCCAGGCTCAGAGAGCCCGCGGGTTTGGCCCAAAGTTACCCAGGCAGGAAGGGCTAAGACAGGATGTCTTGTGCTGAATGGAATACCCTAGTCCTGGGCCCCACAGGTGGCAGACACTCTGCAGGGGCCAAGGGAGGGTGGTGGGGCCTGGGAGTTTGAAGGACAAGGTGTAGGGTGCAGTGGCAAAGACTGGGTGTTGTCAGTAACCGGCACCTTCGGGGAAGGTACAGTGCAGACCAAGAAGCAAGGCCCCAGAGGCTGATGCAGCACACGGTTTTCCACCCAGCTCAGGCTTTTATTGATTCCTTGCTCTCTTTTGATTCATTTATTATTTATTTACCAGCTCTGTCCCTGGGACTAGGCAGCAGCAACCTGGCATAAATGAGACACAAACATTTGCCTTCAGGGATCCTCAGACACAGGGATGCTCTGATGGAGACCAGGATGGAGTCTCGGGGGCTCAGAGGAGGAAAGAGGGCTGATCCCTTCCAGAGGGAGCAAGCCCCCCGCCCCGCCCCCAGCCCTTCGCAGGCTCTTTCAGGCTCCTGTGGGCTCTGCCTTCGCCTCTGGTGCCAGCCTGTCTGAGCTCTGGAAGAGCTTGCTTCAGCCACAATCCACTCTGCCCACACAGGCCACTGGGGAGGAAGACCCAGGCTAATAGAGGGCTGGGCTGCGGAGGTTTGTGACACAGAATCACACCTGCCTGGGGCTTGGGCCCCTCTCCACTTTCCGCTTCAATACTCTGCAATCCATCAGCTGTCACTCAGCATTGGTACCCGGGCCCTGGGCTCAGATCCGGCTTGTCTCAGTGCTTCCTGCCTAGCGACTTCGGGTCAGACCCTCGGGCTCCCTGAAATGGGCGCGTGATAGCCCTGCTCTCATAGGGACATCACGCAGCACAGATCCTGGCCCTCAGCAGGTGCCCAAGTTCACCAGCACCACCTGCCCCTTCTTCTTCCATCCGAGGGTGGCTCCTGCCTCACCTGTGAGCTGAGACTGAACGTGAACGACTTGTGAAAGCGAAAGTTTTAGTCGTTCAGTCGTGTCCATCTCTTTGCCACCCCATGGACTATAGCCCGCCAGGCTCCTCTGTCCATGGGATTATCCAGGCAAGAATACTGGAGTGGGTTGCCATTCCCTCCTCCAGGGGACCTTCCCTACCCAGAGATCGAACCCGGGTTCTCCTGCATTGCAGGCAGATTCTTTACCATCTGAGCCTCCAGGGAAGCCTGTGTTTTTAATTCATGCTCACATGATGTTGGTGAGGGTGACAGAGATGACGGAGGCTGGTGATAACTTCTTTTTGGCTCCTTGACATCCCCCAACACAGCACGGGAGATGTTCCATGGCATGCTGCCTGCATCCCACCCACCCCCTCTACCTGACTGATGTGGTTGCTGGGATATGCAGCGGGGTCAGGTGGAATCTCTGGTGGGAGTGAAGAAGGGTTGGCAGGATGTCAGGGAGGGGGCAGGAGATGCAGGCAGCAGAGCCTCAGCTCAGGGCAGAGCGGCGGGGGTGCAGGGGGCTGGGGAAGGCATTAGTCACCTCCCTGAGGTCCCCCTCAAAGCTGCTGGAAGCCAAGCCTTAATACATTTCTAATCACCTCCCAGACCTCCGTGTTGAGGAGATGGATAAGAAGCTGTAATGGGGTCTGGAGAGGACTAATGGTCCCACCTGCTGGCTGCCACCCTGGGTGGGCCTGGGGCCAGAGCAACCTGCTCCCCACCGCCTCACTTTCATCCTCCCGGGGAAGGAGGCTCCTCCGAGTCTAGGTCCCTGGGATGGAGGCGAGAGGGAACCGGCCCTGCTCACGAGGCCGTGCAACTCCCGGCTGCCAGACTCGAGCCCTGGATGACTACCTGGCTCTCTCAATGCCCTGTGGAGTATTCTGTCACAGGACTCGCTGAAGGAACGCAAGTGGGAGTGCCATGCAGAAAGGAACTGGGGCAGTCCAGGCACGTTCTGGCGAAGTCTGGTATCAGAGATTCACCTGTGAGGTTACGTTTTACAGCATTCACAAGAAAGAAGTGCAGATCAAGGTTCCATAGCGGGGAGTGGGGAGGCAGTGGACCAGATTCAGACTTAGCACTATATTCCTTCTCCCCAATGGGAGGAAAGGAGTAAGGATGAAACATACTTGTTAAAAACACAGGGTTAGGAAAACTCTGCTTCCAGCCAAGATGAAGAAACAGGGACTAGATCTACCCTCCCAAGGGAAACAATAAAAAAGAACAAAACACAGGGCAATATTTTTCAAGACACTGGACATCAGGCAGTGAGGGACAGTGACCCTTGAGAGATGGGGAACAAGGCAAGAAAGCCCTGTCGTTGACTGTGTTTACTGCCTGGGAAGTTTCCAGGCCGTGGAGCAGGAAAGGGGAATCCAGATGGAGCCTGGGGGACTCAGGCATTGAAGAGATGGCACTGAGCGTCTGGGGAGCCAGGGGGCAGCTGGAGAACCAGGAGGCAGAGGGTGGAGAGGAGAGAGCTGAACAGAGATCTGTAAAAAGCCCACGCAAATATTTAGCAGAGGACTGGTGAGCACAGGTAGCAGCAAAAAAATAAAAAAAATCACCAGAAAAGATGACAGGGAATAATGCCCGGCATTCACACAGGCCAGAAATAGTACCTGTTTCCACCAGCCATTTTGAAAACTCTCATAATTCATAGGGTATTGAGAAGAACACGCAGAGCAGCCTTACCTCGGTAATGGGAAAATATTACTCTTGGACTAAAGACGCCTCTGGTCCTGCCTAACGCATCTTAAAAGCAAGACCCGAAAGGACCAAACTGTTTCCAAGTCATATAAGTGCATCTCAGAACAAAGCTTGAGAACATTTACAGGAATACGAAAACATCTAGCATCCAACTAGGTAAAATTCACAATGTTCGGCATCCAATCAAAAATTGTCAGGCATGAAAAGCAGCAGGAAAATGTGATTCATGAGAAGGGAAAGCCATCAATCAAAACCAACCCAGAGCGGAAGCAGATTTAGAATCAGTATATGAAGACATTTGAACATTGTTATAATGGTATCCCATATGTTCAAAGAGCTGTGGGGAAAACTGAGCATGTTAAGAAGAGGATGAAAATACAAAAAGAAAGACCCAAGTTAAACCTCGAGACACGAAAACTACAATGTCTGAGGTCAAAAATACACTGGATGGGATTAGCAAAGATTAGATATTTAAAAAAAAAATGCTGGTGAACTTTAAAGATACGTCAATAACAGCTATCCAAAATGAAAACACAAACAGAAAAAAAGATTAAAAAAAAATGAGCAGTCATCAGGGAGTTGTGAGACTATATTAGTCAGCCTAATATACATGTAAATAGAATCACCAAAGGAGAAAAGAGAGAGGGAGGGACAGAAAAATGTGTAAAGAAATAATAGGAATCTCAGAACACAGTAATAAAAAAATAATAATCTTAATTAAAAATGGGCAGAGGACCCAAATAGGCATTTTTCCAAAGAAGATATTCAAATGGCTAACAGGTACATGAAAAGGTGTTCAACATCACAGACCATCAGGGAAATGAAAATCAGACCATAGTAAAACATCACCTCGTGCCTATTAGAATGACTAGTACCAAAAACAGAAATAACAAGTATTGGTGAAGATGTGGAGAAAATGGGTCACTTGTGCACCGCTAATGGGAATGTAAACTGGTTCAACCACTATGGAAAACAGCATAGGGATTCAAGAATTAAAAATAAAAATTAAAAATTGAGCTGCATATGACCCAGTAATTCCACTTCTGGGTGTATACCTGAAGGAAATGAAATCACTATCCTGAAAAGATATCCGCACTCACACGTTCACAGCAGCATGATTTACAATAATAGCCAGGACGCCGAAACAACCTAAGTCTCTATTGACAGGTGAACAGATAAAGAAATATCATATATATTAACATGTGTGGATGAGAGGTCAAACCAGTCAATCATAAAGAAAATCAACCCTGAATATGCTAAAACTGAAGTTCAATACTTTGGTCACCTGATGTGAAAAGATGACTCATTGGAAGAGACCCTGATGCTGAGAAAGACCAAGAGCAGGAGAAGGGAGCGACAGAGCAGGAGATGGTTGTATAACATCACCGACTCAGTGCACATGAGTTTGAACAAACTGCAGGATACGGTGAAGGACAGGGAAGCTGGCGTGCTGCAGTCCACGGGGCCACAAAGAGTTGGATACAACTTAGTGACTGAACAACAACAAATGTGTGTGTCTATGTGCTGAGTTGCTCAGTCATGTCCAACTCTTTGCAGCCCCAGGCTCCTCTGTCCATGGAATTTTCCAGGCAAGAATACTGGAGAGGGTTGCCACTTCCTATTCCAGGGGATCTTCCCGACCCAGGGATCAAACCCACATATCTTGCATCTCCTGCATTGGCAGGTCAATTCTTTACCACTAGCACCATCTGGGAAGCCCCATGTGTGTGTGTGTATATATATATTATTAGTTATATATATATATATATAATTCAGCCATTAAAAAAGAAGGAAATCTTGTCATTTGAGACACATTGGAAGGAATTTGAGGGCATCATGCTAAGTGAAACAAACCAGATAGAGAAAGACAAATACTGTATTATCTCTCTTATACATAGAATCTTAAAAAAAAAAAAAAAAAGTATAAACAGACCAGACTGGTGTTTTCCAAAGGCAGGGAGTTAGGCAACTGAATAAAGTTAGTTAAAAAGTACAAACTTTCAGTTATAAGATAAATAAGTTCTGGAGATACAATGTAAAGAACAGTGACTATAGTTAGCAATACTGCCTTGTATATACAAAAGTTGCTAAGAGAGTAGATCTTGAAAGTTTTCATCCCAAGAGAAAAAAGAACTGTAAATATGTGAATTGACAGATGTTAACTAAACTTATTGTGGTAATCTTTTTTGCAATATATACATGTATGAAATCATTGTGTTGTACACCCTAAAATTATACAATGTCATATGCCAACTATATCTCAATAAAACTGGGAGGAGGGGAGAGAAAGAATGGCAGAGAACTTTCTAAATTGAGATGAAAAGTATAAACTCACAGATATAAGAAGCTCCCAAGCCCTAAAGATGAGAAGCATGAAGAAAACTACACTAAGGTACATTATAATGAAAGTGCCCAAAATCAATAAGGAGAAAACTGTGAACAGTCAAAGGGGTGAAAAAGGCACATTATGTTAGAAGGAATAGGATACGGATGGCAGCAGATTTCTCAGTGGAAAGAGTGGAAGCAGGAAGATGGTGGAACAATATTTTAAAACACTGAGAAACAGTCAACTTAGGATTCTATGCTCAGTAAAAAATAAGTATTCAAATATGAAAGCCAAGGGACTTCCCCGGTGGTCCAGCAGCCAAGACGTCGCACTTTCAACGCATGGAGCCCTGGTTCAATCTCTGGTCAGGGAATGAGATCCCGTATACTGCAACGAAAGAGTTCACAAGCTGCAACTAAAGATCCTGCATGAGGCAACAAACATCAAAGATCCCACAACTAACACTTGGCAACTAACACCTGGCTCAGCCAAATAAATAAATGAATTAAAACAAATATGAAAGCCAAAAAAGGACATTTTTTTCCCAGACATACAAACGCTGAAAGAATCCATCACCAGCATTTTGCACTACTAGAAATGCTGAAGTCTTTTAGGTGGAAAGAAAATGATAATGTATAGAAATATGGATCTACACAAAGCAATAAAGAGCACTGGAAATAGTACCCATATGGGAAAATATTTAAGTTTTTTCCTTACCATTTAAATCTCTTTAAAAGGTAATTGACTTTAAAAAAAATAATAACAATGTAACATGAAGTTTAAAACACATGTAGAAATGAAATGTGCAACAGTAATTTAATACCACCAAAGCTGAGAGGGGAGAAATAGAAGTGTTCTTATGCTTCATGTGAAGTGGCATAATACCACTTGTAGATGGACTGTGATAAGCTAAAGATAAATCCTATAAATCCTAAAGCAACCATCAAAATAACAAAATAGTTACAGCTAATAAGCCAAGACAGGAGATAACACGGGAGAATTAAAAACTCTCATTGAATCCAAAAGAAGAAAGAAAGAGAGGGAAAGGGGAACAGAACAGATGGGACCAATAGGAAACAGTAAGACAGCACATTTAAACCCAACTGTAAAGACAATCGGGCTTCCCTGGTGGCTCAGATGGTAAAGAATATGCCTGCAGTGCAGGAGACCTGGGTTTGATCCCTGGGTCCAGAAGATCCCCTGGAGAAGGGAATGGCTATCCACTCCAGTATCCTTGCCTGGAGAATTCCACAGACAGAAGAGCCTGGAGGGCTACAGTCCACAAGGTCACAGTCAAACATGACTGAGTGACTAACACTTTCACTTTTCATATAGACAATTACATTAAATATAAGTGGTTTACACACGCTCCAGTCAGAAGGCAGAGATTATGAGACTGGATTTTAAAAAAATAAGCTGAAGAGGCACAGAGATCTGGGTTTGAATTTTTCCAGTGGGCCCTGGGCATGTGACTTTGCCTCACTAAGCCTCAGTTTTTTCACCTATAAAATGGATCTTAAAATTGCCTATTCCCTTAGGGCTGTCATAGGATTAGGAAGTGAGATTCTACGTATTATTCAACCCAGGGTCTGCCTGGTACTTCCTGACCATTTGATAAAGGGCAGCAATGTAAGCAACTGAGCACAAGATGGGAAGGTACTGTGACATCTTGAGAGAAGAGAACGAGGGTGGGGTAAACAGAGATGGGTTTCCATCATCTCAGAGTAGAAAGAGCTGGGTTCAGACCCCCCAAAGCTGGGCGGAGCACACAGCAGGTGCTCCACAAACACTGAAGTATTCCGTTGGAAATGTGCAATTCATCTCCAAATGTCCTGGTTCTCTTAGCTCTGGGAGGTGCAATTGTTTCAAGTCAGATGGAATATCCTGACTCTTAAAACACTATCTAGAAATTTGGTCTACAAAACTTATTACAGATTTTTACATCTTCCTTAACTTCTCATTACACCACTGCAAAACTGTAGCACTATATGCTCTCCTGAGGCAAGTCTAATTAGAATAATAAAATATTTAAATCTTTTAAATGAGAATTCAAAGCACACGAAGACAAGCCCTTTGGTTAAAAACATCTGAGATAATAGACAATTTGTATTTTAATGATAATTCTTGCTCAAAGAAAAAGGAACAGTCACCGGCTGGGGAAAACATTTTCTAAGCATCAGACTGCCAGACTCCCTAGAATTCTCTGGGCAGTGCGGTGTTTCCTCTGGGGAGGGGAACCTTCTGCTGGCTTCCTGCAGATGTTTCAGAATGCTCCCCACAGGCCTTTGAGTACAGCTACGACCATTTCAAGAGATAACAGACTCATCTCTTCAGCTTGACCAGAAACCTTTTGTGGGTTTTTTTTTCCCCTTCTGTGAAAAATGATTAAAATACAAACTAACTGTGAGCATCTCCATGTCCCGGGGGAGGCAGGGTGGGAGAAGAGGCGCTGGCAGTGGATATATTAGCATCTCAGCTATGATTAGACCATGTGTCTGTCTTCTAGAAAGACCCACCCAATGGAAGATCCACCCAGATGTGACTGTGTCTTCCCACCAGCAAGGCCAAGCTTCTAAGAGCTGGGCTACGGAGGGAGACAGCGGTGGGGAGGCCCAAGCTCCTTAAACCCAGGAAGCCCCCTCAGGTCTCCCCAGCAGGCAGTGACCCTCCCCTCCATAATGCAAAAAAAAACTGACTGTCATTTGCAGCAACATGGAAGGACCTAGAGATTGTCTCACTGAGTGAAATAAGTCAGAGAAAGAAAAACACTGGATGAGGTCTCTTATATGTGGATCCAAAAAAAAATGATACAAATGAACTTACTTACAAAACAGAAAGAGACTCACAGACTTAGAGAACAAACGGATGGTTGGCTGGGGAACCAACCAACCGTTGGGGAGTTTGGAAAGGTCATGCACACACTGCTATGTTTAAAATGGATAGCCAAAAAGGACCTACTGTATAGCACATGGAACTCTGCTCAATGTTATGTGGCAGCCTGGACGGGAGGGGGTTTAGGGGAGAATGGATACATGTACCTGTAGCGCTGAGTTCTTTCACCTTTCACCAGAAATTAGCATAGCATTGTTAGTCAGCTATACCCCAATGCAAAATAAAAAGTTAAACCATTAATTTTAAAAATTAACATAAATATATAAAATAAAATTAGCATATAATTAATATCAAAACAAACCAAAAAATCTTAACTGTCTTTCTAGTTGGTACCTAATATAAGAAATTGTCACTTTGTAGGTCAAAATGGTCAAATATCAGCAACTTCATACGGTTCAGCCTGGTTAAGTTTTGGTCTAGCTCCTTAGTAATAATCTACTTCTCTCCTGGGCTTGGAAATGTACAAGGTGTTGCCAAGCTCTACGCACACCTGTCTAGGCTAGAGATCCTTATTGTACTGGCAGCCCCAGGAGAAATCCAGTCCACAGACCTATTCTGTTTGGTCCAGGTGTAGCCTGCCTCCAAAGATGTCTGCCATCCATCCTTCCCTCCCCGGGTGCGCGTGCTGCATCCTGCATGAGAGGTGGACTCTGATTCTCCTGTCCTTCAATCTGGGCTGCGCTCGGGATTTTCTTGACCAAATGAATGTGCAGTTTGTGACATTCTGGGACTTCCCAATCTGGATCATAAGAAACTTCGCAGGGTCCCCCTGGGAATGCTGATTGCAGAGGGAAGGCAGCACCAGGCAGTGACCCCGAGACCATCATGTGGGGAGGGAAAGGGGGAGCCCCACTTGCCTAAAGAAACATTTGCAGGATGAAAGTCCAAGCGGAGAGAAGGGTCAGGCTGCACAAAGGTGTTAGACACACAAGGGAAGCTGTGATGCACGTCTAGACTTCAGCCCTGCGGCCCCAGCTGACATCATCGGAGCACAAACTGCCCAGCCCACTTCTTCCTGAATTTTGGTCCCACGAAAGAAATGACTGCTTTAAGCCACTAACTAGATGAAATGATACTGAAGTGAAAGTCGCTCAGTCGGGTGGGACTCGTTGCGACCCCATTGACTATAGAGTCCACGGAATTCTCCAGGCCAGGATACTGGAGTGGGTGGCCTATTCCCTTCTTCAGGGGATCTGCCCACCACAGGGATCGAACCCAGGTCTCCCGCATTGCAGGCGGATTCTTCACCAGCTGAGCCACCGGGGAAAGCAATAGGTAATCAAAACAGCTCACTTCGTGGTTGCTCGGTTGAGTCGGGGGATTAGGCCTGACGTAAACACACCACCATGTGTAAAACAGACAGCGAGTGGGAACCTGCTGCCCAGCTGGTAGTGCCAGTCCGCAGCCTGTTAGGACCCGGGCTGTACGGCAGGAGGTGAACGGCGGGTGAGTGAGTGAACCTTCTCACCTTCATCCGCTGCTCCCCACGCCGGCAGCAGCCCCCACGCCCACCCCATCCATGGACACACGGTCTTCCACGAAGCCAGTCCCGGCGCTGTGGTGTACAGCGCAGGGAATTCAGCTCGGTGCTCTGTGATGACCTGCAGGGTGGGGAGGGGAGGGGGAGGAGGGGATATATGTATACACGTAGCCGACTCACTTCATTGTATAGCAGAAACTAACACAGCGTGCTAAAGCAATTATATTCCAATTTTAACAAAAATACAGATGTTCATTAGCTGTCAACATCGGAAAATCCAGACTGCTTGGAAGCATCAGAGTGTTCGGTTTCCTTAAAACACCCACAAGCGCCTGCAGCCCCCGGCCTGTGTCTGCACGGCACGCGCTCGCTCCGGGAGCTCAGGGCCGCTGCCGTGTGCCCTCCAGGCCAGGCCCCCACGCCCCAGGTCACCACAGACCCCTCCCCATGGTGCTCCACTCCATGAGTCCACCTACCTGGCCCCAGTGCCCCCTCCCTGCCCCCAGCTTCATCTCCACTACCCCCCCGACCTGCCGCTCAGCCCAAACACATAACTGCTTGCACCCGTCATTCCCAACAAGAGACACCATTCAAGTCCCATCCGTGTCACGTCATTGCCTGGACCCCCAGCCTAGAGGGTCCTCACTCCTTTGTCTACATAACCTGCTATGCCTCCTTCAAACTCAGCTCAATTCAGACCTCGGGAAGCCTCCCTGAACCCCTAAGCTGGGGGAGGTGCCTCTTCCAGGGTACAGGGCAACTGCATTTACTCCAGCCGGTCACATTATCACATGGCAGGGCCTGTGACCCTCTGCCCCTCAGCACTCCACAGTGGGAGGACCTGACACTCGGGAGATGTTTGCTGAATGACTAGATGAACAGTTCCACGAGGAAGGCCATTTTGTACCCATTTCACAGGGGAGAAAACTGAGGCTTAGAGAAGTGATCTGTCCACTGCCTCTCAAAGACCAGTGGCCACTAACACAGGAACCAAGATCTCACTCTTTAGGGATCTTAAGACCCTATTTTAGAGCTTCCCTGGTGGCACAGAGGATACAAATCCTTCTGTCAATGCAGGGGACATGGACTCAATCCCTGGTCTGGGAAGATCCCACATGCTGGGGAGCAACTCAGACCACGGGCCACAACTACTGAGCCCGTGCTCCAGTCTGCAGGCCACAAACACTGAGGCCCATGCACCTAGAGCCTTCTCAACAAGAGGGGCCACCACAATGAGAAGTCCGGGCACCGCAAGGGAGAGTAGCTCATCGCAACTAGAGAAAGCCCATGAAGCAACGAGGACCCAGTGCAACCAAAAAATAATAAAATAAATAAATTTTTTAAAAATATGCTATTATAGGTTGAATTATGCCTCCCCCAAAGATATGGCGAAGTCCTAACTCCCAGGACCTGTGAATTTGAACTTACTTGAAACCTAGACAGCATATTAAAAAGCAAAGACATTATTTTGTCCACAAAGGTCCATCTAGTCAAGGCTATGGTTTTTCCAGTGGTCATGTATGGATGTGAGAGGTGGACTATAAAGAAAGCTGAGCACCAAAGAATTGATGCTTTTGAACTGTGGTGTTGGAGAAGACTCTTGAGAGTCCCTTGAACTGCAAGGAGATCCAACCAGTCCATCCTAAAGATCAGTCCTGTGTGTTCATTGAAAGGACTGATACTGAAGCTGAAACTCCAATACTTGGGCCACCTGCTGCAAAGAGCTGACTCATTGGAAAAGACCCTGATGCTGGGAGGGATTGGGGGCTGGAGGAGAAGGGGACGACAGAGGATGAGATGGTTGGATGGCATCACTGACTCAATGGACATGAGTTTGGGTAAACTCCGGGAGTTGGTGATGGACAGGGAGGCCTGGCGTCCTGCAGTCCGTGGGGTCACAAAGAGTCAGACATGACTGAGCGACTGAACTGAACTGAACTGAAAATAAGATCTATTCAGATGCTAACAAGTGAAGGTGACATTAGAAGGGTGGGCCCTAGTCCAATATGACTGCTGTGCTGAGAAGAGGAAAAGAAGAGACGCAGGGACATGGGGAGAGGGCCAGGTGACCACGGAGGTAGAGACCAGAGTGTGGCTGCCAGCCATGGACACAGTGATTGCAGACCACACCACAAAGCTAGGAGACAGGCTTGAGATTGTCCTCCCTGGAGCCTTCGAAGAGAACACAGCCCTGTGGACAACTTGACTTTGGACTTGAAGCCTCCAGAACTGGGAGAATTTACATTTCTGTTGTTTTAAGTCACCTGGATTGTGGTCATTTGTTACAGCAGCCCTAGAAAACGAATACAGATTTAGGAACTTGTTTCAAAATGTACCTGATCATGATACTTCATGTCCCTTGGAGGCTTGATGATTCCCTGAAGCTGATCCATGGAGGGTCCTGGTTCCCCCTTGTCCCCCAGCATCTGGGCTGCTCTGGGACAGGAAGGACAGGCCTGTGGTCAGCAGATGAGGCCCCCCTCCTTGCTCCCCTGCCTGTCAGCCGAACCACTCCGTCTCTCCATTTCCCCCCTGTCTGTGCCCTGAGAATAATAACAGGACCCACTCTGGCTCCAAGTTTCCCACCTGAGGCAGGTGTGATCTGGAAGAAGGGAGAACCTCGATTTTCTTTTTTCTTCTTTTAAATTTTATTTACAATACTGTGTTAGTTTCTGCTGTACAGCAGAATGATTGGCATATAGATAGACAGACAGACAGACAGACAGATATCCTTTTTCATATTCTTTTCCATTAAGGTTTGTAACAGGGTATTGAACATACCTCCCTGGGCTATAACGGTAGGACCTCATTGTTAACCCATCCTCTGCACAATAGTTTGCATCTGCCAAAACCAAATAAGGATCTCTATTTTGAAGCAAGTTCCCATTATTCTGGGCCTCAACATTTGAATTTGCTGAATTGATAGTGGAGTGATTTCCAGGGACAACATGGCTTTATATGCCCTAACAGGGACCAGAGAGCCAAAGACTTGCTCCATCCAGAGAAGTGGGAGGGGAACAGCCCTACAGTGTGGGTTTCAGGTCCAGGTCTCAACCTTGATCGCACACTGGGATCACCTAGGGGATGAAAATAAAATATTGATGCTGGCTCCCAGCTCCAGACTCAGATGGGAGTGTCTAGGGCGGGACCTGGGCAGCAGGACTCTTCAAAGTTTCCAGGTGATTCAAATGGTGGCAACATTTGGGAACTCCTGGGTTTAGACTCTTCACTATAGGGACAACAGAAGACAAAAATAAGACCGAGTTCTTATGCCCTGAAAGTGAAGTGAAAGTTAGTCACTTAGTCGTGTCCGACTCTTTGTGACCCCACGGACTGTAGCCCACCAGGCTCCTCTGTCCATGGAATTCTCAGGCAAGAATTCTGAGTGGGTTGCCATTTCCTTCCCCATCTTATGCTCTAGGCCTGCTTTTTCTATAGGGGGTCACAACCTAGAAACATGTGAACAGGGCTCCTTGTACCTCGAGTTCATCCCATGTGTTGGCCCAGCACACAGTAGGTCCCTTAAATGTTCCTTCCCCTTCCTCAGTCTGGCTGTCTCAGGATCTCCACATTTCATGCACGATGGAAGTTCACGGACTTACCCCCAAGCAAGCGCTCCAAGAGTCCCAGGTAGAAGCTGCAGGTTTCTTACAAGCTAATCTCAGAATGTCACTCACACTACTTGTCTTGGTCAGAAAAGTCACTAAGCCAGGCTCAGATCAAGGGGAGGGGAATCAGATCTCCCACCCCCTAATGGGGGGCCAGCAGGCACCTTCAGGAGGTAGGGAAGGAATGATTGGGGCCATTTTTGGAGACAGGCTACCCCAATGACAACACAGGGCTTTGAGGATCCGTCCTCAAGATCTGTGCTTCTCCCCTGGCTCCCAGGGGTCTGGGGAGCCTTGCTCTTCTGGTCATCTCTGGCCATAGGAAAACATATACCCCTGTTCACCGTTCAACCTCCTAGAATCTCCAGGGACCCAGGGACTGTGTAGAGAGGGGCTGGGGTGTTTTCAGGGTTGGGGAAAAGGACAGCAGAGTGCCTCCAAGGCTCAGGAGTGAGCTGAGTCTTTATATCTTCAGCACCCACAGCATCTTTAAACCCAGACCCACAGCCCCATGTACATGCACTAGGGAGGGTGCATCCGTGTAAGAGGATCTGCTGGATAACTGATGTCCACTCTTGTACATCCAAGAACAGTGTCTTTTTGATGCTTAACTTTTGAGAGGGGTGTCTATCTAAATGGCATGTATCCTCCAGATATTTTTTAAGCCACAAAGAGAAGTCATATTTCACAACTTGGTGAAGGGACAGAGACTTGGGGTTTGGAGTCACAAGGATGTGGTTTCTTCTACTCCATCAGTGAATCAAACAGGTGTGTGCTTTCTACTCCATCCATCCCTCCAGCTTCTGGGTTCTGCTGAGGCTGAGGTCTTCCCAGGACGCTGCTTCAGACAGAAACCGTTCACACTCAGTCACCTACAATGGCTCCCACTGTCTCCTGCTTCAATGTGAACTTCTCATCCCAGGCAGTGAGTACCTTCTACCACCAGGTCCTGGCCTCTCTCTCCCAATTCTACAGTGCCCTCTACCCTCCAGCTTCCTGGAGGATTCTGTGAATACGTTCCGGCTTTCCTACCTCCATGCCTCTCCGCTTTTTTTTTTTTTTTTTGGTCACACCACATGGCTTTCAGGATCTTAGCTCCCTGACCAGGGATTGAACCCTGGCCCATGGCAGTGAAAGTGCCAGCTCCTAACCACTGGACCACCAGGGAAGTTCCGTGCCTCTCTGTTTAAAATACCTTTATTCCCAGGCCCATCGGGGGAATCTGCCTCTAGTTCTCATCCATCAGAACCTCCAGCCTCAAGAACTGATGAGCAGGTGTTTGGGCAGGGGCATGTGATACCTCAAATTCACTGTCTTTTCCTCTGATTGTCTTTTCCAGTACACACATCTTGTTTTACCCTCATCCAATCATCTCACAGATGCTTACAGAGGGTCTACTATATGCCAGGCATTTTGGTCACCCTTTCTAGGAATGGCCTGGTCTGTCATTCTCCAATGGTCCAGAAACGAAATGTACGTCCTATCCAACTGTCCCCCAGCATCCCTGTCCCAGTGCCTGACACAGAGCTTGGCATAAGGCCGGCACTCAGCATTAGCCGAACAAGTGGATGGAAGCATTCACGTGTCTCTGTCCAACTGCCCCCTGCCGCTGTGTGGGGACAGCAGCTTGGTCACACGCACCTGGTGGTCACTGCACACCCAGAGTTTGTGCTGAGCATGCACTGTGGCCAAGCATAGGTGCTGCAGTTGTTGTTTAGTCGCTAAGTCATGTCCAACTCTTTTGAGACCCCATGGACTATAGCTTGCCAGGCTTCCTCTGTCCATGGGGTTTCCCAGGCAAGAATACTGGAGCAGGTGGCCATGCCCTTCTCGAGGGGATCTTCCCGACCCAGGGATCAAACCTGTGTCTCTTATGCTTCCTGCACTGGCAGGTGAGTTCTTTACCACTGAGCTACCTGGGATGCTTGGAGAAGAGATGAGCCATCTTTAAATATGTCCGCCTGGTCCCTTATTTTGTGTCTTTCTCAGGGGGAAGCAATAAGGTGGAAAACCTAGCAGCTTTGCAAATCCTCAGAGCCAGGTTTGAAACCCGTGTTCCTCCTTGCTAATAGTGTGTCCTGGGTTACTGCTAACCCAATGAAACTGTTTTTTAAATGTTTTTTAAATGAAATTGTTTCATTTCATTTAAGTGTGGTATCCTGATCTGTAAAATGGGGATAATAATACCAACGTCACAGACTTGTCAGACGTGTTAGAATTTACTGTAATCAAGTATGCAAGTGTCCATGTCTGGCACAGAGCAGGTCTCAGTAAATGTCTTTCCACATTTGATGGCACTTCATGTTTCTGTCCTTGCAGCTAGCCCAGGACTGAGCATGTAATCAATGCCCAAACATCTGTCCACAGAAATAAACTGACCACATTAAACATGAATTGTAAACAAAAAAGAAAAAAACAGAGCTCAACCTCTCAGCAGGCTCTGCCTATGGGTGTTGAAAAGCCCTAGTTTATTTTGTCAAGTTACCATAGCAACTCCTGAAGCTTCAGCCAGTCCTAGGGTTAGCAGTAATCAATTTATCCTGTAACCATGGCAACATCAGCTGTTTGGTGGGCTCTAGAGGGGATCAGTGGGTAAAGAATCTGCCTGCAGTGCAGGAGACTTGTGTTCAATCCCAGGGTTTGATCCCGGGGTCGGGAAGATCCCCTAGAGGAGGAAATGGCGACCCACTCCAGTATTCTTGCCTGGAAAATCCCATGGACAGAGGAGCCTGGCAGGCTACAGTCCATGAGGTCGCAAGAGTCGAACACCACTTAGGAACTAAACCACCAGAGGGGGAAGGCAGAGGTAGACATTGTGTGAGCCCCTCTCCTGTGTAGAAATAAATTTGGTGACGTCTCCTCAGCCACCACGCAGCTACCATCACCACTGCCTAAAATGATGTCCATGAGACAATATTTCTAAACATGCGTTTAGAAATAAGAGAAAATTAGGCAAAAAAAGACCAGCATGGCTCATGAAAGCAATTAGCATTATGGAAAACCTGTAAAGAGGCTGCCAAGAGCTGGAATCTGGGTTCCCTTAAGCCAGCTTGGGGAATTCTGCACCATTCTCGCCTGCACTGGGGACTCACTGTCCCCATGGCCTAGACTGTGCAGTTACTTTTTAAAGAGGCCTCCACCAGGGCGAAGTTTGGGGGCAATGGGAGGTATCCTCTGAAACACCATTCCCTGGAAGAGTAAACAGCAGCCAGGAGGGCTCCTGCCACACACCCAGGGGACAGAGGGAATCTGAGGGGTCCTTCCTGCCACTGGACTCTCAACGTAACCATCCTGGCAGAAGGTGCAAGGTCTGAACTCGTGGGGACTTAATCCCCCAACCCAAAAGCGGTGAACCTTCCCGAGAGCCAGACTGCATCTCTGAAAGGCCACAGACAGCTCTGGAAAGCAGGCGTTTGCCTTTGTTCTGGCTCCAGAGTTAGGGCACCAAACGACAAGATCACTCCAGGATCAGGGCTCCGGGGGAGTCTCCTGGAGCAAAACCAAGCGATGAGAGGTCATCTGTTTTGTCTGCCACTGGGAACCTGTTCTGTGCCAAGGGAAGAACAATCGCTACAGACTCAGCACGAAGCAAAACAAGGACAGAGCCGCTGCTGCGCTCTAAGCTCCGGCGCCTGGCGGGTCACATAGCGGGTCTCGCCGCCTTCCTCGGGTCTGCGGTCTCCATCAAAGGCGAGAAAAGTGAGGTCAAAGCAAGTGGCAGATTACCCGGCGCCTCGTTAAGAAACAGAATGGGGAAAAGCCAGGTTGCCTGCCCAACCCGGGCTCGCACGGATCTGGGGCTGCCTCGCCTTGACGGGCTCTGGGGCAACGGAAGGGGGACCCCGCAGGTGGGGGGTGGGCCGGGAGGGGACCACTGCCCAGACCCCGAGCTCAGGTCGACGCGGGGAGCTCAGGCCGGCCCCACCCCCGGAAGCCGCGCTCGCCGCCCCAGACGCGCGCACCAGGTGGCGATGCCAGCTCCGGACAAAGGACCGGGACTCAGATCGCCGGCGGGCGCCACCTCCTGGCCTTACCCCTCCCTGCGCGCCCAGCCCCGGAGGAGAGGGCGAGACCGTGGCCCCGAACCTGCTCAAACTTGGCGGCCCGAGGCGCGCGTGGAAGGCGCCCCCTTACCTGGGCGGCCATAAAAGACAGATCCATGGTGTCGCGACTGCCGCCCGCGCTCGAGTCCTCGCTGTCGCTGCCGCCGCTGTCCAGCCGCCCGCACAGCTGGCCGGAGAAGGCCACGCAGCGAGCAGGGGTTCCTGAAACCGCGCGACGCCCTCGGCAGCTGGGGGTGGCGGCCGGTACCGAGCCCGCGCGGCGACCTGCTCCGGCTCTGCGCTCTCTGCTGGCGGAGGGCGGGTGGGGGGCCTGGAGCCTGGGGGCGGGGCGGGGCTCGGACTGGGCGGGGGAACTGGACGCCCCTCCCCGTGACCGCTCCCAGCCCCGCCCCCGAGGGCGGGGCTCGGCGGAACCCCTGGAGGGCTCCCACTCGCTTCCCTGCGGGGAGGGGTGCAGAGTAGTGGGCGCAGAGACCTGCTGAGGCCCGAGGTCGCCTGTCTGGTCCTTAGAAGAGCCAGTCCTGAACCGAGTCCAGCGCCGTGGGCGCCCTGCCCCGTGCTGTGGCGCCCGGGCCCCAGGGGCGGCCAGCAGGGCTTTCATGGGTCTGGCCCGCCAGGGTCAGGGGTAACAGATTTTTGTGCCAACCCTGTGCTCACAGTCCGGTGTTCTGGGGACCCTGAAGCTAGGCAGTAGGAGGCTTAAATCCTAGCTCTGCTTTTGCCGTTTGGGCAAGGGAGTGGCTCTCTGAGCCTGGGTTTCATCGTCTGTAAAAGGAAGAAAACAGAAGCCGAGAATTTAGTGAGACCATGTATCTGGGACATAGTGTGTTCAATAAATGTGAGCTTCAATGTGGCTAATAGCAGAACGGAGACTCAGCTGTGAATGATGCCTTCTGGAATTGCAGTGTGCAGCTTGCACAACTAATAGCTTACGGCTCTGTCTCTATCTTTCTTTACCTTCAACAATATCCCAAACTGAGCAGACGCCGTAGCTCAGATGAGGACGATGGCAGAGGTGCCAGAAGGGGCTAATGCCCCGTGTGAGCATGTCTGTGTGATACCCTGACCTGGTGGCTGGGCCACAGACGAGCAGGTGGGAGTTTTGTCCTTCTCAAAGGGCTCCCTGGCAGGGAATAGGCTGTGTGTTACCTGTGCTGCTGAGTCCTTGCTGCTGCTGCTGCTTCTGGTCCAGCTGCCTGCACAGCTGGCCAGGAGAAGGTCATGCAAGGAGCAAGCCTCCCCTCTACCCCCCCAACACCTACCCCGCCAACCCCCAAACCCCCCCACCCCCAGTGGCAGCAGAACAGACCACAGCTTAGCAAGGGGCTGGAACCAGGACCTTACTGACAACGCTCAGTAGCAGTGGTGTTAGTCGCTCAGTCCTGTCCGACTCTTTGCGACCCCGTGGACTGTAGCCTGCCAGGCTCCTCCATCCATGGGATTCTCCAGGCAAGAATACTGGAGTGGATTGCCATTCCCTTCTCCAGAGGATCTTTCCAACCCAGGGATCAAACCTGGGTCTTCTTCATTGCAGGCAGATTCTTAACCATCTGAGCTACAGGGAAGATCCACTGACAATGTTTATGTGCCATCAAAATTCACTCTAATCCCCAATCTGATAGTATTTGGAGGTGAGGGAGAAGTAATGAGGTCGCTTGGTCATGAGGGTGGAGCTCTCATAATGGGATTATAAGAAGAGACCCTTATAAGAAGAGACCCCAGAACAGTTCTTCGTTTTAATTGAGTTTATTAATATTTAACTTTAGAGTTGACCCTTGTGGAAGAAATGCCTTCCCAACTGGAAGCCATAGAGATACTCTAGTTTTTAATTTTGTGTTTTCATATTTCAGCCCTTTTCTTACTGATTAGTTTTTGGTCTGAGTTAAGGCAGCAATTTCACCTTTCCCATATTAATAATCTGTTACCCCATCCCTTTTAGGAACCAGTCCAGACTGTTTCGATTGGTGATGATCAGTGACACCAAGTTTGGCAAGTTTCCGTCCAGGTGTGGGCGTGTTTATGGGTTGTCTGTTCTAGTTCTTTTGTTGTTGTTCAGTCTGACTCTTTGCAACCCCATGGGCTATAGCATGCCGGGCTTCCCTGTCTATCCCTACAGTAACGCTATTCTGACCACAGTTGTCAAGTTCCCCGGGCCGTAGGATGCTGAGATAGCTGATTAAACATTATTCTGTATCAGATTTGGGGGCAATTACGTCTTTACTATGTTGAGGTTTCCAGTCCATGGAGACATTTTGTGTCTCCATTTATTTAGACCTTCTTTGATTTTTTTCAACAGTGTTGTGTAGTTTACAGCATACAAAGCCTGGATGTGTTTGTTAAATGCACGTCTAAACATTTCTTCCTTTTCTTTTCTTTTTTTAATGATTGTAAATTTTTAGGTATTGTACTTTTAATTTTATTGTTCACATGTTCATTGCTAATATATAAAGATATCATTGATTTTTGATGTTTGTCTTGTATCCTAGAGCCTAGAACTTATTCTTGAAATTTTTTTATGTATACATTTCTTGGGATTTTCTGTGTAGACAATTATGTCATCTGCAAATAGGAACCATTTTATTTATTCCTTTCTGATCTGTTTGTTCTTTATTTCTATGCTTTTTGCCTCATAGCCCTGACCAGACATCTAGGTCCAGTAAGAGTGCTGAGAGCAGACATCCTTGTTTCCATGTTCTCAAGAGGGCCCCAGGAGGCAAGCAAAGCAATGATGGAGGCAGGGAGACCAGCATGAGGTGGTGCCAGCTGAAAAGTGGGGTTCACGATCCTGTACCCTCACAGTCCATGATGACGGTGTGCTTGTGATCAGAACAGGACCCTATGGTCCTTGCCCCTCCATACCATGTCCTCTGACTGCCTTCTGTCTGTGGAAAACGTTAGTCAAAGAATAAATTTAATCAAGAGAAGTGAGAAATGAGAAAACAAAGGAAAACATCCAAAGGAGATTAATAATAATAATGTAGTCATTAAGCACAGTCAAGGACCTTTAGTTCTTTCTCAAGGGCTATAGATAATATTCTGAGCCATATCCTGTGAGCTGTCTTATAGATACTAAAACTCCAGGTGGAGAAATTAACTACATGTTGACCAAACTGTACTCAGGACACAAACTGCCACAGTTCTCAGAATTGGCCTCAGAGAAATGGGGTAAAAACAGACCCTGGAACTGGTGATTAACTGTACCTAAAACAACCAAGATGATGCTGTTCAGACCACCAATGACCATTTTGATGATGACTGTCAGAGATGACTGTGCCATTTCTGAATATAGCCCGCCCCCTGCACTCTGTCTATAAGAGCTCTTACCCCACTGGTTGCCAGGTGGAGGGGAGTTGGCCTTTGGACAGATGTCTGCCACCCTCCCCCTCCCCTAGTTGCTGGCATTTGAAATAAAAGAAACTTTCCTTTCCACCAGCCTGGCCTGTTTATTGGCTTTTGAGCAGTGAGCAGCCAGATCCACATACTCTTTAGGTAATACTTGGACCGGCGGGTCATCTAGAAGATGCTCTACAGACAAAAGGTTTGTGCAGTTACCTGTAGGCGTGGCCTTGCTCAGGGGAACACAGACCTCTCCCAGGACTCAGCTCTGCAGAAAAAGAGAGATAGGACACCCTGTAGT